>NC_090438.1:809101740-809470073 GCF_031143425.1 Pleurodeles waltl | reverse complement strand
TAAGTGGAAATATCTGGAGAGTCCATCTGCATCGGAGTGGGTACTCCCAGGTCTATGTTCCACTGTATAGTCCATTCCTTGTAGGGAGATGGACCACCTCAACAATTTAGGGTTTTCACCTTTCATTTGTTTAAGCCAAATTAGAGGTTTCTGGTCTCTCTGAACAATAAAGTGAGTATCAAACAGGTATGGTCTCAACATTTTCAGTGCCCAGACCACAGCAAAGGCCTCCCTCCTTATGGAAGACCAACGCTTTTCTATAGGGGTCAACCTCCTGCTGATAAAAGCAACAGGCTGATCCTGGCCCTCAGTATTAAGCTGTGATAGCACTGCCCCAACCCCCAATTCAGAAGCATCAGTCTGGACTATGAACTTTTTGGAGTAGCAAGGGCTTTTTAGGATAGGTGCAGAGCACATGGCCTGTTTGAGCTCATCAAAAGCTTTTTCACAGCTAGCTGTCCACAATACCTTTTAGGCATTTTTTTTACTAGTGAGGTCACTAAGAGGAGCTGCAATGGAGCCATAATTCTTAATTAACCTCCTATAGTACCATGTGAGGCCTAGAAAGGCTCTCACCTGGGTTTGAGTTGTATGGGGAGCCCATTCCATAATGGTCTGGATTTTCCCCTGCAGTGGTGCAATCTGTTCCCCACCTACCAGATGACCCAGATAAACCACTTTCCCCTGCCCTATCTGGAACTTTGAAGCCTTGATAGTGAGGCCTGCCTTTTGCAGGGCCTCTAAAACTTTCCACAAGTGGACCAGGTGATCATCCCAGGTGGAGCTAAAGACAGCTATAGCATCTAGATATGCTGCACTAAAAGCTTCCAACCTTTGCAGGACTGTGTTCACCAACCTTTGAAAAGTGGCAGGTGCATTTTTCAGACCAAAGGGCATCACCGTGAACTGATAGTGCCCTGCTATGGTGGAGAATGCAGTTTTAGGTTTAGCGTCTTCTGATAATTTAATCTGGCAATACCCTGCAGTTAAATCAAAAGTGCTTAGATACTTGGCAGAAGCCAGTGTATCTATCAGCTCATCTGCCCTGGGTATAGGGTGAGCACTTGTCTTGGTTACTTGGTTGAGCCCTCTATAGTCAACACAAAACCTCATCTCTCTTTTACCATCCTTACTGTGAGGTTTTGGGACAAGCATCACTGGGCTAGCCCATGGGCTTTCTGAAGGCTCAGTCACGCCTAAGTCTAACATCTTCTGTACCTCTTGTTTTATGCAGTCCCTGACATGGTCAGGCTGCCTATAAATCTTACTTTTGACAGGTAAACTGTCTCCAGTATTGATTGTGTGCTCACACCAAGTAGTTCCACCTGGTATCAGTGAGAAGAGTTCAGAAAACTGACTTAAGTGATTTACACGGTTGTACTTCTGCTCAGCAGTAAGACAATCTGCAAGTGCTACTCCTGCCACTAAGCCATCAGCTTCAGTGGTGGAGAAGAGATCAGGGAGAGGGTCACTCTCTTCTTCCTGTCCCTCATCAGTTGCCATGATCAGGGTGAGATCAGCCCTGTCATAGTAGGGTTTTAGGCGGTTGACATGGAGCACCCTAAGGGGACTCCTGGCAGTGCCCAGGTTTACCAAGTAGATAACCTCACCTTTTTTATCAACAATTAGATGGGGTCCACCCCATTTGTCCTGGAGTGTTCTTGGGGCAACAGGGTCCAATATCCACACCTTCTGTCCTGGGTGATACTGGGTCAGGACAGCCTTCTGGTCATGCCATTGCTTTTGCAGCTCCTGGCTGGCCTGAAGGTTTTTACTGTCCTTTTTCATTTACTCAGCATTCTTGATCTTAGGCCAAGTACATAGTCCACAATGTCTTGTTTAGGAGCTTTTAAAAGTTGTTCCCAACCCTCCTTAACAAGTGCAAGGGGACCTCTCACAGGTTGCCCAAAGAGGAGTTAAAAGGGGCTAAAGCCCACTCCTTTTTGGGGTACCTCCCTGTAAGCATTTGTTTGTGGATGATAAGGAGTAGTGAACTTGTATGTTACACCACACTCCTTCCACATTGCTTTGAGGTATGCAGACATAAAGTTACTACCTCTGTCTGACACTACTTCCTTAGGAAAGCCCACCCTGGAAAAGATTCCTAGGAGGGCCCTTGCCACTGCAGGAGCTGTAGTGGTCCTTAAGGGAATTGCTTCAGAGTACCTAGTGGCATGGTCCACTACCACAAGGATAAACCTATTGCCTGAAGCTGTTGGAGAGTCAAGGGAGCCAACTATGTCAACCCCTACCGTTTCAAAGGGCACCACAACCACAGGAAGTAGAATTAAGGGGGCCTTATGTGTGCCACCAGTCTTGCCACTGGCTTGGCAGGTCACACAAGAGCGACAAAATTATTTAGGGTCCTCTGACATATGAGGCCAGTGAAACAGGGGAACAAGCCTGTCCCAAGTTTTCCTCTGGCCCAAGTGCCCAGCCAAAGGAATGTCATGTGCCAAGGTAAGAAGAAACTCCCTATAATGCAAAGGGATAGCCAATCTCCTGGCAGCTCCAGGTTTAGGGTCCCTTGACTCAGTATACAGGAGGTTGTCTTCCCAGTACACCTTATGGCCATCACTGACATCCCCATTCTGCTGTTTGACAGCTTGCTGTCTTAAACCCTCTAGTGTGGGACAGGTCTGCTGTGCCACACTCAGCTCTTCCGTAGCAGGCCACCCTGCACCCAAAAGCTCAGCAGTGTCTGCTGCCAGCTCATCTGGTGTAGGTTCTGCACAGGGAGAGGATTCCTCTTCCGCAAAAGGGGAATCTTCTGGAGAGGGAGGGATAGTGGGCAAGGATTTACCCTTACTACCCCTAGCTTTTGGGAGCACTTGGTCCATTGTTCCAGGATCCAAGTTCCCCTGTCCTTTTTGCTTTTTGGCCTGAGCCCTTGTCAAAGCACAAATATGCCCAGGAATGCACAGCATTGCTGCATGAGCCTCCAACTCCACTTCAGCCCTAGCTGATGTCCCCAAATCATTGCCTAGTAAGCAATCTACAGGTAATTCAGTGGCTAGCACAACTTTCTTTGGACCAGTAACCCCCTCCCCCCCCATTTGAGATTCAAAACAGCCATGGGGTGGCTAAGGGCTAAGTGGGTTATTGTGAGCATCAGTCACTTGGTACTGCTGACCAAGTAGGTGTTGATCAGGGTAAACCAGTTTCTCTATAACCACAGTTACACTGACTCCTGTGTCCCTGTAGGCCTCAATCTCAACACCATTAATGAGGGATAGTTGATTGTACATACCCATATTCAGCAGACAAGCAACCAAGGTGGCAAAGTCAATGCCACCATCAGAGACGAAAACAGCCTCTGTGGTCTCCCTAACAAGACCAACCCCAACTACACTGCCAATGGTGAGCCCAGCTACACCCTTGGACTGGCTATTTGTAGTAGACTTCCCACCGCCACTGCTATTACTAGGGGCACTAGAGGTTGCAGTTGGGGTTTTGGTAGTGGGAGCCTTGGTGTTTTTCTTGGGACAAGAGGCATCACTTGCCCAATGGCCTTTTACTTTACATAAATAACACCGTGGCTTTTTCTAATTGTCAGAAGAGGATTTGCACCCACCACCCCCAGAGGAAATTGTGTGGGCCTGATGAAGACTCAGAATGCTTTTTATCTTTGTCCCCACCCTTGTCAAAAGACTTACCATCCTTCTTCTTGCCATCCTTGTCACCCCCTGTATGACCCTTCCGGTCACTCTTGTTGTGACCCATTTGTCTGCCTTCTTTCCCAATTCTTGGGGAGAGGTCAGATCTGAGTCTACCAAGTACTGGTGCAACAAATCAGACACACAATTGTTCAAAATATGCTCTCTCAAGATTAGATTATACAGGCTTTCATAGTCAGTCACCTTACTGCCATGTAACCAACCCTCCAAGGCCTTCACTGAACAGTCTACAAAGTATGTCCAGTCTTGAGAGGACTCTTTTCTGGTGTCTCTGAACTTAATCCTGTATTGTTCAGTGGTTAAGCCAAATCCATCCAAGAGTGCATCTTTCAAAACTCTGTAGTTATTAGCATCACTTTCTCTGACAGTAAGGAGCCTATCCCTACCCTTACCAGTGAAGGATAGCCACAAGATAGCAGCCCACTGCCTTTGAGGGACCAACTGTACCATACAGGCCCTCTCAAGTGTAGCAAACCACTTGTTAATGTTATCCCCCTCCTTGTAAGGGGGGACTACCTTCTGCAGGTTTCTGGAATCTTGCTCTCTGACAGGATTGCTATCAAAAGCACTGCTGCTGCCACCATGGGGAACTAACCCCAACCTCTGCCTTTCCCTTTCCACATCCAGAGATTCCCTGTCTAAGGCCAGCTGCTGCTGTTTAAGCTTCAGCCTGGCCTCTTCCAACCTCAGCTTTCTGAGTTCCCTTTCCATTAAGTTATCCTCAGGGTGGGAGGCTTGGGAATTGTGAGACACAGAAGAAATATGGGAATTGGCAGAGATAGACCTGTCCCTAACTGTCTGGACTCTAGTAACATGGCCTTTAGGAGTGAAAGGTGCCCTACTAATGTGTGACCCCCTCCCACTACAAGTGTCACTAGATGGCATGTTAGCTGGCAGGTCCTTGGAAGAACCCTCCCCAGTATCATCAAGGGACTCCTCTGAGTCTGGCTGGGTACCCCCATCCTCTACCTCCTGATCCTGGGATGGGCCAGACTGGTTCTGGTCACTTTCTAGGAGAAGGCTAAGGAGAAGATCTTTTGTAGGATTCTTACCAATACTTAAACCTCTTTCAATACAGAGACCCCTCAAACTCTTACAGTTTAGACTACCATAGGTTGCCTGGACAACTGTGGGAGTAATGTCTACTGCAGACATGATAGTTAGAAAGGGTTTAAGACAGAGAGTAAAAAGTTTAGAAACTTTTAGAGAAAAGAGCAAAACGTTTTAAAAACTTTTCAAAACTTTTCAAAACTTTTCTAAAACTTTTTTAAAAGTTTAGAGAAGTAAGGTTAAACTGTTTAGGTTAATTGTGTATATTCTGAAGTATTTGCTATATTTTTTCTTATGAAAAGCACCAATGACAAAGTGGTAAAGCAGTTACAAGTACTTATCCCACTGCTGCACCACCAATGTAGGAGGATGGCCTGGCTTATAGTGGGTACCTTGTGGTACTTACACCTTGTGCCAGGTCCAGTTATCCCTTATTAGTAGATTAGTAGTGTTCTAGCCGCTTAGGATGATAGAGGTAGCTATAGCAGAGCAGCTTAGGCTGAACTAGGAGACATGCAAAGCTCCTACTATACCACTTATATCATATAGCACTACATCATAAGAAACAAAATACTCAGAGTTACTAAAAATAAAGGTACTTTATTTTAGTGACAATATGCCAAAAGTATCTCAGAGGATATACTCCCTTAGGAGGTAAGTAAAATACACAAAATATACACACAAACCAAAATCAGGTAAGTCAACAGTTAGAAAAATAGTGCAAACACTATAGAACACAATAGGATGCAGTAGGCTTAGGGGCAACACAAACCATATACTCCAAAAGTGGAATGCGAACCACGAATGGACCCCAGGCCTTGTGTAGTGTGTAGAGGGTCGCTGGGAGTGTAAGAAAACACTAAGGGTGTCCAAGATACCCCACCCCAAGACCCTGAAAAGTAGGAGTAAAGTTACCCTACTACCCCAGAAAGACAGTAAAGTCGAGATAGGGGATTCTGCAAAGGCAACAACTGACTGCAAAGCACTGAAGATGGATTCCTGGATCTGAGGACCTGCAAAGGAAGGGGACCAAGTCCAAGAGTCACGCAAGTATCCAGGGGGGCAGGAGCCCACTAAACCCCGGATGAAGGCGCAAAAGGGCTGCCTCCGGGTGGAAGAAACCAAAGATTCTGCAACAACTGAAGGTGCCAGGAACTTCTCCTTTGGTCAGAAGATGTCCCACGGCGTGCTGGAGGATGCAGAGTTGTTTCCACGCAGAAAGACTTAAAACAAGCCTTACTAGCTGCAAGAGTCACGGTTAAAGATAATGGGTGCTGCCCAGACCCAGAAAGGACCAGGCAGTCGCCCCTTGGAGGAGGTGTCATTTTATTTATTTAAGTTTGCACCACTTTTTTAATGGTTTCCTGTGTTGTATTTTCACTTAATTAATATTTGAGCACTGCATAAATACTTTACACATTACTTCTAAGTTAAGCATGACTGCTTTTGTGCCAAGCTAGCAGAGGGTTCAGCACAGGTTTTTCAGTGACTTTTGTGGTTAACTCTGACAAGAATATTCTTATAGCAATCAAGGGTTAAACAGCCCAGTGGGTAGGAACACAGAGATAGCCTTTCAAATGCAAATAGAACAATTGCACTGCTAACAGCCTGTTGTCGACACACTTAGGAAAAACAAACAGCACAAGCAGCAGCAATGGACCCTGTCCTAAGAGCAACTGAAAGGAAAAACAATGTGCTAAATTCACAGAATTACAAAAGGCATCCATATTCGACCATTCATTCAAGATTGTACGACGAAATAACGACTTCAAAAACAACTACTGCCTTAACAAGGAGGTCGGAACACCGACCTCGTTGCTACTACTAATGATTTTACCACGAATGCCTTAACAACGATATTTTGTTGTAAAGGCATTCCTGATAAAAGCATTAGTAATAGGCACCATTCACCCTACATCCCTCACCCCACCCCCCCAACCCCACCCCAAAACCTGAAACGCCCTGACCCCCCAACCCTCCCCAAAACCAAAAACGACCCACCCCCCAACCCCACCCCAAAACCTAAAACCCCCAAACCCCCCAACCCCACCCCAAAACCTAAAACCCCCTGACCCCCCACCACCCTCCCCCAAAACCAAAAATGCCCGACCCCCCAACCCCACCCCAAAACCTAAAACCCCCTGACCCCCCACCCCCTCCCCAAAACCAAAAACGCTCCACCCCCCCAACCCCACCCCAAAACCTAAAACCCCCTGACCCCCCCACCCTGCCCCAAAACCAAAAACGCACCACCCCCCCAACCCCACCCCAAAACCTAGAACCCCCTGACCACCCACCCCCTCCCCAAAACCAAAAACGCCCCACCCCCTCCCCCTCCCCAAAACCAAAAACGCACCACCCCCCAACCCCACCTCAAAACCTAAAAACCCCGCACCCCCTCCCCAAAACCAAAAACGCCCCACCCCCCCAACCCCACCCCAAAACCTAAAACCCCCTGACCACCACCCCCTCCCCAAAACCAAAAACGCCCCACCCCCCCAACCCCACCCCAAAACCTAAAACCCTCTGACCCCCCCTCCCCAAAAACGCCCCAACCCCACCCCAAAACCTAAAACCCCCCACCCCCACCCCCGCCCCAAAACCTAAACCCACCACTTACCTTCGCCAATTCCCTTCTTTGTACCTTAACTACGCATGTTCGTTGCTCAGAACATACGTAGTTAAGGCACAAAAAAACGGAGTCGTGGTTAAAAAAAGCATTGTTGCGCATTCGTTAACCGCGACTTTCGGAAAAAAAAAGTCGTAAAAAAGGATGTTTCCCTTCATTCAATCATGGACAAGCCATGCAAATTCCAGAAAGTCTGTGAAAGATACAAATAGGTGGGCACCCTGTATGCAACTCCTATTTGTCTCCAGTTATGAATGCCTAGGCACCATTGCAGGAAGTGAGGCGCATCCACTTTGTTCCTGGATCCGGCAGTAGTTATGTAGCCAAGTGAAAATGCTAAATTTGTCCAAGCACTAACATGAAGGTAGTGAGAGAGCTTTCCTATTTCACTTCTATCAGAGTCAAAAACAAATGCTCCATTTAAAAAGCCATCAACCTTTCTTTGTTTTGAATATCATCTGGGCTGGGAGCTATCAGAAGCTTAACACTCAGGTGCCAATTCAGTGGACTGAAATAAACGCACATAGGGGGTCATTCTGACCCCGGCGGGCGGCGGTCGCCACCCGCCTGGCAGGAACTGCCATTTGGCCGCTCCGCTGTCAAAAGACCGCTGCCGGCATTCTGACCTTCCTGCTGGGCCGGCGGGCGCTACCTAAGGTAGCGCCCGCCGGCCCAGCGGGAAGGTGGCCTGCAACACTGAAGCCGGCTCCGAATGGAGCCGGCGGTGTTGCAGGTGTGCGACAGGTGCAGTTGCACCCGTCGCGCTTTAGCAGACAGTGAAAAGCATGCTGGGGCCCTGTTAGGGGGCCCCTACACACCCGTTACCGCCAGCCTCTTCCTGGCGGTGACAACCGCCAGAAACAGGCTGGCGGTAAGGGGGTCAGAATCCCCATGGCGGGGCTGCTTGCAGCGCCGCCATGGCGGATTCGCCCAGCTGGGGGAAATCCGGCGGGAAACCGCCGGACCTAGTTTTCTGACCGCGGCTTTACCGCCGTGGTCAGAATGGGCAGGGAAGCACCGCCAGCCTGTTGGCGGTGCTTCCGTCATTCGCGGCCCTGGCGGTCTTTGACCGCCAGGGTTGGAATGACCCCCATAGTTTGCTATCATTACACATGTACTTAAGAGAAACTATGACTTGGAGGAAGGATTTTAACTTTGCTCAGTCCCTGTGTATGAGAGATATGAATGAACTCTAAGGAATGTCTCACTTCTACCTGTATGAGTAATTATACTAATGATGATTTAAAAGGCACTTGAATTCATTTTTTATTTAATTGTTTTATAACTCTAGTGTTAGAAATGGGGTCTCTAGTTGGCAGAGGTATACACCCTTGTCCAAGTAGGGACCACAATCCTACTCAGGGTAAATCACACACAATCCAAATTATCCTGTGCCAACCCTCTGGTACCTTGGCACTGAGCAGTCAGGCTTAACTTAGAAGGCAATGTGTGAAGTATTTGTGCAATAAATCATGCAAATAACACAGTGAGAACACCACAAAAAGACACCACACAGGTTTAGGAAAATATAATATACTTATTGGAATAAAGTAAGGTCAAAACGTTCAAGATGTGAGAATCACAAGTTGAAATATCACTTCTGTAATGACAACAAGAGTTTCTAGTTCTTAAAAGCAACGATTGTCTCTTGCAGGCACAAAGTACCTGCTTTGCATCAAAATTACATGCATGCAGACCGCAGAGGAGGAGATGCGTGGAAAATGGTAGGTGTGCGTCAGATTTCCAGGCGCACACGGACAATGGTGTGATTTTTTTCCACGGGGCAAGGGCTTTGCGTTGAATTCCTGTGCGCAAGCTTGAAACCTCTTTGTGATGCGGGGTCTTTTGATGCCCAGGGACGCTGTGTGGAAATCCTGGGCTTGCGGGACTGAGTCACAGCTGTTGCGTCGATCCGGTGGTTGATGCAGTGGAGTTTCTGTCACACGGCTGGTGATGCATCGATTCCTCACGCAGAAAGTCAGGCTGCGTCATTCCAGCTCAGCGATGCGTTGATCTGGTGGGCTGTGCGTCGAAGTTCCAGTCTCAATGCTGGCAATACATCAATTTCCACTCAGGGAGCCAGGCTGTATCGTTCCAGTTCGGCAATGCAGTGATTTTCTCACCACTGGGCAGGCTGTGCATCAATTCTGGCAGGCTGTGCGTCGATTTTTGCCGCACAAGGAGTTTCTTTGCAGAGATAAGGTCTTTTTGGTCCTGAGACTTCAGGAACAAGCCCTTGAAGAATACTTCTCAGGAGAGCCAGAGGCTAACAAGGAAGCAGGGCAACAGCAAGGCAGCAGTCCTTTACAGCAAAGCAGTCCAGGTGAGTCCTTTGGGCAGCCAGGCAGCTTCACTTGACAGGTTGCAGGTTCTGGTGCACAATGTCTTCCGAAGAAGAGTCTGAGTTGGTAGGGTCAGGGACCCAGTTTATATACCCAAATGGGCCTTTGAAGTGGGGGAGACTTCAAAGAGTGGCTTAGAAGTGCACAAGGTCCCCTTTCAGTACAATCCTGTCTGCCAGGGTCCCAGTAGGGGGTTCGCGGTCCATTGTGTGAGGGCAGGCCACTGTCCTTTGAAATGTAAGTGTCAGGCCCTCCACCCTTCCAGCCCAGTAAGACCCATTCAGTATGCAGATGTGTGCAGGTGTGACTGAGTATCCTCTGTTTGTGGTTGTCTGGGTGGAATGCACAAGGGAGCTGTCAACCAGCGCAGCCCAGACATTGATTGGAGACAGGCTGTAAGGCACAGAAGGATTTGAAGTGCAGAGAAATGCTCACTTTCTACAAATGGCATTTCTAAAATAGTGATATTAAATCCAACCTCACCAGTCAGCATTACCTATCTGGCACACTAGATATTACCTATTTACCCCTTTCTAATCGGAATCTACCACTCAAACAGTTTATGAGGGTAGCCCTAATGTTAGCCTATGAAAGGAGCAGGCCTCATAGCAGTAGGAAATTAATTTAGGAGTTTTCCACTACCAGGACATATAAAACACACAGACATGTCCTGCCTTTCAACTACACAGCACCCTGCCCTCTGGGTTACCTAGGGCCTACCTTAGGGGTGACTTATATGTAGAAAAAGGGGAGTTTAAGGCTTGCAAGCACTTTTAAATGCCACGTCGAAGTGGCAGTGAAACTGCACACACAGCCCTTGCAATGGCAGGCCTGAGACATGGTTAAGTGCTACTTAGGTGGGTGGCACAATCAGTGCTGCAGGCCCACTAGTAGCATTTAATTTACAGGCCCTGGGTACATTATGTACACTTTACTAGGGTCTTACAAGTAAATTAAATATGCTAATTGGATATGATCCAATGTCACCATGTTTTAAGGAAGAGAACATATGCACTTTAGCACTGGATAGCAGTGGTAAAGTGTGCAGAGTCCTAAAACCAGCTAATATAGTGTCAAAAAAAGTGGAGAGAGGCAGGCAAAAGTTAGAGGTGACCACCCTAGGGCTGGAAGGCCTAACAGCTAGTCATCCCAATGTAGTGTGTCACAGCACTTTATATCAATGTTAGATGTGACATGTGGAGATGGTGGTATCCCAAACTCTTTTTGCTTTTTCCAGGGTGCTTTGCTGATCCTGTTTGAGTGGCCTTAGGGCCATGGGCATTTTCCCACTGTAAGTACAGTATGAAAGTGCTTGTGCGCCCTCCCTACATAAGCTAGGAAGCAGTGCCTACCAGTATTTGCACATTGCTGTTTTCATCTATATATGGTGTCCGGCATGGCTTGCCTATATGTGCACACTTGCACATTTGTGTTTTCATGTGTATACTGATCCTAGCATGGCTTGCCTATATGTACACACTTGCACATTAGTGTTTTCATGTGTATACTGAGCTTAGCCTGGCTTCTCTGTATGTGCACGCTTGCGCAATGGTGTTTTCATATGTATACTGAGCCTGGCACAGCTTGCCAGTATGTGTACCATGGGCGCACTTGCACACTTGGGGTGTTCTCAAAACTTGCGTTCAGCCTGCTCCTTCACGTTTGTGCATGCGCCAGGGCACATATGCCCATGGAGTGAAGAATGCCCATGTGTATTTTCACTGCCATTGAGAGCTGCTCTGCCCATATGTTAATATGGGGTAAAGTTGATAATTAATCCTAGCTGCAAAATTGGATTGCAGTGGAGCATCATCATCATGCTTACTATCATTGGAGTCCCAAAGACAAACCCTTTCCAATGGTAAAGGTAATTTTGTCAGTAATACCTTGGAATCGCCACTTCTAGAAAGTGGGCATTTCCATGTTCCAAAATCCCTTTTATGTGCCTTTTCAATCCTGCTTCATTTCACTGGGTGCTGGGAGAAACACATCTGTGCATTCCCCAGCTACAGCTAAAAAACTTGAACAACTGAAGCGTCTGCCAACTGCCCTCTGTTCTGCATGGAGGTCTCAAGGAAATCAAAGACCGCCTATGAGAGACCCACACCATCTACCTTGTCATCTGGGAACCGTGCCCTCCTATGCGGCTTCGTCGTCTGCTGGATTCCATCTGGTAATAGTAGTGTGAGCATTGAACTAAGTATTGGACCTGGAGTCTGGATTTGCCTGGTGCGGGACCTGCAAAGTACAGCCTGTGTTCAAGGAGTTAGGCTCTTCATCGTGGGACCACATCACACATGAGCGTTTGGTTGGTAGTGAACAGATTACTGGTTGAGGGACCCCATGTGGCCCGCTGTTGAGTGTGCTGCATTTCTCTCGTGCGACAACCTTGTCCATTTCATTGGTTGCGACACTTGAACGTGGGGCATACCCGGAGCAGTGCTGCTTTCTACCTCATGCTGTACCCCTGAACTGGTCTCACTGTGTGTGTGACCGGATTTGTCTGGTGCAGTGCAAGTCATTGTGCACCAGACATTGTGCCTCATTCCAGGGAAGCACGGCAGTGGTAAGTTCTCATGTGCAGTGAGATTGCCTGGTGCGGCTCAAGTCATTGCACACCAGATGTTATGCCTCATTTTATTTCAGTCATCGCGCACTAGACATTGGGCCTCATCAGAAAGAGGCTCTATATTAAGTACTTTGTGTTTGCGTTGGGAAGTGTCTGGTGCAACTCAGGTCATCACGCACCAGACCTTGTGCCCATACCTGGAGGGCACGAAATTTGGTACACTCTATGTGTGCAACTGGGACACCTGGGGCAGTCTAAGTGATTGCACCGCAGACGTTGTGCCTCCTGTACTGGGAGGTTCCAAAATGGTAAATATCTGAGAAAGGTAGAGTCTGGCTTGTCTAGGCACCACTGTGAACAGTGTGTTCCAAGGCTACCCTCTCCCTTTGCATTACAGACCGGGGCCCACGCCAGTAGGCCAGTGTGGAGGCCCCCTGAGTGAACTCCCCGAGTGGGGAACAAGCCTCCATTTGCCAACTGTTGCCTGATCAGCCATTATCTCCTTCTTCCCGTGTACCTATGCCCCAGGATCTTGACAAAGTGTAACTACCAGCTGTAAGGAGCCTAGTATCCCCGGAAAGGTTGCCTCATTTATGACTCTGAGGGGGCGGGAATTGGTTGGAGGGTGGAAGAAGGTTTGGGTCCAAGAGGGGTCAGAGAACTCATTTACACCTCAACTGCTGGTTGTCAGAGCATCACATTAGGGTGCTGGAAGTAAGTGAGTGCATGGAGGCGAGCGTGGCTGACATCCAGGGCACCAAATAGCAGTGCGGACTGAGTGTGTGGGAGTGAGTGTCTGGGTTTGATTTCACTGTGCTGTACATGTTGTTTACTATTGTGGTTTACATTGATATTTACTGGTGCGGACTAGGTTGCAGGGCTAATTCAAAAGTGCTATAGTTCTTTGTATGTATATATTGCAGCTATCTTAGGGAACCAGGATGAATCCTACAACTGTTCTATATATTTAATTGGGAGTTATCATTGGGGTGGATCTTATGCTTTCAAACAAGACTCCAGATAGAGAGAGAGGGGGTCCAGTACTCTGGCTCCGTACAATAATTAGTCAAAAATAAAGGAATACTTTTACTAACAGAGAAGATCCTAGAAGACTACACACTCATTCAGGTCAAACAGTTACGGAATTGATCCCTTAATCTTTGGTGCCCTCACACATCCCAAAAGGTATGTCATGCCTCCTCATCGGGCTGCTCCTCGTAGGACTGGCGCTGCAATGTCCTACTGGCCCCATGAAAGGTCACTTTAACATAGATCCTTTTATTAGATGCACTGTTGAGAAGCCTATATGTGTGAGAGTGTCCTAAAATATGAGGTCAAATATGCAGAACTAAATGTAAGTGAATAACTAAAACTGTCTTGGTGTTACCAAAAAGTAATTTAATTACACTGTACTCTTGGTGGGATTAAAAAAAAGGGAAGGGTTGCATGTATAGATGCAAGGATGAATGAGTAAAATAATGGATGTAAAGATGGATGAGTGAAAGGGAGGTGGGTGGATGAATGAATGGATGGATACTGTGTGAAGGTGTAGATGGATGATGAGAGATGATGGATAGATTGATGGAGTGAAAGGCTGGATGGATGAACATGTTGAAAGGGTAGATGGATGGATGGTTGAGTGAAAGGATGGATGTAAGGTCAGATAAGAGAAAGAATGGGTAAATGAGTAAAAGGGAGAATAGATGGATGACTGAATGAAAGGGGGACAGATAGGCGAGTGAATGGGTGAATGGATGAATGGATCAGTGAGTGATAGGATGGATGGATGAGTGAAAGGGTAAATGGATGGATGGATGTGCTAGAGAAATAGTGGATAAATAGGTGAGTGAAAAGATAAATAGGTGCATGGATGAATGAGTGAATGGATGTATGTAAGGATAGCTGACTAAAAGGGTGAATGAATGGATGCATGGATGAATGGATGATGAGAGAAAGGATGGATGGATAATGAATGAAAGGATTAATCGATGAGGGAAGGGGTAGATAGATGGATAGATAAGTGGATGGATGGACTGAGTGATACAGTAGATGGATTGATGAGTGAAAGGATGGCGAGATAGATGGGGGCCTCAGTTTTGCTGAGGGGACCTGAGCCTCAGGAGGCCCTCTCAGCAAAACTGATAGGTGGTGGACCATGGAGAACGGGGCCCCTCCTAGAACTTTGCAGGGGCCCCCTCACGTTTCGTGGGGTCACTGGTTAAAAGTGCAAGTACTGGAGAAATATAGTCAGGAATTGAAATTTAATGCAATGGTTGGGGTTTTCTATAATAATACTTTATTAATACCCTAAGAACCTTTTTTGGAAACCTTTAAGAAAAATGTCAGATTAAGAAAAAACAATGCTATTCTAAACCCATGCTTTGATGTTTCAATGCAGCTTCTTGATGGCGGTTCATAGCACACTATGCTGTATTAAAAGCATTTCAACTTATGACCTGCAAGTAGCATAAGGATCTCTGGCCCAGATTTAAGAAGGCCTAGTGCCACCTTGTGCCACATCAGAGTCATTTTTTTTACACTAAGGTGGCCCAACAAAGCCATAATCGCAGCACCAGATTTACATTGCATGCATTGTGCCACTTTGTAACCCGTTGCTCCACATTATGCCTACACTAGGCATAGTGTATGCAAGGGGGGTTTCCCCCATTAGGGCCCTAAGGGGGGGGTTTCCCCCATTAGGGCCCCTATGTACTGTTCAGGGTTAGAGCTAAACATTTGGAGCTAATCTTGAACAGTAGTTCAATAGAGTAAAAAATTCTGACGCTATTGCCCACTACCCTGAACCATGGTGCGCTGTATTTTAAATACGGCGCACACATGGTGGTGGTAGGGGGTCGCTCTCTGTCAAGAGCAGTAACTCACTTGACTATCTACTATAAAATACAAATCTTCAGCCTGCATGTTACACAGTGTGCTTTGCAGCAGTAATGCTAACTTTCTATGCCTCTTTATGAGTCAAATTTGTGACTACACAAAACAGAGATCCTTGCAGCAGGTGCATCACCAACTCGCTTCTTTACCAGCTACAGCAGGGGTGGGGTTTTTGATAGGCCTCTTATGTCAGCAACTCCACAAAGACTCATGATTAAAGCAAAAGGGTAGGAAAGTGAGTGGATGGATGGATGTATGGGTGGATGGAGGGATGTGTGAGTGAAATGGTGGATGGGTGGGTGAGGGCAGGGGGATGGATAGATGCAAGTATAAATGAGTGAAATAATGGATGTAAAGATGAATGAGTGAAAGGGAGGAAGGATGGATGAAGGGATCAATGGATGTGTGAAGGGGTGGATGGATGGTGAGTGCAAGAATGGATGGATGATGGATGGATGGATGGATGGAAAGGCTGGATGGATGAATGGGTGAAAAGGTGGATGGATGGATGTATCGTTGAGTGAAAGGATAGATGTAAGGTTAGAAGAGAGGAAGAATGGATGAGTGAGTGAAAGGGAGAATAGATGGATGGCTGAATGAAAGGGTGGACAGATGGATAAGTGAAAGGGTGAATTGATGAGTGAATAAAAGGATGGATGGATGAGTGAAAGGGTAAATGGATGGATGTATGTGTGAGGGAAATAGTGGATGAATGAGTGAAAAGGTGTATGGGTAGATGCATGGATGAATAAGTGAATGGATAGATGTAAGGAAAGCTGGGTAAAAGGGTGAATGGATGAATGCTTGAGTGAATTGGTGGATGAATGGATGATGAGAGAAAGGTTGGCTGGATGAGTGCAAGGGTAGATTTAGATGGATGGATGAGTGAAAGGATGGTGGGATGAATGGATGAGTGAACGTGGGGATTAAGAATGGATGAGAAAAAAGAATGGATGGAAGAGTCAAGGGGAGGGTAGAAGGGTGACTAAATATGGATGGATGAGTGAAAGAGAGAATGGATGAACGAATTAGTGAACGAGTGGATGGATGGATGAGTGTGTGAATGGATGGATAGATTAGTGAAAGTGTGTTGGAAAATGGCCCTCTTTAAAGGGTCACTCTAGACTTTCTGTCTTTTACCCTCCACTTTTTCACGAACCTTTTTTTGGCCTTAGGACTCTGAGCACTATACCTCTCCTGATGAGTGCTAAAGTGCATTTACTTCTCCCCTAAACATGGGAACATTGGTGTATACATAATTGGCATATTTAATTTACTTGCAAGTCTCTTGTAAAACGACATACCATATATAAGCATTTCCCAATCTGTGCTCCAAGGCACCCCGGGAAAATTTGCCTGCACAGTATAATAAGGGGTTAAAACGTTAGCCAAAGGGGAGCGTACAGTGCTTTAGACATGCTGGACTAAAATGCATGCAAAACTACAAAATGATCAGCATCCATATCACAGGCAAGCAGACATCGTTATCTAAAACCGCAGTGCTATAGATTTAAAAAATACCCATCAACTATGAAAGAATGTAAAGCAGTCGGACCCATGTTTTATAATTTTAGACCCACAACTTGTTTGCCTCCTAGCTACACACTATTCAGACCTGCTGCTCCGATTATGTGCCTCTTTTCTCTGGTATCATATCGGGGCGTCACTTTCAGACTTGCGAGTCTAGAAACCCACAGCTAGTGCTTTCTTGAGTAACTAACTTTGGTCTCCCATGTGTATTTTCCCAATTAGAGAGTTAGAGAGTGAGTGACTTGAGCCTCCTACTGCAGCTTCTGAAATTATGGAGGTGTTATGGAATAGTGTGAGCTGAGGAACTGTGGAGGACAAAGGGCTCAGGACGCTTTACACCTGGTAGACACCACAGAGGGGATGGGAGAATGAAGAATTCTTTATCATTAGGGCAAGGATAGCACTAGAGGCATTAGTGCCTGTAATAAATAATTCAAACTAATATAAATTACTTTCAATAGTTGTAAAGGGGTACAATGTGATAAATGGCCAATGTTGGACCTAAATTGTGAAATGCTACCAGCTTCACTTTCCTGTCTCAGGATCCTAATTGTGGGTGCTGCAGGATGAGGGCTTTGGGAGGTGCCTTTGGGTGGGACCTTCATATAGGTCTAAAGTGGGAAAAGCAGGTAAAGATAGCCCTAGATTGCTTTACATTAGTTTTGGCAAAATGCCGGAGGCTGAGAAGCAACAAAATCCTAAAGTGCTTGAAGAACAAATTTCTCTTGGATGGCATTTCTGGGGGTTTGGAGCATTTCAAATACAGGCGTCTCAGACTGGAGAGCCAGGGCTTTTAATAAAAGTGTAAATGATCACAGGGGTCACAGTAATTCACTAAGGTAATTTAAGAAACACATTGTAGATGATAACAAGCTGACAAACATCAGCCAGCAGACCCTCCAAGATGTCCTTGGAACCCTCTAGACCCCACCTTCAGTCGCAAGGAGGAGCAGAGATACAGCAGCCATCACACAGGACCCACCCACCACCCCAATTGTACGACCTGCCAGCTGCAACCCAGCTGAGGACTCTGACGACACTGGCACCAGCTTTGAGAGAACTGTCGTTGGAGTACAGCGGGTGGGGATGGAAAATATGGCAGCCAGCCTAGAGGGGGTGCGCTCGTGCATGATGTCAACTGCAGAACAGGCAGCAGCCATGCAAGGGTGAACATCAATCTTGCAAGAACTTGAAAAAAGTGTGAAGGAAATCAGCACAGCTGTAAGAGAGTTGACACAACACCTCCAACAACAAACCTTTCAACACGTGCAGAAATGCAATATTGACCCCCTCAGGGCCGACCTGGCTGCCTACCACAGTGATGTGGCTGCTATTCTTTAGAACCAGCAGCTCCTTCTTGCTGCAGTACTGCCCTTAATAGCCCCACAAATGGCAGGTACTGGGATTTCTGAATCCACGTCTTCAAACACTGAGGTGTGTGTTGCCCCTTCACACCCACCACCATCAAGGGCAGAGGAGACAACACAGACATCAGAAGATGAAGACGTGGAATACCACAGACACTTACAAAACATCAAAAGACAATATAAAGAGCACACAGGAGACAAATTCACAATATTCACAGAGAGACAAGTCCAAACACAGGCACACAGTCAAGAAAAATGAAAGTGAAAGTTCACCCACTGTACCAATTCTGTAAACAGGATATTCTATTACATCACTTCCTGCCTTAAATGCGGTGCGTTTTTATTATGATTCGTCAAAATATTATGACGCTTACAGTCTGTGAGTCATTTTTTTTTTGCGCACATGCTGAAAAATTACCCCGCATCCATAGTTCAAAATATTTCGCATTGGTAACCAATTTTATGGGGTACTGTGTGGGAATTACCGCTCAGGGCCAATGGATGTATCATGGCTGTGAGCACATTTTTCTATGCATATGCGGTGTTTTTTGACGCATATGCGTCAACATTTATGTCTTTTACTGGGTTTGGGTCATTTCTCACATTCTTATAGTACATGACAGCTGTAACTATAAAGAGATAGGCTGTTTACACCTACACTGTGCATTCCCGTGTTTGGGCAAATGTGGCAGATCACACTACTGCAGACCCTGATCCTCTAGTTGTTGTACCGGGTTTGCACTCTTCACTGACGCAATAGATATCCAAACGTTTGGAATGCAAATTGGAATTACCCAGTTTGAGCAGGTTGTGCATCAATAAGGGATAGCAAGGCTATGCAACTTAATACAGTAACTCATTGCCTGTGTGTTAATGTCTGTGAATTGGCTATTTCAATTTTAGTTGGCCCTCTGTGTGAACATCACAAGACGTATTTTCATAAATGTGCTTGTATGCATGTGTTGTGAATGTGGATAACCATCAGATGCTATTCAGTATGGAAATGAGTCAGGAAATGTGTTTGTCATTCACGTAGAAACAAATGCTGTGTGAACTTCCCGTAATTTTGGGACAGCAGCATCTCCCATGACAAACCATGCACAGGATAGATAGAGGATGGTTTATTATGTTAATGTTACAAGACTAAGCCATCACATGTACTGGAATGTTGGATACCACTTCCTGGTCTCTTGTCTGTATACTACCAAAGAGTCAGGCATTTGAAAATGCTATGTATGTACAGTGTTTGTGACACAGAGGTGGTCATTCTGACCTTGGCGGACGGCGGAGGCCGTCCGCCAAGGTACCGCCGACAAATGATCGCGGTCAAAAGACCGCGGCGGCCATTCATACATTTCCGCTGGGCCGGCGGGCGCTCTCCAAAAGAGCGCCCGCCGGCCCAGCGGAAATGCCCCTGCAACGAGGACGCCGGCTCAGAATTGAGCCGGCGGAGTTGCAGGGGTGCGACGGGTGCAGTTGCACCCGTCGCGTATTTCAGTGTCTGCTTTGCAGACACTGAAATACTTTGCGGGGCCCTCTTACGGGGGCCCCTGCGGCACCCCCTACCGCCATCCTGTTCCTGGCGGGAGACCCGCCAGGAACAGGATGGCGGTAGGGGGTGTCAGAATCCCCATGGCGGCGGAGCGCGCTCCGCCGCCATGGAGGATTCTCCCGAGCAGCGGAAAGTCGCCGGGAGACCGCCGACTTTCCGTTTCTGACCGCGGCGGAACCGCCGCGGTCAAAATGCTCGAGGGAGCACCGCCAGCCTGTTGGCGGTGCTCCCGTGGTCGGTGACCCTGGCGGTCACCGGCCGCCAGGGTCAGAATGACCCCCAGAGTCCCAAAACCAATCCAAAATGTAATGCCACTCCACAGTTTGCCTCATATTAATGACCTATGTTTCTCTTGTGGCAGTGGAGGACCAGCAGACCAAGCAGCATGTGTTCACATATTTCCAGTGGTTCATTGCACAAAGGTGTCCAGTTTAAGTGTGTGGTGATGTATACCCTGTGTTATTATAGGGGTCCATGTCTAGCCATGAGTTTGTGGAGCCATTCCCTGCATTAATAAAGTATTCTTCACAGCAGAATTGAACGAAAGCCAAAGAGGAATTGAGAACACACATGGGGATAGTCCAGCTATGACACTGCAGAAGTTTTATGAGACTGACAAAAGGGCATCCTTGGCGTGCTCACAAAGTTGATGAATCAGTAATTTTAAACCAGCAGGTTTCCTCACAACATTTGTACACAGGGTGGCCTCTAAAATTCCCAATGCAACCAGGAACATCAGTGCCTCTGTGCTGATTATTCTCACAGCTATTCACCACGCAAGCCCCATCAATAGGTTGGACCGATGTGAATCAGTGTGTCGACCGTCAGGGCACAAACATGTTTTGACATTTCATGCACATTAGCAAATGTTGTTTGTTGTGCTGGGGGCACCATACCCAATTCATGCATACAGCCATTGTACACTGTCACTATTTATCACTCATGCATACAGGAAACCCAGACAAGGGATGGACCGTGATTAGGCTATTTGAAGACATGTCCCACCCCATGATACGATAAGTAAACTGATTACGCTATACAATGTATTTGAGCATTCATTGGAGACCTACCAGACACAATACCCCAGGAGGAAAGTGAGGGCATGGAAAGCAACTATGAAACAAAAGTAGCCATGTGGAACCTTTATTGTAACAGAAAGACAGGGACCAATCAGGCTAACAGGTTGGAAGCTCTGTCACGAACTAACATGAACAAGGGAAATACACAGTGAGCAGACTGAGACTGGTCAAAGTTGGAACAACACTGTGGAAAATTGAAACTGTACTTGTCCAGTGTGCTGCAACGTTACACAATAACCCAAGGCCTATGTTACACAAGTGATTTAAACGGCAATGCATAACAGGGATATACATATCATGGAAGCTTCTAAGCCATTCCAGGCAGCAGCAAGGGCATTGCAGGTTCAAATGGCTGGTCTGCATGGAAGTGCTCACAGGTGTGTGCAGCTTCAGTTTCTCACAAGTCCTATAGGTGAAAATCAAGTTCAAAGGGCCAACAGTACCTTTCTCATGGGAAGCAATGGACAGGTGATTACAGGTCCTACAGACTACCAGGCAGTGCATTATCTGACCAGAAGTCCATGTAGACAGATGAACTATGACTATGGCATGCCATACTAAAGAGGGAAGCACACTGGAGTCAGAATGTGAGTCTGGGTATGTGTAGATGAAGGATTATCTGGGTACAAACAGTCCATTTCCAGGGCCCCCTAGAGAAGGGTGGGGAGAGACTGAAAACATGGCAGTGGCAGGACTTATGACCTGGGATGGCATGTGCAGGGCATGTCTTGTGAGCAATGCTTGTCATACCTGGGGCACTCATGCTATCCATTTGCAGCTTACATGGACTTCTTGTCACACATACTCCTTGCAGAAATAGCTGATGTCACACTTAATGCTGTCAAGGGTCTGGTCATACATTCCTGTTACCAATGCAAGAGCACATCCACTGCCTCATGTATGAGGCAGTTTTTTTACCTCATGAATGATGGTGTCTTAGTTGTGTGCCATATGCTGCAATGAACCATGTTGCCAACATGTATATGTGCCATAGCTGTGGTCCTCTGATATTGACCTTCAAATGTGAAATGGACAGGATATATGTCATTTACAGTGTGTGTGAAGTTGGGTGTACATTCATACCCATCAAATGTGATGTGGATTTTTCAGTATCCTAATCTGTATATCTGCAATGCTCCATGAGGCTAAACTCTGATTATAAATCCTGGGGATAATGTGATGCATAAATGATTACCCAGACCATGTTATAGTGATTAGAATAGGTGTTTAATGACATATGGTTAGACAGTGGTGATGATGACTATAGTTAAAAGAAGTTTTGTAAAATGTGTTGTCTCCGATGCAATCCTGCTGCAGTGTTTGGATGGTCCTCCTCATGTTGATGGACAACATCCTCCTCGTCCTCCTCTTCAGGCATTTGTGGGTCTGGTTCATAGAGGGGAATGTTTCTACTTACACAAATGTTGTGCAGGATGGCACAGGTCAAAACGATCTTGCAGACCATTTCAGGAGAGTATAGGAGGCTGCCTCCGGTGATGTCGAGGCACCTGAATCTTGACTTCAGGATGCCAAAGGTCCTCTCTACTATGGTGCACGTCCTCCGATGTGCATCATTATAGGCACTCTCTGATGCTGTGCTTGGGTTTGCAAATGGGGTCATGATCCATGGCTGGATCCTATACCCCTGATCAGCTGAAAGAGAAAAAGATTGAAAAGTGAAAATTTTTGAGAGAGCTTGCACCATGATTATCACTTTGCATGGCAGTTGTGTTGTCTGTGACTCATCTGTGTTTGTGTTACTGCGTGGAATCCTAGGCTTCTAGGATGTACCATTGGCATTGGGATGTTTCATTATCTGAACTGGTGTTTGGCTGATTGACCGGATGTCAGCGGTATTTTTGTAGACTTGCAGTACATTATGTACTCCCATGCATTATGTCATGTGAAAGAGGTGTCCATATGTCTTAACTGGGAGTGATATGATACTTCCATACAGAGAATCAATTCCACAGTGGTGGTAACACGGTTGCATCTATATGGCCTGGACATCCCATCCAATTGTACAACACATCTCCATAAGTTGGCAGCACTGACGTGTTGACAATTGACAATGGACAAATATTCCATGTGTGACAAGTTCTCTGCAGACCTATTTATCTGCCCTTACCGAGTTGACTCATGTTCAAACTTGTACCTACACTACTGAACCTGGTCCAGTTCAGTTGGATAACTTGGTTGTGAGGTTGACGATTTAAGTGTCAGCAGGTCCATATGCCAGTACATCTGTTGTGTATATGTGTAATTGTCTCAAACCGTATGTGTGGGAATGTGCACTTTGCAATATTGTCACATCAATATGTGGTCTTTGCACAGTCCACTTGCTTATTGGTAATGGGCAATGTCAGACCAGGAGTGATGTGAGATATTGGCACAGCCTCAACGATTCCATGTCCCCTTCATTAGAGTCATCATCATCATGCTATGTGTGTCATGGTATTATCCCTGCAGTGAAACACATTGCATACCCCTTACGCTGTACATATTGTTTGGAAGGGTGTGTGTGATTGAGTGTTATTAATGTGATATTGTAAGATTAATCTTCCAAGTTGTACTGGCAGTTAAGGCCATGTCATTGTCACTGTGTGGTTTTAAATTGTGCCCATGTGTCTGGGGCCTGGCATCTGTTGTTATTTGCATCTGTCATTTGTCCCAAGGTGTGTATCCAATTGGGTGAGGATATCAGACATGCCTAGCAGTGTCACAACCTCAGTGTCTTCCTGGCCACGTGTCAATGTAGTGGTGTATGTGTTGTGTATTCTACAGGGTTGCTGTGCTGTGTGTATATAAGTAGGTTTCTGTACTTACCAACAAGTAGGCCATTTCCATATCGTCCATCCTGGAAGTGTTGATTGATGGTGCAATGGCGGAAGATGAATGAACCATGTACACTCCCAGGATACTTTGCCACGATGTTGGTGATAAATCCCCAGTGATCCACAATGGCCTGCACATTGATGGACTGTGTGTGCTTCCTTTTGCGGTATAGATGCTCGGTTGCAGCAGGTGTCACAAGGCGTACATGTGTGTAGTCAATGGTACCAAGCATGTGTGGGAAGACGTTGATTTGGTAGAAGCCCTGTTTGGTCTCCAGCTGCTTCTGCTGTGTGTTGTGGAAGTTGATGAGGCGGGGTGTGAGGGAGATGATGGCGTCCAATACCTTGGGTAGAAAGGCAGAGAATGAGGGCTGTGAGATCCCGGCAACCAGGGCACCAGTGGTTTGAAACAAGCCACTTGCCAACATGTGGAGGACAGCTAGCAGCTTGGTCTCTGGTGGGATGATGTGGGGTATCTGCAAGCTGGGTGCTAACTGTGGCTTAATGTTGCACAGCAGCTGTTGAATGGCTTGCCAGTTTAGTCTGTACCTCTGGATGATGTCTTGTTGCTGAGTCCCAGAAAGGTTGTCCTGGTCCTGAATATCCTCTCCTGCCTTCTGCGTTGCCTTTGGGGTCCCAGCTGGTGTGGTGGAAGCTGCTGGTCTTGGTCCTGTGCTCTGCGTCTTTGTGAATGCTGGAAGAATAGCACCTCCATGTCTTCCTTTTGGAGCTCTGCTGTTGCTTCTGTGGGTTTTCCTTATGTACTGGTGTGTTTGCCCCATTTTAACGCTTGCCCTGACCCAGGCGTTATTTTTTTATGCAAATCGGGCTGTGCATCATTTTCCGACTCTGCCTCCCGGCCGTGCGGGATTTTTATGTGGTAGGATAAATATGGCACACGGGTGTTTACATAATTTTTTGGACGGGAACGCCTACCTTGCATGTCATTAACACAAGGCGGTTTCACGCATCCAGAAAATGACGCACTCTGCGGGATTTTGGCATTCGTGGGGTCGGGCGTTAAAGTATAAATATGGTGTAGGGTTTGCGCTGAATTTGCGTCAAAATTATATAAAATTATATACAGAGCATAAATATGCCCCTTAGTCACTCAAACCTGCTCTGTTACCAAATTGCATTTGAAATCTGGTCCCTTCCACAAGGGAGAGTGTTTTTGACAGTTTAGATCTCTACTACTGGATCATTTTCAATAAACTGGATTAATGACAGATATTAGTAGATCATTTCTGTAAAACCTCTTTGAACTTTACTGAATCATCAATTTGCAACTAACAGTAAAGCCAGTGATATCCATGGAAGTAGTGTAAACCCTGCTCACGTGACCTTCTCAGTGCTTTCCCTTTGTCCCATTGTTGGCATAGTATAAAGTAAACAGGAAAGGTATTCTTCATTTCCCATTTGAGCGGGGACCCATAACATGAATTCTTAAAAAGCTACATCTATGTGTCTTGAGTAGCAGCATACTAGATACACATTTACAAGTGTACACCTTTTATTAACAAGACTAGTATGGTAGCTCACATTAACATTTGCTGTAAGTGTGTTTCTTTTTTAAGTACCTTCAACTTGCTCTCTCTTAAATCTACGTCAAGAACCTGGCAAAGTAATTACCAATATACTCTACCTTTCATTTCTTAACCTGTTTCTTAGTTCTTTTGTACACAGAAAAATATCCCCACCATGAACTGGGTGGATACTATTCCATCTGTTTATTGAACTTTTAAGCATATGTAGATTATGTCTCACAGGTCTCCACAACTTAGCTCTGACCTTTACATTTGGCCCATTCAAGGCAGCCTTTGATGTAGGCCTAATACTTTCCTGCCTTCCCAAGATGATATTTGTTTGTATCCAAAGTGCATTGTATTTTTATGATTTGTGCATGATGTCACACCCTGATACATTTTTTGTCTCCCTAGGCCTCTCTGACCATATAGGTTGGGCCATTGGTGGCTACTCCCTGGGTCTGCTGTTATTCATCCCATTTATTTACTCTTTTAGTTTTACTCTTTAGTCTGAATGGGAACTTACCTAAAGAAAGTGTATTTGTTTTTATGCGGTTTTGGGCCACACTCATCATAAAAACTTATTAGAATGTATTGTAAATACATTTGCTGCTCCCACTGGGCTCCCCAAAACAGCCCACTCAGTAGAGCTATGGGCTCTTTAAATATGTAATTATTCCCTTCACCTCTTGTAGCATACAGCATTGTGAGGACGAAAGAAGCCTGTCCCTTTCTCACAGCTTATGGGATAACTTGAATGCATCTCACCACTGGGTACGGCAACTCTACTTTCCAATGCCATACTGGTCCTATCAGTATGCAAGACTGTGCCTGGGTGCTCCCATAAACCATTCACATTTTATTAACTCATTCTACCTGCAGCTAATCATCATTCAGTAACAGAGAGCCCTTCAATGCTGCAATGTTTATTGTAGGCCCATGAATAGAAATCCGCTCTACCAGCACAGCTTGTGAAAATTGGGTTCTTTGGGCAATGCAGAGTAGCGCGGAGTTCCCGAACTCCGCAATCTGGCACGGAGTGAGTTTGTTCATGCATGGAAGGTTGGGTTTGGTGCTCTCTGGCGAGCACCATGATACTCCTGAGCCTCTGGCAAGCACACACAAGACTTTGCCCTCAGTAGCACTGTTTCAGGTCACACGTGCAAGACTTAGCATTTACTTAAGCTGCTCCCGGGCGTGACTGCGGCCGCAACTGTGTCGCTCATGAGCACAGTACACCTGGAATAGATTTTTTACTCCAGACACATCTAAATCTAGTCAAAGTGATTTTGAGGGATTGTCTTCTCCAATTGACCCTTCAAGTTGTTTTTGTGATTGAGAACCCTTTTTTATCAGACAGGAAGTGAGTGCCCTAAAGACTCCAGCTTTCTGTTCCTTTCCAGCAGGCCCCTCCCAGTGCTTTGTCCATCTCCTAGTCACTTTTCACTTGAACTTTGAGGTGTGAGGATCATTCTCTTTGTCTCCTGGATACACTTTTGGACTTAAGGACTTTGTGTTTGTGAAATCACACAAGTAAGTTCACAAACTATTGTATAAGGGTGTTGTTGTTCGCTTGGGCGTGCACCAGTATTCCTTTGTACTTTAATTTGATTTTTAAATGTTACAGTAGTGGGTGGCCTGGAGTTTAAGTATGGGCCTAGATAATATTTATTTTGCATTGCATTGATTTTTCACCTTTTGAATAGGAAATTTGTTATACAGCACAGTCAGTTCCTGTCCTTTTCTACATGTTTGTAGCATTTGCAATACTATTTTACTGTGTGGTCTAGATTTCCAAAGGACCACTAGCCAGTAGGCCAAGTACTAGTAGTCATCACTTCATGAAATAAATATTTCAGTGGTATATGTTTTTAAAACTTCATTTAGGGCAGGGATGGCATTGGAGTAAATACAAAAGGTTGGCTATTGTTCGCATTTCATTTTTTGGCAAAAAGTGTATATGTTGTGTAGTAATATTTGATGGCACAGAAGGATGTGTTAACTGTTGTTGTGAAATGTTTATAGATTAGTTAATTTTCATGTTATGCAGTGCTGAATTAATGTTAGTGTTTTCTCTAGTGTTACCACCATGCCTCAATATGGCCAGTGTGTGTGTGTGTGTCGGTTGGAATGTATACCCCACGGTGTGAGGACCGGTTCGTTCCTCATAGTGTGGGTAAACACTGTCAGTTCCACACAAACACTATCCTTGTGAGTACTGGTGCATTTATAGGACTGGTCCCCATAGTGTGTTTAAGTAGTTTCGAGCAAGTGTATCAAAAAACTAAAAGTGTTGTTATATTTGCATTGGTTCACTTTATAACCTTCCCTACAATCAAAGTGTGTGTGGAGTTAGAATAGTAAATACCCACTTCAGTACAGTCATTGGCTGGTCCTCATAAATGCAGGTATGTCATGTTGTGTGTGTGTATGTGTGTGTGTGGGTGTGTATCTCATCGTCCACCATTTGTCTTTGTTCTCCGTGCCGTGTGGCCAAGGGCCATGTTGTGTAGTCTATATCAATATTCTTTGTTCCCAATGCCTCCTTGTTCGCAGTTGTTGTTTGACCGTGTGACCAGCAGCCATTTTGTCCAACCAGTTAGTGTCCCTCTGCCATAGGCTTGCATGTGTTCTTTGTTTGTTCCCCATGCCTCCTTGCTCCTTGTTGTTATTGTTTGACCATGTGGCTGGCAGACATTTTGTCCATCCAGCCAGTATCCCTTTGCCATAGGCTTACATGTGATCTTTGTTTGCCATGTCTCCATGCTCCTTGTTGTTGATTTACCTTGTCGCTGGCAGCCATTTTTGTGCATGCAGCCAGTGTTCCTTTGCCAAAAGCTTGCATGTGTGCTTTCATTTTTCCCCATGCCTCCTTGCTGTTTGACCATGTGGCTGCCGGCCATTTTGTCAGTCCAGACAGTGTCCCTTTCGCATAGGCTTTCACATGTTCTTTGTTTGCCATGCCTCCTTGCTTTTTATTGTTTTAACATATTGCTGGCAGACATTTTGTGCTTCCAGCCAGTATGTCTTTCCCATAGGCTTGCATACCAACATCAGAAGTTATTGATCATCTTATTTGTTTAATATATGTTTATAATTTATTTTTTTATTCATTTTTTTTAATTTCTATTTTAATTTGTTATTTTATTTCATTGTATTTTACTTATTTTATTATTTTATTTTGTTTATTTTTATATTATTATTGTTTCAATGTCTTGCTTTAATTTTAATTTTAATTTTATTTTTTATTATATTAGGATTTTAATTTTCAATGCAATGTATTTAATTTTATTTAATTCAGCAATATGCCTTGTTCCATCCTTCCACCTATTCCACTATTCATCCTTTCATCCATCCACCAAAGGCACACAGCCGCACTACAGCATTCGACTCCTTCAGGTGTATAATAATTCCATTTCCTCCTGGACACCCAGGATGCAGTACACTGCAGACTCATCAGCAGCATAATTCATTTTTTAATGATGATTCCATTTCCCTGGACTACTTTGCCACCATAGGTTTTTAAAGGATTATTCCATTTTCCTATGCACCTCTCTCTGACTATCATGGGTGTCTCCTTCAAAACAGATGGAGATAAAGCAAAGAGCTATGTCTGCATGTCATGAAATTACATTTTATCGTGTGGTGATGTGGTTTGATTAAATTGGTATTTATTACATATGTAACCAACCCTACTTATCATGTATTTGTCTGTACTATTTCAACCTGCAACAATGCTACGTTTGACTAATTGCATGTTTTTCTTGCTTGGTTGTTTTTAGGTGCACAAGAGAAGAAACATCACATCACCCGCAGTACTGCCAAAGAGTAGATCTGTACAGTTACTTTGGTCCTCCAAACTCTTCTGCTTGTGCATCTTACTGCCAACTGAGAGCTTAAGTTGGCCTCAAAGAAAGTTGCTGTCAAGAAAGTGGTCATTGAGAAGAAACAGCTTTCCACCAGCGGCGAGTCAACTGCAACCTTTTTCGGAAGACGTGTGCCTGTCACACCAGACTCCAGGGAGGAACCTGGGAGCAACACTTCCACATCAACAGCACTAGCCCAACCAAAGCTCAAGACCATGTCTGTCACTGAGGAAGCAACTGCAATCATGGCAACGCTGATGAGCAGTAATGTTGAATTGGATTTGTTCCTTTCGCAAAGTAGTATCCAACAGTTTCAGGAAAAAGAGCAACGTGGACAGCAGCTGCAGACAATACCAGTAATCTTCCTGAAGTTGGAGCAGAACAGAAGGTTAAGCTTCATGGCTCCCAGATTTCCAGCAAGGATAAGGAAGGGTACTACTCCACCTTCTTCTCCAAGCACCACTTCTGATGATGATGATGGCGACATGGAGTGGACTCCGACAGAGTCCGGTAGACACCAGGAGAGGCAAGGGAAAAGAGAAGTTCCAGAAAGCCTTAAAATCATGGAAGGGGATGATGATACAGAGGATGATGATTATGAGGCAGTCATTGTGATGGAAGCTAGCACAGAGGAGTCTGACATTACTATTCAACCTGCTCTGAGGGATGTGGGACAGACAGCACCACCAGCTCCCATTTTTGCAAGTCCTCAACAAAGACCTGCACCAACCTGTACCTCAGTAGAAGTATGCACTGCAGAGAGGCAATCGACTCCCCCATCAGCCTTCACTTCTTCCTCAGGCAATGACAGTGGCCCTATAAGAAAGTACTCCTCCCCAGTTTGGGATTCTTTTTATTCTAAGCAAACAGGAGGAGAACATTGCGATATGCTCTATTTTCCATTTGTTGAGGTAAGGCTCGTTCACATTATGCTACTGGAGGCAAGGAAACCCAGATGAAAAAGCATCATGCAATCAGGTGGCAGGAGCACCTTAAAAAATGGCTGAACATTGTCACAGTGGCGGAGGTGAGGGGAGCTGGGAAACATCAGCTACAACTGGTCAAGTCACAGTGGAAGGTGAGGAAGAAGAGGGTGACATCCTCAAGCAAAGCTGCTCTGTCCCAGGCAATGCACTAGAATCACCCGCCTCAGCCATCTCACATTGCCACAGGAAGACCATGAGTCAGATGGAGTCACCACAGCATATGGTGACTGCACCACGGTGCACATTGAGTCTACCACCACCCACATCTCAAAAGTCACCAGCGTCAATGGCCCCAGAAAAGAAGAAAATCCAGGCTACTATTGCAGGCATGTTTAGGCAGGAAGAGCTATATGACCGCAACCACTTAATGGTATGATTGTAAAATGGGGAGCTGGCAAAAATGTTAGCGCTGGACCTCCTCCCTTTTTCTTTTGTGGATGAAGTGGGATTCTTAGAGTTTGTGGCAGCTATCTGCCTAAGATGGAATGTTCCAAGTTGGACCTATTTTGCCAGAGTTGCTGTTCCAGCGCCGCATCACAATGTGCTGCAATTGGTTGGATAAGCTTTGCAGCAAAGTGTTGTCCTCCCTATCCACCCGCTGACAGACATGTGGGCCAGTTGTCAGGCTACTGATTACATGTGCATCATTGCAGACTGGATTTCTTTTGCAGGGATAAAGCAAAAGCTAGCTACAGTCTAGGCAATGAAGACATTTTTAAGTGGGTTCAGCTGCATGCAACAGTAGCCATGTTCACTGTGGAGAAATCACATACAGCTGCAAATATCTTGGAAGAATTTAATAGCAAGGTGTCTAAATGGCTGCGACCCAGGGGTTTCCGAATTGGATTTGTTGCCATGGACAATGGCAGTAACATAGTCAAGGCCATGGTAGACGGTGGCTATTTCAGGGTTCTCTGCTCGGCGCATTGCATCAACCTGGTTGTGCACAACTTTCTTGAGAAAGAAGACATATTCAGCAACATACTTACCCTGTGCATATGAATCTGCCCTCATTTCAGCCTTTCTTTTAAATCCCGGAAGCAGTTGCGGATTATTCAGTGTGGTAATAGAGTACCAGTTAAAGCCCTGATACAGGAGGTGCCAACACGTTCAAACTCAACCTATTATATTTTGCAACATCTGTTTGAGCAGTACAGACATATTAATGACTATGGCCCTAATTTTGACAATGGCGGTAAATGGCACCTACTGCTGCAGCGACGGCCAGCAAAAGACCGTTGCCGCGGCTAACGGTCATCTGAAAAATAATGACCACAGCCGGATTTTCGCCATAAGAAGGCGGAAATCTGACTGTGGCCATGCTGGCGAATGGCGTTAAGGTGGCGCTGCTACCACCAGCAGTGCCACGCCAGTAGACCGCCGCCAGCCGTATTATGAAAAGTAATACGCCCTGGCAGTTTTCTGCTGGTGGGCGCTGCTGGCGGTAGCAGCGCCCCACCCCCTCCCCTGCCAAAAGACCCCCTGAATACAGGTAAGTTGGGCCTCCAACAGGGGAGGGGAGTGAGGGAGTGTTGTGTGTGTGTGGGGGTGTGCATGAATGTGTGAGTGTGTGCGTGGCTGCAAATGTATGAGTAGTATTGTCAGTGTGAATGTGGTACGGATGTGTGCATGAATGAATGGATGCATGCATATATGAATGTGTGTGAGTGAGTGTGATATGCGTGGTGATTGTCTGCTTGTGTGTGTGTGTGTGTGTTGGGGTGGGAGATTGGAAGGGGGGAGCGTGGATGGAGGAGCGTGGGGGCATCTTGGGAGTGTTTGGGGGGAGGGGGCCTCCTATCAGTGACAGAGAATAGAATTTCCTGTCACTGATAGGGCCTACCGCCATGGTTTCGTGGCATTACGAACGCCACAAAAACCATGGAAGTAGGCAGGGTCAAAATTCCTGAGGCAGGACAATGTCGGCCGCGGGGCTGGAGATTCTTATCTCCAGCCCGGGGGCTGCTACCGCCATGGCGGTCAGAGTGGTATATTGGTGGGTTGGCTTCAGCCAACCCACCCATGTCATAATGTGGCAGTATGTAGCGCCAACCTGTGGTAGTGCCACAATCACTTGCCACCAACGGGATCAAAATGACCCCCATTGTCATTGATCAAGGAGGGGATGCAATTGCAAAAGCTATGACCATGGATGTGGACAAATAGGGCCTAGTCACATGCCTGACACAGATGCTGCTCCCTGTTGAGGTTTGCACGCTGGAAGTTAGCAAAGAGGACAGTACGATGAGCCAAGCCATTCTATTGTTATAGTTGCTACAGGAGCAGCTAAAGAAGGTGTCTGAAAGGTTTGCACTTGGAGGTGTGAACGAAAGCCGAGAAGTGCATGCCTTAGTTGAGAGCTTAGTCCTTTGCTTGGCTTGTAATGCAAGGCTGCAAAATGACATTGTCTAGTCCAAAACGTATATCTGTGCCACCCTATTTGATCTTTGTTACAAAAAATGTCTTTCCTCTTTCATTCCTTTTTCTGAAGTGGGTGTTTTAAAATACAAGAGGTGGATTGTGAGCAAGCCAGAGAACTGGAAGAAGAGCAGCTGGAACTTAAAGTCCCACTCCGTAGTTCTGAGATGCCGCCTTCAACTTCAGAGAGGCAGTCTTGTCTCACAGCAGCCGACACCAACAACAAAGAATACAACAGCATCAGAAGAATCAGACCCAACCTCTGCATTGGCTTGGTTTCCAGTGGCAGGTCTTAAGTCCAGTGCAGAGGCAAAGGCAAAGGCAAAAGAGCAAGTAACAGCACTAATGACATTAGGAGGATGTTCCAAGAGTATCTGGATGATCCAAAAAAGAGGTGTATGTGGATCAAAACCCATAAGTGTAATGGGATTGGAAGATGCACCAATGGCCACAGCACAGCAGGCTTGCAATAAAGTATATGGCTTGTCCTGTCCTGGCTTGTCCTGTAGCAAACGTGTCTGCTGAACATGTGTTCAGTGCAGATGGTGCAGTTGTAACAGTGAGAAGAACCCATCTCTTACCTCAAAATGTCGAGAGATTAACCATGATTAAAATGAACTAGCATTTTATACCACCTGATTATACCATTCCCGAAACACCACAGGAAAAGGAAGGGGATAACTGGTCAAAATCAAGTGTGCCTTCTGACCAACTTCTGGGTGAACCACCTACGTTTGAGGATGAACTATTCTTCCAGGATGGAGTATGCCAGTTTCATCATAGAATTTTTTTTATTATTTCTCAATGCACTTTGTTAAAAAAAAAATTGCTAGTGGAACATTATGTTTGTGTCGGGTTTATGCTGCCCCAACATTTTTTAGTCACATTTTATATGGCCGGATTGAAGTTGGACCTGTGTGCAGTGAAGAAGCCCCCACAATTCCTTCAGGACATTTGAGACAATGCCTGCCTCCCTTACATGCCATTGTCAATCCTTTTTTACATCACCTAGCAAGGCTGCCCCAGAAGATCACTGATTAACAGACTGCCAGCGCCAATGCCAAGTTCAACGTGATTTGCAATGTTTTGGTGGGTGATATTTTTTTTCTTTAAAGTGATTGGTCTTTCAAACTTACTGAAATTTACCTGCAGGGTCCACTCCTTTTCTCTGGTTCCTCAGACCAGACCAGTCAATTTAGTGACCAAACACAAATCTACACAAAATGCAGTTCTGTTTCTCCATTTGTTCTTCAACAGCAGTACACTTGACTACACAGGTCTACCTCGCTTGGTTCGGAACTGGGATGGAGTTCCTCAGAATCAGTAGTAGGAGGCTTGAAGAACTTAGGGCAGGACTTTCTCAACAGTTAGATGGAGAAAGTTATTAACTTCAAATACAAAACATGATGATGGCGAAGACTGTGAGGCCTAGTACTCACTCAGCTCCATGGCCTGGAGAGAAGTACATTGCTGGGAAATGCTGCTGAGTATGTGTTTGCTGCATTGCTGGCTCAAACGTCCAACTCCTTCTATGCTCTTGCTCTGCCTCTCTATCTTCTTGGTGCACTCCTGACTCCTCATGAAGCTTACCTTTCATCCTTTTGTCCTTCTCCTTTAGTCTATAGTACAGTTACTGTTGTTTTCAATATGCAGGCTTTCTCTGAGCATCCTTCTCCTGCATGAACAAAACTTGATGAAAGCTCAAGACTCCAGCTTACCTACCGAACGGGTTCAGCCAGCAGGCACCCAAGAGTGATGGACATTGCAAGAAGAATGGAAATGTGCTGCCCAATTTGTCAATACAGTATTGTTTTCCTTTTAACAATCATAATTTTTAGAACTGGGTGGTTTCACTTCAGTCCTCTATCATTTGCATTTTTCAAACCTAGAAGACATAACATTTAGAGATATACTATTTTATGTCTCTATAGGGCAGAAGGACTGTTTGCAATGCATTTAGCTGAACTGTAGCTTACTTATCCCTTCATTGTTTCCTTCCACAATAGATTGATGATGGTGTGCTGCGCACTGCCCAATTAATATTTTTGTTGTTTCTTTTCGTGTAGTGTTTGTCTTTGTCACACCTTTCCCCAAATTCCCTTTACCACCCATTCATTGAGCCCCTAACCCTCTTCCCCCGGGCAGTGTGATTCATTGAGGTATGACTTAATTTTACACCATGAACGGGTGGGTGTGGTGAAAGCAACACCAACTCACTGCATGAACTTCTATTACATGAGCAATATTCCACACTGCCCACATCAACATCTTCATTCATGCCTTGTGTATAAATGTTTAACCTTGTCCAGCCTCGCTTAACTCTTAGACCACTTCTCCTGACTCCATGATTTAATTTCCTAAGTTTACTTTTTAAATACTAGCTCCCCACCATTGCTCAGAAAAAGTTGATATTACTAGTTTTTATTAACATATCAGGTCTTTTCTGTTGTCTGTCAAATACTGTCATGGTAGTAGTCTGGGCTCAGTCTTCCTTCTAATATAATAAGACCCACTAACTCTTTTCTTTCAATCTAGTTGACAGTGATGGATAACCCTTTGATTATTCCTGCAGTTGGAGTTTGCATAATTGTCAGTGGTGCCTTCTGACTTCTCTGTTAGCGAGCTAGCCTGCTACTACCACTACAGACCGCTTAAGATGCCATCTTCGGAAAAACCCTGACCTAAGAAGACTCCTTCACTTCATCTATTCGGGTAAGAGACAAACCATGGATAGAAGTAAACTTGTTTAGTTATTAATTGACTCCTACTGAAGATGTCTGTGTGTATCTAGGTTTTTGTAGGCAAAATAGGCAATGGCAATTATCCCCTCATGGTCAATATAGTTGCAAAGGGCAGTAGTGCAAGGGTATAAATAAATTACATTTACTTTTTTTTAACAGATTTAGAAAACAGGCTACGGTAAAAGACAGCAGTGCAACCTAAAACACCAAAATGAACATTAGAGGCATAAATCAAGTAAAATAAATTACCCTCTTTTCATTTTTAACAAATATAAAAAATTACTCTTTCCACCCACAACAGGCCCTTCCATCTTCCCAAACAAATAGGCCTGTCCCCGAAAAGTACAACTAAAGTCCAAAAGGAAGCTTGGTCCCAACAACCTATCGTAAAAAAGGACTCAGAAGACGGCATTGTCCATATGGGTCTGGAGCTGGTCCAGATTCTGCTCTATGCTCCGTAGCTGGCTTTCAATTCAGTCAAATCACTGCATGACACAAAGCTGGAATTGCCTGCTTGAGCAGTCAGGGACCCTGACAGCTGATGGTGGCACTGACGATGTAGTGACTAAAAGTATAGAGGCTGGGGCTGGCATGCTGCTGAGATGTGTCCTGGATTCCAGGCATCTATTTCACCCTCTTCCTTCTCCGGGACCACCAGCCGACGGTATTCAGCCTGGATGTTCTCCAGCCTCTGCCGCCCCAAATCGGCCGCTTCCTCCTGCTTGGTTGATGGTTGTCCAGCAGGAGTAGTTGTATTGAGAAAACAAAAATAAAAAAGACCAACTGTCCACTGTCCACAATACGCTGAACAAACACCTCTTCAAAAATAGGTAATGGGTGCCAAAGTAGCACTACATTGCGAGTGCCCTACGAACATTGGAATTTGATGTGATTATGATTGGGAGAGTCACAGGGCCAGTCATCCTTTCATTCTTTCCACAATATTATTCACTGATAGCCACTTTGATTTAAGCTTTACTTTCCCTCATCCAGTCATTCACCAAAATTCACAATCCATTATCCATTCATTCAGTATCCACTATCCACCGTTTCTTTCAGTTATCCATTCACCCATCCATCGTTTACCCAATACTCGCCCACGCATCCTTTCACCCACCCATGCATCCTTTCCTTTTGCTCATTTCACCCATCCTTTCTTTTAAGCTTCCCCTCTTTCCCGTTTCCAACAAGCTACCATTTTTAGCGTAGATTATGTGTGCTTTTGCTGATTTGCAGATAGAAGAGGCTATAAGTAACCCAACCACTGCTGTAGCTGTAAAGTAGGGAGTTCACAGTCACAATGACACCCTTGTAGGTAGTAAGTAATAGTAATTCTCAATAAGCAAGCAATGTGACTTACCACCACCTGTCCCTGCCACTGCTTTCCCTCCTGCCGCTTCTCCCCCTGCTCCATCTGCTCCTGCAGTAGAACTTGAGCTGGCTCCACTGGTGGTGGGTGTGGCCAGAAAAAAACATTATACAGTATTAAATGAGAGGTACACCTCCCCTTAATGTTCTTTAATAAAACAAATGCTACCACAATACATCCCTACAGTTCGATTAGCACTGCAATATCTTTTATCAAAAATACCACTCTGGGCATTTTGTTAGTTCACACATTCAGAAAAGCTAGGTAGTCAAGCAAACCAAAAACTTTGCATAATGGAGGGACAGAGCTATATAGCCTATGATGATGATGGTTCGAAATCATTGAAGTGCAATGAAGGGGTAGAATAAAAATGGTCAAAAAAAGACCAAAAAAAAAGATAATGCAGGGATAACAGGAATTAAACAAAAACTGGATAGGGAAATTGGAATAAAAGGACAGTGTATAAAAAGTAAACAAGGTAAAATTAAAAGTAGTATAATAGTGAGCAGAGGTAAAAGTTAGGAAAATAATAAGAATATTAAATAATAAGACTCACTTGGTTGAACAGAGCCTGCAGCATTGGCGCTAGTGGTCAGCGCCTCCCCAGCTCCTACTGAAACCGTCTCTGTGGTGCTCCTCTTCTTGCCCTTGGGTGCTGATGTAAGAAATAAAGAAGATAAAAAAATAGATTAGTGGTACATTTAATCACAAAATTATTATAGCAGGCAAACGTAGCAACATCGTACTTATCTACATCAGAATGCCTATAATACTAGTGTGATCGACTATCGTTGAGTTGGCTATACCCCTAAAACCTCTACTCCAAATTTCCTTAACAAAAACTACATTTGGAATTAATGCATTGCAATGAATGATCTATTCTCATTTCCCAACCCCCTTGATGGACCAACTCAGTCTCCCTTTTTTGCACTGCATAGAGGCATACTGGTACTATACATCACTGTGAAATTGCTTGGGACTGTTGGAGCTAGATTAAGAAAGGCACAGAGAATGCTAACTCACTGATATCACTAATTCGGAGTATGCATTGCAATGGCTTCTTAACTAATCAGTCAAAGTGAGTTCCGACAAGTACGATTAGGTAGCACCGAGCACCTGCCTTTCTCAAACTGGATCACATAATAATAGTCTTATCTTAAACTAATCGTAATTTGCCTCTGAGTATGAGCAGCAAGCTAATTGGAAAACAAAGCTAGCATTGTAGAACACAAACACAACAAATAATATATTTAATACTCACTGAGACCCGGAACCTCAATGCCTAGCAGGTCAAGCAGATCTTGCTCGCGGTCAATGATATCCGCCCAATGGTGTGTCAGCTTCTGGTGGTGCGCTGGACCTGGGTGGTCCATTGGACACACCGGCGGAACCTAGCCCAAAGCAGCCGACGCTCCCGCAGGAGGAAACCGCTACCAGGCCTGCAGGCAGCATGGAGGGGAGGTGGCACTGCATGTAAAAAACAGTGCTGTCATCTCCTCCTCCTTAAAGATGGGCCAAGGCTTCACCCTTTGGCGGCACCGCCACCCACATGGTAGGTGGCTGCTGCTGGCTGCCTGGGGGGCCCTGGCGCTGCTGCTCCCCTGCTCTGCCATAGTACTAGGTGGTGGAGTGAAGAAGAAAAACAGGAGGAGAAAAAAGGAAGAAATAAAAGAAAAATATATAAAAATATAAAAAAGTCACAAAAAGCACGAAAAATCAAAAAAGTAACAATAGTCAGGCACAAAAAGACACACTAATACAATAAATAACAATGAGGGCTGCATTAAATAGAAGGGTGGAGGATTGAAAAGATTAATGAGGGATGAAAAAAACTGCCAGCACCATAAACAGAGTGAAAAACAAGATTGTCGTGCCAATGCAAACTGTGTGCTGCCATTTGCGCATGATTGTGAATGAGAGAATGTACTTCGCATTGCTTGATGTAAAACGCATGCCCGTGGAACTCTGAGTAGCGCAGCAGAGTTTTTTGCTACTTCGCAGAGTTCCACATAGCGCGACTCCACACATTCCATCCACCCCTATTTATTTGACTCCTGTGGACGCATTTGTGGTCTCCCCTAACTTTTTTTCTCTGTTTCCCAGGTTGTGTGCTGGACTCTGTTTTTTGCTGTTTTTGATACTCTGGGCACTTTACCACTGCTATCCACTGCTAAAGTGCAAGTGCTCTTATGTAAAATGTATGTGTAATTGGCTTTCCATGATTTGACATATTTGATTGACTAGTAAGTCCTTACTACCATGCACTAGAGGTGCCCAGGGCCTGTAAATCAAACACTACTAGTGGGCCTGCAGCACTGGTTGTACCACCCACATTAGTAGCCCTGTAAACATGGATCAGATCAGCCACTGCAGTGTCTGTGTGTGCAGCTTTAAACTGCCAATTCGACTTGGCAAGTGTACCCACTTGCCAGGTTTAACCCTTCCCTTTTTATACATGTAAGGCACCCTAAGGTGGACCCTAGGTAGCTCCGTGAGCAGGGTGGGGTGTACGTTAAAGGTGGGACATGTACTTATCTGTTTTACATGTCCTAACAGTGAAATACTGCCAAATTCGGTGTTCACTGTTCCAAGGCCTATCTCTCTCATAGGTTAACATGGGGGCTGCTTTTAAGTGGTATTAAAGTGCAGATTCCCTTTGAGAGGAGATAGAAATGTGGAGTTTAGGGTCCCTGAGCTCACAATTTAAAAATACATCTTTTACTGAAGTTGGTTTTTAGATTGTGTGTTTGAAAAGGCCACTTTTAGATGGTAGGCACTTTCTTGCTTAAACCATTCTGTGACTCTGCCTGTTTGTGGATTCCCTGTCTGGGTCAGTTTGACAGTTGGGCTGTTTGCACCTCTCTCTAGACAATGACAAAAAGGGGAGTGGGGTGTAGCCTGCATATCCTGATGAGCCATCTGTGCTGGGAGGGAGGGGAGGTGTGGTCACCTACACCTGAATGGGCTGTGGCTGCCCTCACCCAATGCAGTCTCCAACCCCCTGGTGTGTGGCTGGGGCCTGGCCTGGACAAGAAAGGATCTTACAAACACTTGACACTCTACTTTGAAGTTTGACAACTTGAAAGGCAGAAAGGAGTATAAGTATTGGACCCAAAACCCCAGACTTCAGATTACTTCAAAGATCCAAGAGGAACCTCTGCTTGGAGAAGAGCTGAAGAGCTGACGAGAAGTATTGTCCTGGCCTGTGATTGTGCTATCCTGCAGTTGCTTCTTCTGTCTGTGCAAGGGGACCAAGACTGGACTTTGTTGCATTCCTGCTTGAGAGGCAACTCCGAGGGCTTGGAGTAGATCTTACCTCCTGTTTTGAAGCCTCACTGACAGCAAAGGTTTCACCAACCAGACCTGAGTTTACATGCTGTGGACTCTAGCTTGCCAGAGGGTGCCATTCCAGTTCCTGGACCCCTGGAAGCGAATTCCTGGAGAAAAAGCAGTCTACCGATGCTGGACGACGCCGTGTGACTTCGCAAAGGATGGCACTGCCCTGAACCGCGATGCCGCTTGCCCCAGGGCCGTGGATCTTGCTGAGTGTGACAAACCCGATGAACCTGTACGCTGCTGCCACCCCGTAACCGAAATGCCGCCTTCCCCGAGGCTGTGGACCTCGTAGAAGTCTGACGACCATGTAGGCCTCATGTCACTGCAGCTGCTGATCCTGCCCGAGTGCGCTGACACAGGAGTGTCTTAAGTCCAACACCTGTGACGATCCAATGCCATTGCAGCGCCTGCGGCCCTGTGACATCATTGTGACTCCGTGAGGTTGCCCCGCAGCATCATGACTCTGCCGGACTTCACATCTGCCGGAACCAAGGGACTGACTTTTCACCTGACACTGCTTCACCTCCACCAAACTGCAGTAAAGACCAGATGCTGCTTCGCAATGCCTTTGCCCTTCTGCCCTGTGGCACCGGAACCAACACCACATCGGACCAAGTGACGCCGCTTCCCCGACTCCTGTGCACCGGTCTGGTTTCTACTTGTTTATTAAGGTACTGTACCTGGGGGACGAACAACTCTGTAAACAGTGCCATTGGCGTCACATTGCAGGAAATGTCACAATGGCGCATAATACCCACTTTTGGTATTTGTGCCTCAAGGCACTGTTTTCATGCTTTTAAGTGCTAACTTCATATTTTCAATTGTATATGGTGGATTTTTATTGTATTTGGTCTTGTTTCTTTAGATGAAAAAAAAAATTTCTAAACCTCTGTTGTGTCATTTTGTAGTGGTTCAGTGTATTACTGTGTGTGTTGGTACAAATACTTAACACATTGTCTCTGAATTAAGCCTACCTGCTCATGCCGACCTACCAAGGGGGTGAGCGGGGTTTAACTGAGTGTGATTCTCTTTTATCCTTACAAGAGTGAGGGTCCTTGCTTGGACAGGGGGCAACCTGAATGCCAACCAAAGACCCCATTTCTAACAGATTGGCCTATCAGAATTTTGAATCATTCCAGGTGCCTAAAGAGCTCCCATGGCAACCTTGTGTTGGGCCCTGTGTGGCACTTTAAAATTAAGCTAAATTCTAAACATTAGGGGTATATTTACATGCCCGAGTGCCACCAGAGCATCAGTTTTTGCGACATTCCGGTGGCACTGTGCACTGTGCCATATTTACAAGGCGGCACTAAGCCACTTTTTGTGCCTTAACGCTGCCTTGTAAATATGGGCCCCTCAGATGCAGTTTTCTGCGGCAGAGGGGCGTGCAATGGATGTTGCTGTGGGCATTCCACGGCAGCACCCAGTGCTTTTGACACTGCCCTGAATTTACAAGAATTCGTACATCTGTGGCAGCACCAAAACCTAACGCCACCCCAGGTTTGGAATTAGCAGGGCACAATGAGGAGAAATACTTATATTTCTCCTTGTCGTTGCATTTTCTATGTGTGCTGTATTCTGCAGCACACATAGAAAGAGCAAAACACTATGAATGATTGTTTATGTGCAGGAAGGTGTTCCTTCCTGCCCATGAACAATCATTCAACAATAATAATTTGCTACTTCTGTGTAAGCTGCATTCTGCAGTGATAGAGCGGTCCGTACTAGTAATTTTACCTGTATTCGGACGCTCTTTAGGCCGATGAATCTTTTGGCTAAGTGGGACTCTCCGTACTCTATATCGGTTAACTTAATCAAATCAATAATCAATAACGAACATAAGCAATACCTTGATCAACATAACACTTAACAATTAATCCAGAATACATTTCGGCGAACCCTGACCTTTCAGTCAGGAATAACCACACCAGTTTATTCAAAGTTAGTGAATTTATTTCCCTATATTAACAAAGCTAGCACGATATAGATGTGTCTCAACACCAAATGATAAACATAAATGAACATTAATAGCTGTCCATAACGGCGAAACAGGTGCAACCTATGTAGCATTTGAATCACAAGGCATTCGATAATAGCGATGCAAATCACTAATATGATAATCTGTAACGAACTAATTGCATACATTTAGTCAGCATAACAAGGTCTCAAATTGCATCGTGCAACAAAAGGAATCCTCATCTAACCTCAAATTAGCATCAGCATGTGGGGCTTCATGCGAAAACAATTTAGCAACATAAATTTGGAAAACTCCTAACTAGGGATCTTATCAAAATCAGCAGTTGGTTACCTAAAAAAAACACAATACAATTGTACAATTTCCTTTCATATTTACCAATTACGATCAGCATACAAGGAAGTCTTCGTCTCACAGGTACCGTTTCTCGATCAGCATGGGTACCGTTTCGATCAGCATGGGACGGGGCAAAGGGGCAAGGTGGACGGGGCAATTGCCTCACGGCGGCAAGGTAAAACTACTACTTCATGCAAGGGATTAAATAAAAGTTAAAGTCTCTAGGGCAAGAATCATTTAAAGTCTCTTTCTCTCGATTAGAGAAAGAATCAAAGTCTCTTTCAAAATGGCGTCGCAGCAAAGTGGGCCATAATAGCTGCAAAGTCTACAAAATGGCGGGATGTCCAATAATGGCTGCTTTCCTCTCGTGCACCTGATTTTTATAGACAACAGTTCAAATCCAGTAGGGTGTTCCATTGGAGGGTTCATAGGTTAGCTTCAAATTGTCCAATCAAAAACGACAGTTCTCAAGCTTTTACTTAAGCATACATTATCCTTGGAGACGAGTACGCAAGTTGCAACATTTTATACCAATTAACTCACTTTCAGAGCTTCCATTGTCCGCACCTGCAGATTGACCTTGGAGTAAGGAGAGAAATATGCCAGGCTGGCACGAAACCTTAAGATAAGCATGTGAACGATCTCAGTGGAAAAGTACAGCTTCAAGCAAAAATACACGTTTATTAGCACATTGGAAAAATACGAGCATCTAAACCGTGAGACCAGGCAACTAGGCCAAAGCCTTCACTAAAGTTATGCTAAGCTAAAACATTTCAAGCAAGCAAATCGTAGCACACGTTTATGATTATGTCAGATTAGTGCAATTCTAGTACACCACGTTATATAAAGCACGCTTATAAATGTTGTCAAACTACTCTGAGGGCACATTTTGTCCCCGTACAATCTTTATTAGTTCGGTTAAAGTCACACATGATTATTGCAGCACTACGTTTAAGCGCTAATAAATGAAAACCTTCATTTTCTGCTTCATCAATCCCTCCTCTGATGACTACTTGTCATCACACCAAATCATGCCCACAAATTTTATTCCATTAAAATTCTGTCAGTTCTCTTTTCCTTTTAATTCCCCTAGTTTTCGCTTTGTATTCTTCTGCCATTCTTTTCATTATTTTCTCTTCCTTCCGTCTTTTAATTCTTTCCATTATCATTATTATTCCCCTTTTTATTCCCCAAATTCCAAAAATGCAAATTAGAACTATTAGAATTCCCTGTATTATTTTTAGCAAGATTCCATTCCAAATTCCACCAAGCCAATTTCCCACTGAAGCAAGTCCTTTTCCAACCTTCTCCCACACTCCTGGTTCTTTCAGTTGCCTCAAATCTGCACTCTCTTTTGTTAGATTAGCAAGCATAGTTTTAATCTTCACACTATTGTCTGGAATATACGTACAACAGTGTCGTGCACCAAGCATTTTGCAAACGCCGCCATCCTTTGCTAAAAGAATGTCTAAGGCAAGCCTATTTTGAAGAGTCATAGCTCTTTCCGCTGCAAGTTCAGCATCTATCAGGATTATAGCACCTGAAAACTTTGTCAACATGTTATCCACTATAGTAGACAACTTTCTTATTTTGATGGAATTCAGCACAACTCCCAATGAAGGAATCATGGCTCCAAATATATCTCCTACCACAGCAGCTGCGGTCTCTCTTTTCTGGATACGATGGGATCCAGATGTCTTTTGAATCATCGATAGGTCATCCAGTTGATAAACCTTTGGGAACACTATACCCAAATAACATCTCCCCCACCATCCCTTTGGAAGACGATAATAGGCATTATATCCACAAATGTAATATACACCTGGTATGACAGGGTCAAGTCCGTTCATCATGAATGTCCATTTGGCCTTAAAGATAAACGTATGTTTACACTCACTCGCTCCTACAAAAATGTTGTCATAATAAGATTCACCTCGATATATACAAAATTTCCCTACATGCCAAGCATCTAAAGCTATTCTCCCTTGTGTTTTTATTGCAGCAAAATCATAATTATCTACTGAAGTCCTCTTATGTAGCTCTTTTTCTAATTTCGCATTCATTTGTGCCCTTCTATCATCTGTGCGATCTAAAAAGCTTATTTCTACTGCAGAGAGCGAGCAGGTAAGGTTTTCCCTATGAGCGTGAGCCGTTTCAAAAGGTTGCATTGGCTCGAAAAATTCCCTCATTATTTTTGCATCCCAATCTTTAGCAATCTGGCTTAGCTGCGCTATTATAGGAACATAAGCAAATGTAACATCATAATTTGAGTAAAAATACTGTATGTTAGTTTGACCATAAAATCTAGACATTACTATACTACATGTAATCCCGTATGTAAGAGGCATGTGGTGATAAGTCACCCCTTCCTTTACTGATGTCGGTATCTGTGTACACACATAACAATCTTTCGCATCCATAGTCTCAACATATTCTGTTAGCAAGCAATAGAAAACATTATACGAAAGTTCTTTCTTATCATGCAAGTGTCTCTCATCTAATTCTAATCTTTTCAGTGCAGTTAATTCAGTGACAGTAACAGGAGCAAAGGTAGAAGCATCAATTTTCTCATTCTCACCCTTACCATGCATTCCAAGCACTATTGCCATTATTATTAGTACACATGCAATTACCAAGCCTATACACGCATATTTACAATATTTCTTTCTACTGTTTTGCGTCATGATCTGTATAGAATCAGAGAGCTAGAAGCACCTATAAAGAAACTATTTAGCAATTCAGTTACAAAGCTGAACGAGCGCAATGTTCACACAGTCTTCTTCAGGAGGCCAGTCACTTATCGGTTAGCAGCATTTGTCTCAATTCGGCAATAACTCAGTCTTTTATCAGTTCAGCAAAAAGTCTTATCCGGTTTATCAATGTCTCAGCTGGTTGTTTGTATCACGTTGGATTGTAGCAAGCAATATCATTTATTACCCTTTCAATCGACAGAGTCCATAAAACTTTTCTTTTCTATTGGTATCTCTTCTTCTTCGTTCTCGAGGCTAAGAGATACAAACTCGTCAGTCCAATCGTCATGAACTACATATGCCCATTCAGGACCGGAATATCTTCTGTTCGGTATCCTTTTCCTTTTCAATTTTGCTTCTCTTTTCGATTCTGCTTCGCTGGTACTTTCCACTTTTGTCAAGTCTTTTTCTTCACTCGGGGATGGTACCACGACAGTTACTTCTTTTCTTTTCTCTTTCACTTTTGGCCTTTCTCCGTCGTTCAAACTTTCTTCAGCCCTTTGTTTTATTGATGATATGCTTAGTCTCCTCTTTGCACCATGTCCATTTGATGGACCTGCGATCCTTTCTGAGGAAGCTTGAACCTTTTTGTTCTGTTCGGCCTTGTCCCCTCCTTCTGGGGAGTCAATCACGTTCTCTTTTTCTTTTTCTGTATCGTCTGCTTCTGGGAAAGCCCTCCTCTGATCAGGCTCTCCTGCTTTTTCACCTTTTTCGAGCCCTTCGTCACCGTTACTTTCTTCAGGCTCTTTATCACTTTCAGCTGCTTCAGGTTCTTTGTCACCTTCAGCTGCTTCAGGCTCTTTGCTACCCTCAGCTGCCTCAGGCTCTTTGTCACCTTCAGCTGCTTCGTCGCTGTCTGAACTTTCTCCTTGGTCTCCCCCAAGTGAGTTGGTCTCTTCGTCATCAGAGAATATCTCTCTCTCTTCCGTTCCTGCCTGTTCGCTTTCAGTTCGGTTTTGTTCTGTCTCAGCACTCAGCACTGTTTTATCAGGCACTGGCAGTTTTAGCGCTTCAACTTCCTCATCTGTGGGACACAACACTTTCTTTGTGTGACTGGCGTGGATCCAGTTGGGAACCCCCGCACACTTCACAGCGGTAGTTGTCATCAGGATCACTTGGAAAGGGCCTTTCCAACGGGGTTCCAGACACGACTTCCTCACGTGCTTCTTTACCACGACCCAGTCACCTGCTTTCAGTGCGTGTCCTGGACCTTGGATCGGTGGCAAGGTGGTCGCTTCCACCTGGTGAGAGAAAGAGCGAACCATGTCAGCCAGACCCTTGCAGTAGTCTAACACCATATCATCTGTAATATTCAAAAGCGCGTTTGCAGGAACTGCAGGAAGTCTCATAGCCCTGCCCATGAGAATTTCGTGCGGAGACAATCCAGTCTTTCTATCAGGGGTGTTTCTCATTGACATTAGCACTAAGGGCAATGCCTCAGGCCATTTCAAATTTGTCGATGCACATATTTTCGCCATTCTTGATTTCAGTGTACCATTCATCTGCTCCACCAGTCCTGATGCTTCAGGGCGATAGCTACAATGCAGTTTTTGCTCAATGTTCAGCGCTTCGCAAAGTAACTTTATCACCTCGTTATTGAAGTGACTTCCCCTATCTGATTCTAAAGAGATCGGGAATCCGAAACGTGGTATCAACTCTCTCAACAATAGATTTGCAACTGTAAGACTGTCATTTCTACGTGTGGGGTATGCCTCAATCCAGTGACTAAAAATGCACACAATCACCAACACATACTTCAGACCTCCATGCACAGGCATCTCAATGAAGTCCATCTGCATTCGACTAAACGGGCCACTGGCTCTGCCAATGTGGCTCGCGTTCACAACTGTTCCCTTTCCTGGGTTCATCTGCTGGCAAGTGACACATCGATGGCAAACTGCTTCTGCAGCTTGACGAAATCTGGGGTTAAACCAATCAGTTTTGAACAATCTTATCATGGCATCTCTCCCTAGGTGAGCTTGCCCATGATAGAACCGCGCAAGCTGTGATAAGAGACTGTTTGGCAAAACAAATTTTCCCTCATTTGAAACCCATAACTCATCTGGTCTTTTTATACATTGTGATTTAATCCAGGAATCTCTTTCATCCTCCCTGACGTTATTCTGTAATGCTTTTAGTTCATCTATTGTATCTACGACCTTCAAGGCAAATGCTTCAGCTGGTTCGAGTTCTGGTTCACTTATTGAATTCCATTCATCTCTGAGTAATATACAATTCAAGGCACAAAATCTTGCGACTTGATCCGCATATGCATTTCCCAGAGAAACATAGTCCTGTCCTTTTGTATGAGCACTACACTTTACCACTGCAACTTCGGCTGGCATTTGAATGGCGTGTAACAATTCCCTTATCCTTTCTCCATTTTTCACTGGGGATCCTGAAGAAGTCAGGAAACCTCTCTGTGACCATAGTTGTCCAAAATCATGCACAATCCCAAACCCGTACTGACTATCAGTGTAAATGGTGACTTTCATCAATGCAGACAGTTGACATGCTCTTGTAAGGGCTACAAGTTCTGCTACTTGTGCAGAATAGACTCCTTGAAGCCAGCCTGCTTCCAGGACACCTGTCACAGTACATACAGCATATCCTGCTTTCAAAATTCCCATCCCATCTCTTAGACATGAACCATCAACGAAAACAATTTGGTCATTTTCATCAAGCTTAGTATCCTTAATGTCAGGTCGAGGTTTTGTGCAAAATTCAGTCACCTGAAGGCAGTCATGCTCGACGTCTTCAGCGTTCTCAATTTCAGCATTTTCTCCAGGAAGCAAGGTTGCTGGATTCAACGTAGTGCACCTTTTCAGCTGCACATTCGGTGAGCCCAGAATTATCGTTTCATACCTTGTGAGTCTTGCTCCAGTCATGTGTTGCGTTCGGGAGCGGGTCAAAAGTATCTCAACTGAGTGAGGGACCATGACTGTTACTGGGTGTCCCATCACTATTCCTTCACTCTGAGTGAGGCGGATACCAACTGCTGCTACGGCGCGCAAACACCCTGGAAGTGCTGCTGCGACCGGATCCAAAGTAGCTGAAAAATACGCTACTGGTCTGTTTATGCCACCATGGGCTTGAGTCAAGACAGACAAAGAACATGCATCACGTTCATGACAAAACAATGTGAAAGGCTTTGTGTAGTCAGGCATACCTAAAGCTGGAGCCCTGCACATGCATTCTTTCAATTCAACAAAAGCATCCATCTCATCTCCTTTCAGCTCAATTTGATCCAAGGCATCCTTCTGGGTCAGCTTCAGTAAAGGCTTTGCTAGAGTTGAGAAGTTGGGAATCCACTGGCGACAATAGCCCACCATTCCCAAAAACTTCCTCACCTCCCTCCTTGTCTTTGGTGGACTCATTTGAAGTACACTTGTTATTCTTTCCTTCATTATTCTCCGTGATCCTTTCTCTATATGGTGACCCAAGTATTTCACTTTCTTCTGACAGAACTGCAATTTGGAAGGAGACACCTTGTGCCCATTCCTTCCCAAATGGTTCAACAGAGCAATGGTATCGGCTGTGCAGCCACTTTCTGTCTTTGATGCAATCAGTAAGTCATCAATGTACTGTACTAGAGTTGACTCGAATGGCAATTCTAATGCTTCCAAATCTTTCTTTAGAATCTGATTGAAGATTGACGGTGACTCAGAAAACCCTTGAGGAATTCGACACCAACTGTACACTCTGTCTAAGAATTTGAAACAAAAGAGGAATTGGCTGTCCTCATGAAGAGGCACAGAAAAGAATGCTTGTGACAAGTCGATGACTGAGAACCACTCGGCATCGCAAGGGACTTGAAACATTATCACAGCTGGATTTGGTACGACAGGGCAACACTTGACTATGATGTCATTTATTTTCCTCAAGTCCTGCACAATTCGGACCTTTCCACTCGGCTTTATTAGTCCCATGATTGGTGAATTACATGGACTGCTCAACACTTCTTTCAGTACTCCCTGCTTTACAAATTCGTCAATAAGTTGGGCAACTTTCATGAGGGTATCTTGTGCCATGTGGTATTGTGGGGTCTGGGGAAAGATTGCATTGGGCTTTACAGTCACTTTCACTGGTTCCACTCCTTTCATCAATCCCACCTCTTTCCCTGTCATATCCCACACTTCCTTTCCGACTGTTTCCCGTAATTCGGCTGGAATATCTTCTTCAGTTATCATCGGGAAAAGGCAAATCAGAGGATACTCTTCATCGACAGTTTCCATCTCATCCCCCTCTACACTGTCCTCTTCTTCCCCATCACTGCTCGTCTGAATTTTAATTCCCTCGTTCGAACACATAATCGAACAACCCAATTTGCACAACAAGTCTCTCCCTAACAGTGCTATCGGGCTTGAGTCACATACCACAAACTGATGTACCCCTTGATAGTTACCGATGCTGACTGGTACCGGATCTGTTATTGGGTTCGTCAGGTGCCTGTTTGCTACTCCAACCACTTGAATTGTCCTCCCTGAGAGTGGCAAATTTGGTACTTCAATGCTCTTAACAGTTGAACGTGTTGCTCCTGTGTCAACCAGGAATGAGACACGATGACCCATTACTCTTCCCTCCACGTATGGACCCTTTTGATCAACTTCCAAGGATGCTGCAAGCACACAATCTCCTTCCTCTCCTGAACTTTCACTCTCCCATATATTGTTTATTCCACTCTCACTGTGTAGTGGGAACTGTTGTACGGTGCCATTTGTACTCATTACCTGACCCGAGACCTGTGGAGGAACCATCACTTGCTGCTGACTCATTGGTGCCAAAGGTATTTGCATTTGCTGATTAGGTACCATGGGAAACTGCTGTTGCATCGGCTGCATTTGCGTCACCTGCATCCGAGGCATCTGCATCTGCTGCGGCTGCATAGGTTGTAATCCCTGCAACTGATTTATGGTCTGAAATTTGGGTTTGGACCTCTCATTTTCGGTCCCCTCATTGTCTGAAATGCATTGACATCATTGTTTTGCTGACTAGCACCTGCACCTTCCTGCACCACCATTGGGCACTCGCGTTTCCAATGACCGACAATTCCGCACACGTGACACGGCATCACCTTTTTCATTGCCTGCACACCAGTCACAACAGTGTTCAAATCCGGACCATTATTCACAAAACCTCCTCTGCCTCTGCCTCTGGCCTGTGGCTGAAACGCCATGTTTCCCTGCAACTGCGGCTGCGGTTGCGGTACCTGCTGTTGGAACCCTTGTAACCCTTGCAAACCTTGCAGACCTGTCTGAGCTGCTTTAAGTTGCATCATCATCACCTTCTCTTTCAGCCTTTTCTGTTTCACTTCAATTTAGTCGCTACAGTATTTCGCATAATTCAACACCTCATCAATCGGTTTTGACTGCCAGCAAATCAAATGCGACTTTATCATCTGACTTATCTCTGGTCTCAACCCTTCCACAAATCTAAACACAAAATGAAGCATGTCCTTCGCCTCTATTGTCTCCGTGCCACTGTAGTTCTTGAACGCCTTCAACAACCTCTCATAGTAACTATGAATCGACTCTTTAGCCTCTTGGGCAGTTCGATCGATCTTCTGCCAATCCACATTTTTCGCGGCCACCTTCGTCTTCAAATGCTCAATTACCTTATAGTACAAGCTCATCACCATAGGTGATGGTGCACCCGTCTCCCTGTCTCTCTCTGGTTCACTATTCGGCCAACCTACAGCTCTTTTGCAATCCTCCCACAAATCTGCCGGAACCACAATCTCAAAGAGAGTGTTCAGGTCTTCCCAGAGACATTTTGCAAGCTTCACAAACCTATCAGTCTGTTGATACCATTCAATCGGTTTCTCTCTCAGTTTGGGAAAATCATCTGTAAAAGACTGAATGTCGCTTCTATGCCATGGTACATGTATTAATTTTCCCCCTGCTGTCTCTCTCATTGGTAACATTGTTACTGCATCACTACTCTGCGGTCTTTTCTCGTTGATCTCTGGGACACTGTCTTTCCTCTTTTCCTTTCTCTTCACCCATCTGCTTTCCCATTTGTCTATGCACCTCCACACTTGTGCACTCTGCAACAATTCTCTAAGGTGCGCCTTCATGCCTGCTGACCTCATGTGTTCAAAATCTGTGGTCCCAAAATCCAACCTGTAGCTCCTGCTCAAGTGTTTCATCTTGTCTATCTCCACCCCGTTTTTGTCTGCTATTTCTTGCAACCTTCTATGTACCTTGTCCACTTCTCTCGTAATCCTGGGACATAGATACCTCAGCTCTTCTTCCGAGTAGGACTCTAACCTATTCACACCCATAGTCCCTTCCACCAATTCTTGTGCTTCCATGCTCAATCTGACCCTATTCAGTAAGTCTTCTCCCTTCCCACTGGCTGAGCTTTGTGTGGAATTCAGACTGTTGAACCACTGTGTCAGCTGTTGCGCATTCAACCCCATAAGTGTAGCATTTACATCGACTGCCATTGATGGTTGCGGCAACTTTTCAGTATTCGATGACAGCGGTATCACCAGTGGGGGACTCGACCTCACCAGTGTTGACTGAGCACATATGGGACTAAATTCCATCAGGGATCCAGATCCATTTGGCTGAGCCACTATAGGAGTTATCCCTGGAGTGTTTTCTATGCACCTCCTTCCGGTCCCATTCTGCAGCATTGATCCCTGACCGCTCATACCCAAATTAGGCTGACTGTACAGAGGTACCGGTGGACCTACAGTAATGGGTAGCGATATCACGTCTGGGTTTTGTCCATTCCCCATGTTCTGAGGCATGTTCATTCCCACACCATGGGTCATCATTGCCGGCATGCCCATCTGACTCCCCGTCATCTGAGCATGTGCGTTTCCCCCCTGCATCTGCTTTTGAGGCATCAAAAACTGGGTTGATTCAGCTTGTGTCATTGTTGGGTTGTGACCATTCTGTACTCCTCTTACGGTTGGATCTAAAATCATTCCTGCACTGTTGTCACTGCTGTAGTACCCTGGCATCTGCGGCTGATAATTTTCTGCTGGTTTCAACATGGGCACATCTGGATATATTCTCCTAACCTGCGGTATCTGCGGGGTGAACAGTAAACTCGGGTCCTTAGACCCCGATGATGCTCCTGAACACTGAGTTTCGCTGTTCTGTACCGGTGCCGGAGGGGCAGAACTGGTACTTGGACCTTGTCCACTCTCTGCATAAGGTGGTGGACGGTCGTTCAGCAATTGCATTATTAACTCCTCATCCTCTAACTCCTCTTCTCTTCTCAACTTTTCCTCGTCCTCTCTATCCTTGGAACATTTCCTGTTTGTATTACAGGTAGCTTTCTTACCTGTCTCCTCTTCTTCCTTAGTAATTGCGGGGAACAATTTTATCCCCTGCAATACATCTGACCTCCACACCTTCTGTGCATTATCCCACCTAGCGTCCGCTAGTGTCTTTTCTACCTTTCTTATCCTGGTCTCGAACTTATTTTGCTGCTGCTGTCTAGCCATTAGTTCCCAAATTGCTAGAGCCTCAAACTGGGCTGGCCTTGGAGGCACCTTCATGTCGTACATCGTGAATCTCAAATTTTCTAGAATCCTTATATTGAACGTCCCATTGATCGGGAATGCTACGCTCCCATGTTTCTCTGTCAGTTTGTGCCATTGCTTTAGCCAAAGGCACGGAGCTACCCCCTTTTCCTCCATTACAATGTAAGCTGGTGTGCCTTCGGGCGGCGTCTCCTCTCCTACGCTCGCTTTAATGTAAGACTCCCCCTTCATCGCACTCCTGAATGCTTTAAAGAATTTCATTTTCTCGTCTTTTATTTCACAAAGTTTGTAATCAATAGGTGACTTTAATTCCCGGAATACTCTTCGCTTGCCTTTCTCCTTCCAATCGAGTCCCACGGACTGCGTCCAATCCGTGCGCGACCCTTCTCTGCAACCAACCTATCCCAGCGCGGCTCCTAGTGACGTCACACTCACACACACTGCGGCTGACAAAGCCTCGCGGCTAGTCCTCCTTCACTCAGCTCCTCTCGTAACAACTTCTTGCATGTATCGCGAGCTACAAAAACTAAAACAGATCTGTCGGTTTACTACAGGAAGGGTAACACAGTCGCTTCAGGACCTTAGGGACTTTTCACTAGCCTCGGCAGTTATTCCATCTTTCTCGGTCCCCACTTTCGCAAGCAAATCTGACCCGCAGACCTACTCTCAACTTGTCAATGATTTATTCTAGTGCACTTAGAATTTTGTCAAAGCCCGAAGTCGAAGTTTCTTTCACTCCCTTACACACGTACCGACTCGTTGACCACGCCCGATCAACCTACTAAACCGCCCAGACCACAACATAAATCAACATACTCCGGAGTCTCTTGACCTCGCAGGGCCCGTCTCAACAACAACAACCACGTGGACCTTTTTATGCACAAAGCACCACACGCACATGAAGTTCGACGACTTCCCTACTCTCACACTCGGAGTCGCACCTCCGCTATCTTCTATGAAGTTCGACGACTTCTCTACTTCTACACTCGGAGTCGCACCTCCGCTATTCTCTAAAAAATAAAAAAAATCCTCGCAACCTTTTCACACACCCTGCGGCAATAAGCTGTGCAAGCGCAAAACCCTAACTTCGCTCATACCATCACCAGTACCGCCAACGCTGATCTCACACCTCCATTCTCTTCATTCGCAAGCTCCGAGATCCCGGGAAAGTCGCGGTGGACCTAGCCCATCATCATTCTGTCAATCAGTTTTATCCAAGAAAAATCTAATTCAACTTCTCGAGTGGGGTCTCAAGGGGCGTAACCGTTAATTCAACACCATGTACTTTAAGAGTACAGGGTCCCAAAAGACGAAACCGTCCTCTGCTACCATCTACTGATCGAGCGGTCCGTACTAGTAATTTTACCTGTATTCGGACGCTCTTTAGGCCGATGAATCTTTTGGCTAAGTGGGACTCTCCGTACTCTATATCGGTTAACTTAATCAAATCAATAATCAATAACGAACATAAGCAATACCTTGATCAACATAACACTTAACAATTAATCCAGAACACATTTCGGCGAACCCTGACCTTTCAGTCAGGAATAACCACACCAGTTTATTCAAAGTTAGTGAATTTATTTCCCTATATTAACAAAGCTAGCACGATATAGATGTGTCTCAACACCAAATGATAAACATAAATGAACATTAATAGCTGTCCATAACGGCGAAACAGGTGCAACCTATGTAGCATTTGAATCACAAGGCATTCGATAATAGCGATGCAAATCACTAATATGATAATCTGTAACGAACTAATTGCATACATTTAGTCAGCATAACAAGGTCTCAAATTGCATCGTGCAACAAAAGGAATCCTCATCTAACCTCAAATTAGCATCGGCATGTGGGGCTTCATGCGAAAACAATTTAGCAACATAAATTTGGAAAACTCCTAACTAGGGATCTTATCAAAATCAGCAGTTGGTTACCTAAAAGAAACACAATGCAATTGTACAATTTCCTTTCATATTTACCAATTACGATCAGCATACAAGGAAGTCTTCGTCTCACAGGTACCGTTTCTCGATCAGCATGGGTACCGTTTCGATCAGCATGGGACGGGGCAAAGGGGCAAGGTGGACGGGGCAATTGCCTCACGGCGGCAAGGTAAAACTACTACTTCATGCAAGGGATTAAATCAAAGTTAAAGTCTCTAGGGCAAGAATCATTTAAAGTCTCTTTCTCTCGATTAGAGAAAGAATCAAAGTCTCTTTCAAAATGGCGTCGCAGCAAAGTGGGCCATAATAGCTGCAAAGTCTACAAAATGGCGGGATGTCCAATAATGGCTGCTTTCCTCTCGTGCACCTGATTTTTATAGACAACAGTTCAAATCCAGTAGGGTGTTCCATTGGAGGGTTCATAGGTTAGCTTCAAATTGTCCAATCAAAAACGACAGTTCTCAAGCTTTTACTTAAGCATACATTATCCTTGGAGACGAGTACGCAAGTTGCAACATTTTATACCAATTAACTCACTTTCAGAGCTTCCATTGTCCGCACCTGCAGATTGACCTTGGAGTAAGGAGAGAAATATGCCAGGCTGGCACGAAACCTTAAGATAAGCATGTGAACGATCTCAGTGGAAAAGTACAGCTTCAAGCAAAAATACACGTTTATTAGCACATTGGAAAAATACGAGCATCTAAACCGTGAGACCAGGCAACTAGGCCAAAGCCTTCACTAAAGTTATGCTAAGCTAAAACATTTCAAGCAAGCAAATCGTAGCACACGTTTATGATTATGTCGGATTAGTGCAATTCTAGTACACCACGTTATATAAAGCACGCTTATAAATGTTGTCAAACTACTCTGAGGGCACATTTTGTCCCCGTACAATCTTTATTAGTTCGGTTAAAGTCACACATGATTATTGCAGCACTACGTTTAAGCGCTAATAAATGAAAACCTTCATTTTCTGCTTCATCAGCAGCACATATAGGAGTAATAAATCGCCATTGTAAATTGTTTATGTGCAGGAAAGGGCCCCTTCCTGTCCATAAACAATCATTCCCTTCAACGCAGACACACTTGCACCGTAGTGCAAGGATACCTGCGTTGGTGCTGGCAGCTAAATTTAGCACAAGTGATAGGGAAAACAAAGGGGTGCACAGTATTTGTGTAAACCTTGGCGCCTCCCTGCGTTTCAGAAGTGACGCAGCGCTGTGCTGCCAATTTTGGCAAGGCGCTACGCCACTTCTTTGTAAACATGCCCCTTAGTCTTTGCACTAAAGTTTTGGCTACAAACTACTGGGACACTGTAGCAACTGTAAATTCCACCATGGAGGTTGTATTCATTGCTAAAGATGCCCACAATGAAGATCTGAACTTCGGTGGACTTGAGAGGACACAGTGTCTCCTTTGAAGTGTGGTGATGGATTGTACAGTATAGCGTAAGGCCCTTGAGTTCGGTGAGTGAGCGAGTTTAGAGTAAGGCAGTGCTTGTGTGCAGTGCTTGCTATCTCTTTCCTGACTGTTTCTAAAGAAGAATCTTAGTAACAATAGAACTATCAAAGTTGTGCTTGAGATATTCCATCTGCAATTTTGCCTCACGTCTTGTGCTTCCATTCTGTAGCTACATTGTGAAACTGTAATTGTGTATAGATGTGTGGTGAAGGATAAAGCTAATACCAAAAATAAGTTGTAGGAAGATTAATTTATTACAGCCTGTCTGGGCGTGACAATCCCTGAGCAGCCCAAGCTGTAGAACGCTCACATGGAGACTTACGCATGAGGGAAAAAAGAACACATAGCACATTGAATTCCACAACAAGTCTGAAATACTGTTGTTTTTATTATTGAAGTGTAAAGAATTATCTTTACTGTTAACTGGAATGTTATTATGTCATTTAGAATGTAGATATTTTAGAGCCGAGCCAAAGCAGTTGCAGCTTGATACTCAAGCTGAGTGCCTTTGTTGGCTGTACTGCAAGACTTATTAGATGCACTTAACTTTCACAAGAACTCAGCACGATCACTACCAGAGGTTTTCCTTTCAACTACATGGAGCATGGAACAATGATCTACAAATTCTACTTGGTGACCCTCAAGACTAGACTTTATCTGAACGAGCAGTTGAACGGATTGGAGTGCTTGTGGCAGCACGGCCATGCAAAAAGTGTAGCATGAGCAGTTTGATGCTACAGGATTGCTTTGACAAGCATCAAACTGCTACATTGTTGCACTATTTAGGGATCACGAAAAAACAAACACTGTGTGAACAAGCAAGCCTGGTACACTAGCTGAGTCATTATCATGACACACATATTATAACACACATTAGCGGCCATATTGGTTTGGGCCAAATTCATGAGGAGAAGAAACTGGTTTAATCATCACGTTACATGCGTCATAAAGCATGCGTTGGTGGCCATATTGGTTTGGGCCAATTCACAACTTAGTGGAAGCAGGGGGCTTGTGGGGCATATTTGCAAATGTAGTAATTCAGTGGTGAAAAACATGCAACCAGAACTATTGAGAGCCCTGCCTTCGCATTTGCCGTGGTATTGTGACACAGATTTCTGACTATTTGTATTCTCAGTACTTTCTTAGAACCTTAAGATGTGTCCCTCAGAAACATTTTCCTTAACTGGACCTCAGCCATTCTTGGCAACATCAGGGGAACCACCCATAAATTGGCATAAATAGAAAGATTATTTTTTAAGTTACTTGAAGATGATTGAAGATGAAGAACTTTCTGAAACTAGGAAAAATAAAATATCGCTACATTCTTTAGATTCACCAGGGCTGAAGGTGTATAATGGTATGGAAAAAATCCTCCCGCAGTGAATGAAAGAGACGTTTTTAAAAATGCACCTGAGGATTTGGATACCCATTATTCTACTTCGGTCTGCATTGCAATCGACAGGTTCAGATTTATCCATAGAAAACAAGAAAAGGGACGGCCGACAGAATATGTTTTGGCCCTGAAAAACTTGCATTGACCTGTAGATTTGGTGCATTACATAATGAGCCAATTCATGATCAGATCAGAATGCGTGCTAATAACAAACATATTCAAGATTGGTTAATGGTGAATCAACTTAGTGTTGCATTGTTAGTTGTGAAGAAGCCTGAGATATCAAATAAATGTGCTAAATCAGCAGCAACTACTAATTTAGGAGACGAAAAACAGAAATAGTCAAGTGAAACAGGAGAAGGAAGTGCTAGCATTTAGCAATGAAGGAAGTAAGAAGGGTAATTTGAAATATCAAGTAAGGACTTACTATAGGTGTGGGAGTAAGGATCACCTAGAGTATAGTAAGAATGGTCCTGCAATTAATCATTAAATGCATTGCTTCTGATATCAGAGGTCATTTTACAAAAGTGTGCATGAAGGCTAAACTTAGTAAGAAGGTCAGGGTGGTGAAGGGAGAAACTGAATCATATCCTGAATCACACAGTTCTAAGGATGATGGTAATGGCAAGATTGTGCTTTAAGGATAAGCAATGTTGTGAAAGGGCAGCAAGTGAATGTTCTCACTAAGCAATTCAGAAATAAAGCTATGTGTGAAATAAATCTGGGGAGTGTTAAGATTCTTATTGTTGCAGACTAATGTTCTCCATACAATATAGTAGACACAAATGTGTGGTAAGAGAAGTTTGTGGATATAATTGGCCAGCATTAACTTCCATCAGATGTTTCTCCTGAAAGTTTTACTGGAGAACCCATTCATATGATTGTTTACAGGAAGTAAGCTTTGAATTTAAGGATATGAACCTATGGGTAAGTTTTATGTGGCAAAAGAAAGACCATCAGTGTTGGGATGGGTTGATCAGTGGGCTTTTGACATAATCCTAGATCCCAATAATAAGGATAAGGTGTTGGCTCTAGGGAAAAGTGATTCAGTTTTCAAAAATACATTTCTGGAGGCATTTTCAGGTATTATCAAGTCTTAAAAAGGATATTGACCTAAGATTGTACTAAAAAATCACAGTGCCTAAAGTGCATGAAAATAGGAAAATACCGTGGGTGGTGAGGGAGGAGTTAAATCGGGAAATTGGAATGTTACTTGAAGGGATTATTGCGCAAGTGGAAGCAGCTGAATAGAGTGCTTCTTTGGTTGTCGCAAGACAAGCAAATGAGAAAATTAATTGATGTGATGATTTGAGGGATCTAAACAGCAAAACTGTAGTAGAGTGGTTCCCCTTCCAAAAATCCATTTAATGGTAGCATTGACTAATGGTATGAAATGCTTTTCATCTGTAGAGTTGTCTTTCATGTATCATCAGGTAAAACTGCATGATGATAGCAGTAGTTTAAATACACTCATGACTCCCATAGGATGCTATTGATGTGTCTGCATGCCGTTCAGTCTTGCTTCTGCAGCAGCAGTTTCTAAAAACTTTTTATTCTTCCAGGATGACATTTTGGTCATGGGAGTTAGCAAGTGTCAACATGATGAAAGACTGACGGACGTTTTGAGAAGATTACGGGAGAAATATATTCACTGCAGAAGTGCAGATTTGGGCTTCAATCTTTGAGTTATTTAGGGCAAATGATATAAAACTGAAAAAGGAATTGTTAATTGCTGTAAGAGAGGCTCCTACTCCCACTAACAAAGACAAATTGAGATCTTTTTCTGGGTTAGTAGAATTCCATGCAAAGGTTTTGTGTTAATGTTTGAAAAATAAAGTTAAATTTGAAAGGTCTAGTGACTTACTGGCAGACTGAAATAATGAAGGAATGTATTTGTTCATTGAGTGTTTTGTGTGAATTGGACCCAAAATGTGACAGTATTTTAACTACCAATGCCAGTTGTAAATGAATTGGGGATGTAATAGCTCAGTGGGATTTTAAAGGCCCAGTGGGAAGCAATATTAGGTAATTGAAAAGGAGACTCTTGCAACTGTGTGGGGGTTGTAACATTTTAGGAATTTTGTGTGGGGTATTGATATGGAGGTAAAATGTGACCACAAACCTCTTGTCAAGGTACATAGCACAGAAGGTTTATTCTCAGCTACTCCCAGAATTGCAAACCCATCCTTGAGATTTTTTGACAACAGATATAAGATCCTGTATTTTCTATTCATTAAAAACAAAGTTTTGAATTTTCTGAATAGTTTACCTTTTACCGTTGAGAGAAGTCCATTTCGGTGATTGTGAAGATTAGAGTGTAGCTTGGCCTGGATTGAGAGGAACAAATATTTTAAAAAGAGAGGAATGGAAGATTGGTACTTAAATGATTCATTCTTAACACATGTGGAAACGTTTCTGGTAGAAGGGTGGCCAGACAAAATGAAATTGTTGGAAGATCATCACATTTTTAGGTATTACAGGATGAATTTTCCCTGGCTAATGAATCTAGCACGGGGTGAGAATTTTTCCACCAAGTGGTGTAAGGAGTAATGTATTGGAATTGTGTCATAAGAGCCACTTGGGTATTGCAGAAGCTAAGAAGAGGGTCAAGATGGGTTATTGGTGGCCTGAGATGGATGTGGCGATTGCGAGAATTGTGCAAGAGTGTGACGTACGTATTAATGCTGACAAATCATATATAGCATTGAAAGCCCATTTCACCCTGTTTCATGTCCTGAAATGGCTTGGGAATCTATTGGTGTAGACATCATGGGATGGATTGTTGAAGATAATGGAGACGTAGTATTCGTGTTTGTAGCCGTTGATTATGTTTTTAAATGGTGGAAGGTGTGCTAATAGTGTAGTCAATCTTTTGGAAGAACTTTTTTCAGAGGGAAGTGTTGCACATGAAAATTATTACCGATAATGGTGCAATTCAGAGCTAGTTAGATGAGTGATTTTGTGAAAAGGAATGGTGTTGTAGAAACATTTACATCTGTTTATCACTCCAGTGGAAATAAATAAGTAGAGCAATTTAATTGTGTGATTTAAAGAGCAATGCAGATGGCTAAAAAGAAAAAAAACTGGATTAAAAACTGGGTATCAAGAACATTTTATGGATGTATTGTACGACTCCCACTATTACTGGACACAGTCCTTTTACTATAATGTGAAACAGAATGCCTTTCATAAGGGAGAACCAAGGTTGAATGGTGAATTCTAGGTTGGAGAAATGGTTTCCAGCCGAGGTGAAGAAGAATATTTCATATGCACAGGGACTATATAAAAATATCAGGACAAGCATCATGGGGCCAGAATATTTCATTTGGATAGAGGAGATGTGGGGCGAGTTATACTGTCTACCAACGCTAGGAAAGGAGGTAGTGTTATTCTGTTCTCATGCAAGCTGTTGAATTATTTAAGAATTCAGTTAGATTAAGGGCCTCATTACGAGGTTGGCGGGCCGACCGTCAGCCTGCCAGCCCTGTTGAGAGGAGACCATTGCGGAGCTGGTGGTCTCCCCCGAAGCCTGATTACACTTATGTTACCAACATTGTCTTTCTTGGAGAGTAGACAAAACAAAGACATAACAATATGGGTGGAGCACTTCAGTGTATGGAGCTCTCAGGTATATGAGATAGAATGCTAGAACCATGCATGTTATGTGAATACGTGCCTCTGTATACAGGTGCAATTTTGAATCCTTCAGGAAAACCTATTTGCTTGTTAGTGTGGGTCCAGTTAGGGATACTGCAGAGGTGAGAGTGATTTTGAAAACTAATGTTCTGCATCAAGGAATTTGTTGCGATTGGAGGATTTATGTAAGCATCTATATTGTTTGTGAAGGAACATTGCATTATTAATATTGGGCTGTGTATTTACATTGTACTCAATTTCCTAATATGGTGGACTTTTCCAGGCCCTGCTGGTGAACAAAGAACTTGGGGCTAATCTTGTTTGGTGAAAAAAGACTAAAAGATTAGTCCAACATGATCGCAAAGATGTTTCCACTAACAACCCTTCATCAATTTCATTCTGTACCTGGTGAACCTACAAAGCTCTGGGAGCAGTGGAGAGAATATTTTATCAATGGCATTTCTGTATATGATGAGAAGAATCTCCCACCAGACAAAAGGTTGTGATTTTTGCTACATTTATTATGGCCTGAAGGTCAGAGACTTTATAAGCAGACAAATCCCTAAGGACAGCATTTGGCTGGAGAGGGGGCTGTATTATTTTGCCTGAAGAGTGTGTGTGTGTTTCATAGATTTCTAAGGGAACAAAAAAAGATGATAGTGGAGGTGATTATTTTGCATGCTTGAGGAATTTGTAATTTTTATACATACTTAGGGCCACATGTGGTCCTAAGCATGAATTTTGCAACTTGCTAATTGCGACTTTCTGTGACTCGCAATTAGGAAGTTGCAAACTAGAATACACAACGTCTCAGACACTGTTTGCGATTCCCAGTTGTTCGCAAATGAACCAGCCTCATCAATATTCATGAGCCAGGTCACAATTTACGACCCATTGGGAATGACTTGTAATCACAGGGATGGTGGCCTGCTGGGGTGAGCAGACGACCATGTCTGTGATTGCTCTTTAAATAAAGGATTTTTTTTTAAATGCAGCCCGTTTTCCTTAAAGGAAAAAGGGCTGCATTTCAAAATGCAAAATGAAAAGTTTTTTGTTTTTTTTTAAGAGTAAGCAGTGGTCTTTGTGACCACTGCCTCCAGTTAAAAATTGTTGCTGCCCACATTCCCAAAGTTTATGAATGGGTTGCCACCTCTTTCACGGATTCAGTAAAATCTGAGGGCCTCATTACAAGTTCGGCGACCACCATGGTGGCGGTCTGACCACTGCGACTTTGGCGGTTGGACCATCGGATTGTGAGTTTGCCAGTTAGGCTGCTAGAAGACTGCCAGCAGACTGCCGGCCTGACATCGTCAGTGCAGCAGGGACCGTGGCAGTCCTGACTGTGGCAGCCAGTGTTGGAGATCCCAGCACTGGGACCGCCATGGCCATTACGACCTGCAAGACCGCCAAGCTTTCAATGACAAACCCACCGCCATGGAAAGCTTGGTTGTAAGGCAGGTAAGCGGCTCAAAACAAGGGGGGGCAGGAGGGACACGGCCCCATGGAGGGTGATGTGGGGAAGCATGTGGGCCCCTCAAAAATGTTGGGTTTGGGGTTGCACTGTGTCCCATGCACAGCGTGGTGTATAGGCATAGTCTGCTCATCGTGCCAACACGTAGGGAAGCATTTGACTGGTAGTAGCTCCATTACACTGTCCCCTGCCTCCCAGTCCCAGACTTGTGATCCAGCAGTCTTGGGACTGTCAGCCTAGAGCTGTTTGAAAGACCGCCACCATGGCGGTCAGGCGGTCCGACTGCCAAACTCGTAATGAGTCCCTGAATGTTATGAGACCGCATTCCGGTTGAAAAACATTCATAAATGCCCCTGTGACTCACTATTAGGAAGGGACAACATTAACACACCCTTCCGCATACCGACTCGCAAACCCTATTTTGCAATTCGGTAAAAGATTACATAATAGCAAAATACCATTGGTTCAGTCCTTTTAAGTAACTATAACTCACACCCCAAGGTAACTATAACGTGCGCTCTTGCCATGCACAGTTTTCAATAATTTTATTGCAAATGTTGCAGTGATAATATCAAAGATGCCATACAAGAGCTCATCAGTGATATAATATGTGGAGTAATTAGCTGCGCATGGCAAGGGCGCAAGTTATAGTTACCTTAGGGTGCGAGTCCTATGGTTTTGAGTGTGTCAATTCAGAGCTATAACGTCCCTGTAACCTTTGTTTTTTTTAGTAAATTTCTATGGTTTTTTAACGTAAAGCAATTTTGATTACTATACGTTATTCCAAACCCTCCCACACACGACCTTCTGCCGTGCATGGCAGGAGTTGGTCACAAGGCTAGGGCTGCAGCCAGGCCTTGCAGCAAAGCCCTTATAACCACCCAAATCCACACATGCACGTCCTTTGGCTGTGAGCAGCGCAGGTTGGCCACAGGTCCGGTCTCTGTCAGTGGATCTGTGAGTGGGTATGTGAGTGTTTGAGTGGGTCTGGAAGTGGGTGTGTGAGTCTGAGTGGGTGTGCATGAGTGTCCGAGTGGGTGTGTGAGAGAACGCATGAATCTCTGAGTGCATGTATGAGTGAAATGTTTAGTGTATGAATGAGTTTGTGGTTTTTCTTTCAATTTTTTCCATATTCGTGAATAATTTGCGAATCACACATGGTGACCCAAAAGTATTGTAAACCCACACTTTGCACACAAAACACACCTATATCACAACCCAAGAGGCAGGGTACCATCACCCTCACCCCTTATGTCACTTTCAATTTGGATTTTTACCCCCAGGGACCGTGTACCGTGAAATAAAATGTTGGACACAACTTTGTAGTCAGGTTGCGGTCAGCCAATTGCAATGCTTGTTTTTGCATGTGCATTCGTGAAAAAATCCTAAATTTGGCAAATTATTTGTGGCCAGAGTTATACAAATTTATTTTCCTTTCATATCTCAAAAACTACTGAACAGATTCACACCAAATAAGCGAAAGCGTAATCTGCGTAATGACAGCTAGCTTTCTGCCAATTTTTTTTGTAGTTCAGTCCAGTGGTTCTGCCTGTAGTTGTGTCTAAAGAATCCTATGGAGATTAACATGGGAAACGCAAACTTTTTGAGCCCCCTTTTTCTCTGCCCCCATTTGACGGACTACCAGGAAACCTTCCATGTACCACATAAATTACCACAACACTTTTTTGGGAAAATTTTGTGAAGATTTGTCAAACAGTGCCAAAGATATAGGCAAGTCAAAAAACACATTCCCTATGGAATTATGGTCCTAACTATAGCTACAGCTGCTAGGTAGTATCTAGTTTTACATGAAAAAACAAAGGTTACGGAGATGTTATAGTTAGGTTCACATTTTACACACACAAAACCATTGAAATTCAGCAGTTGTAGTTACATATGTTAAGAAACTATAACTCGTAGACTGAAGTTACTTTATGGCAAGAGTTATAGCTTCTTCAGAAAAGTTTAACTGTATAGCTAAAACTGCTGAATTTCTATGGCTTTGTGTGTACAAAATGTGAACCTAACTATACCGTCTTTGTAACCTTTGTTTTTTCCAGTGAATTTCTAAGGATTTTTTAAATTATATTTCCTAACTAGAACATTCCTGTAAACTTTGTTTGTTTTGTGAATTTCAATGTTTTTTTAAAATGCAGTAATAGTTCATTACCATATGTTAATCCAACCACTGCTGCACATGGCCTTTGGCTGTGAACAGCTGGGAGTTGGCTACATACAGCCAACCCCACACAGTTGTGCATGGCAGGAGCTCGGCCGCAGGTCCTACCCTGAGCCCACGTCCAGTATCTAACCCCCTGCTTGCAGCTAACCCAGATGTGTAGCCAATGGCCTGTGGCAACGATCTGCAGTCAACCCACCCCCCGCATACAACCAACTGCAGGCTGAGCATGGCCAAAAGCCTTATGAGGAAGGGTGTTGGCCGCAGGACCAGGAATCAGGCCAGGCCCTGTGGCCAACCCCCTAAAGGCAGCCAACCTGAGATGGGGTATATAGCTCCCCTCCCTGGTATGTAATTGGCCCCTGGAGCCCGCCATCCCCTGGAGCACATTGCTTAGTTAATGGGGGCCAAGTATCCCCCCTCCTTGTGTTGATTTTGGCCCAAGGACCCCATCTTTCAGCGCCTGGCCATACTGTGAATGGAGTGCGGGGCACATAACGCCCCACTCCTTAAGCTGATTTCTGGCCGTTGGGGAACCATCTCTCAGGGCCCAGCCATATTAAAAAGGCGAAGGAGGGCACAATGCTCCCCTCCCTGGGCTAATGTTGGCCCCACGGACCCCATCCCTCAGGTCCAATGCAATTAACAATGCTGATCTTGGCCCCAGTGGCCCAATTCCCAGGGTCTGGCCAGTAAGGTTTTGTGCCTTGTAGCCCATCCAGGGCACATACTTCCTCTATGCAGGGGGCTGCATGGGGAGCCCCAATGCATTAGCAGACCCAGCTGACTCCTCACTTCCAGCAGGAGCTGGCAATGTTCATGCTTACAGGAACCAGCAAAACATTCGGGCAGGGGAACATATGAAAAGTCTGTTTCCAGTGGGTGGGAGCATTATTCCTGTTCCTGCCCACTAGGAGCAGGATTAGTGTTTGCTCTTGCTTGGCAGGAACTTTAAGATTGCCCCCGCCAAGGGAGAGCAAGCACGGGTTTCCTTGCTTTCAGCAGTGCACACAGGGAAAGCACTTTGTGTCTGGGGGGAGGGGGAACTCTCAGGACATAGCTGAAGCCAGCCCTGCGGGATGGGGTCCCCAGGGTCATTATTGGCACCTGGAGGGGAGTCACCCAGTCTCCCCTCCCCTTTTGTAGCACAACTAGTGCTTGGTGGTCCCTGGGGCAGAAATCAGCCCTGGAGGGTGGCGGCATGCCCCCCTCTCACTATATGAAGAAACTGCTGGGCTCCAGAGGGTAGCAGTCCCATTGGCCAAAATTAGGCCACGAGGGAGGGCTGTGTGCCCCTCCCCCAATATATGAAGAGACAGCTGTGTCGCCAGGGGCTGGCGGTCCCCGGGCAGAAAGCACCCCAGGGAGGGCAGCTGCATGCACCCTTGCCCCTAAATTTATAATAAAAATTCCTCCAGGGACCTGGCCCAACTAGGGACCAATCAAAAAACTTAAAAAAAAGGAGACCCTGCTTGGGTTTTTATGCATTTTTGCTGTGGAGCCTTCACAAATTTGTGGCAAAAAAAAAAAGGTTTTTAGCATCTGGCAGGGTCCCTGTGGGACCACAGGACCAATTCTAGAGGTCAGGCTATTCCTACCCTGCTCTATTCTTTTTTCGTGTTTTTATTGGGCTCAGGCTGAGGCCCAAGTATAAACATGGCTGCAAGCACTTCCTGGATGAAGTGCTGGCAGCCAATCAGACCTCACCATGGATCTCTGAGATTCACAGCGATCTGCGTCCCTAGATATACATAAATCTTTTGAGTGAGGTGTGAGGCTGTGCACTGAATGGGTCATTGCCTATGCGCCATGTCAGCTCTGTGACCCCCACATGGCAGGAAAAGGACTCTGGAGACTGAGCGGACAATACGGCATAGTGTGAGCTTAGAGAAAACCGTACTGCTACACTGCAGTGACCACATATGCCAGAGTGGGACACCAGTAAAGATATCACTGCTGAATCACTGGGACATATAACCATCTCGTCATGGGCGTTTGCACCAATATAGTTGGTGTCCATGTGATTCAAAGTAGCGCAAAAACCCGGTATACCAGGTATACACAATTATGAGTGAATTGATGTGAAAAATCCCTGGTAATGGGACCTGGTTGAAGTTTAACACTCAGCCAGATGGGAAGTCTCTAAATGGGAACTAGGACTGGATCCTCCCTGAATGGAAGTCTATAGCAACTTAGGGATACTCTAACAGTGAGAAATAGAGTGTATGTGATCTATCAAGTTTTTCTGAAAATGAAAATGAGCCAGTTGGGCTAATGTGAACTCCCTGTTAACGGTGCTGTGGCATCATACACACTTTTGCCTAATATTCTGAAGAGTCATAAGAAGAACTCCACTGTATGATTATTTACTCCATGCTATGGCACTCTATGATGCTGTACTCCACTCTATGACACTCTACCCGGGAAACATCCTGAACAACTAGGTCTAAACCACTACTTGCCTGAACCACCACTGCTAAACAATTAAAAAGTCTCTACAACTAAGTACTGAACAACTACTGTCTAAACAACAATTGTGTCCGAATAATAATTGCCTGACAACTAATTTTAAGGTAATGTTTTCTTTTTGTTTTTTACGGTTTATTAGTTGTTTATTTAGAATAAATATAAATATTAGTTGTTCAGGCAATTGTTATTCAGGCACAATTGTTGTTTAGACATTAGTTGTTCAGTACATAGTTGTAGAGACTTTTTAGTTGATTAGTAGTAACTCTCCACTCTACAACACTGCACTTGACAACACTCCATTGACAACACTTCACTCTACGATTTTAAACACATTTTTATTTAAAAAAAATGAAATTCAATGAACAAAGCAAAAGTTATATTATAGTTAGGAAAACGGTATTAACTTTTTGCATACAAAACCAACCTAAACTACACATACAATAGAAAATCTAAATTTATAGTTGTAACTTAAGAGTTAAACGTTCCGCCCTGACTAAAATGTACTATAACTAGTGCACCTCCATACACAGTTTTGTCAGCTCACTAGCCACACACATATACATTATTTTCTTTGAGAGTGTGTTGAGGTACCTGTGTGTGGGCATGTGTGATGCCTGACTAATGGGAATGGAGTAAATTTGCTTCTCTTTTGTCACCTATGGGGCTGTACAAACTTCAGAAGTGTAGTCCACTTGTGCTTATTGGTTTGTATGTGGGTGTTTGTGGTAGCATTGTGCCTGTCCTGCACCGTCATTTTTGGACACCACTGAGGATGAAGGCATACTGCTATATCACATGAGCTTAATTACTGCATTTGGATCATCGTGCTGCACTCATCTTTTACAACACAGCTCATTGACTCATCAAGTCATTACAGCACCTAAACTCTGTTATTTAGATCAGGTTACTGCACTCATCTTTGCTCTACTGCAATGTTCAACATCCTGTTCATTGCATCTGCTACCATGTAAGGACTTGCATGCTGAACCCAATTAAGTAAATACAAACATATTACCCTCTAAGTGCTTATTCAGCTTTTCTGATAGTCTTGTGTTACTCTGTGGTAGACTTATGCTTGTGCTGCTCCTGTAGTACTCTGTACTCTGGTGCTCCAGTCAGAACTGGCTTAAGTGCTGGAGGCGCCCAGTGGACAATCTTTATCAATCTTTATTATCCCACCAACCCTGCAAAAAGCTACTTCTCCACAACCACACTCCATTGGTGCCACTCATCTCTTCACAGCCCCTCTCTCACATGCACTTCTTTTGTTTTATAGCAATATTCATATCAGTGTACAGAGCCAATGATTCAAACATTTGTAAATCAGTCTATAGGAATTGTTACATAAGACAATGAGGATTCCAAGGTGTAGGCGTCACATATCACCACTACTTGTAGGCAGTGTTTGATCTGGAGAAGCACAAACTCAGGATTTAAAACCTACCAAAGTGGTTGGCTTCACTACTAAAAATGACATTTCTACACAAAATAACCCTTTTTAGCAACAAAAGGATAATTAAAGACTTGGGGAAAAAAACATAACGTTCTAACCTATACCATGCAGTTTGCATGCAGCTTTTTTGATGACAGTTCATAGCTCACTGGTTTACAATAGGGTTCTAACTTATGAACTGCAACTAGCAAAAAGATGTGTGTGCCAAAAGCAGTACCGAACTAAGCGTGCCACATAAAATAAACTTTGTGATTCGCGTGGCACTCATTCATTGCAGCAGGCATATTAACCCTCTACACTACCTTATCATAAGTGGAAACTGACACTGTAGAAAAGATCTCTCTCCAGCAGGAACATGAATCACTAGAGTTATCTTGACATGCTTATTGTTGCCTGAAAACTACAGGACACACAACGAACTCTGGTGCAAGTGCTTTTTAAACCTCTGTTATTGCTAAACACAGCGTCATCGAGGTCAGCGTCAGGTGCGGATGGGCGCAGCTGCACCGCTCACACCAACCTAGAGCTGATCTTGGTTCCAGTGGTGCTTAAAACTGTGATCTTTGCACCTATGACAGTTGTTGAACTGTGTTCTTGTTTCATCTTTTACTACAGCCTTGTGGGGAAGCACCAAAACCATAGCAGGCGATGTTTATACTGCACAATTCAAAAGGCCTTCATAACCCACTCTGTAGTTTCCCTAAACCCCTTCCATTTGGCAGTCAGTATTTCCCACTTCCACACCACTCCCCCATCCCTCCTACATTTACTACTAAGTAGTAAACTTACGTGCCAAGATGCCCCCAGAGGAAAAGATAGCAAAGTTGCAGATGGAGATTTCTACTTGGTCTGTGAATTGCATTTTGCAGTAAGTAGCAGTGCAATGTGAACTACAAAATGTAGTTTGTGGAACAAGTACTATGTTACCATTTGAGAGTACTGTCACTTAGCGCTTAACAAAAATGTAAGTATTAGTTTAATTTTATTGTAAAACTGACAAATGGAACAAAGTTGACAATATATGGAAGCTAATGCGCTGTAAATTGACTTTAGGGTCCTTGCTGGACGCATTTGGCCTTGGTGAGGTGCATGAGAAGATGAGTCTCTGGGGTGTGTGTGACACCCCCCTTTCCAGGGATCCACAACATCTCCAGTAAGATAATTGTTGGCACACCACAAGTTGAAGTAATTGACACCAAGATGTGAAAAAATGGTCTAAGGTGCTGATTCCACTTCCTCATCAGTACAAATAAGGGCCTGCCATTGTGTCATTTTTTTTTTATGCAGAGGCAGCACTAGCAGTGCATTACACAGCTCCATAATTACAAATGAAAAGGGGATGCATTTAAAAATGAAAAATGAAACGTTTTCTTTTCATTTTTTAAGGGTAGGCAGTGGTCCGTTTTTCACATGCATTCACAAAGGGAAAGGGGTCCCTTGGGGACCCCTTCCGAGTGCTTAATTTGTGCTTATTGTTTCCGGTGCTGAGCACCGGCACTTATTTTTGAGGGCCGGAGCTTATTTGTTGCCTCAGGCTTTTGCTGCGAGCAAAAGACACATGGGAAAGACGGAGGAAGAGAAAAACGAAAAAGCGTCACAAAGGTAGAAAGCAGAAAGCTGCAAGAGTGAGCTGAGGGTACCAGGAGCGGCTGTAAATGTATTGAAGAGGCCCGAGATGGCTTCAGGATTACTCTGACTCAGTATTCCGTGTTCGTGCGTTTAATTGCAGCAGTCGCGTGTTTAAGGGGAAGGCTTTGGGCACCGTCACGTTTTTATTTACAAATTAAGCACTGCCCCTTCCCCTTTGCGAATGGGTTGCCACCTACTGGAAGTAGGTGGTAAATACGATTATTTTGTGACCGCATTCATGGTCACTAAACAATTATACATACCTCTGCGATTCGGTATTTGGAAGGGACGCCCTTGACACGCCCCTTTCTAATATCGAATCAGTATGTAGTCGCAAATCCAATTTGCGATTTGGTAACAAGTTACCAAATCGCAAATTGGACTTGTTACATACCAAAACGCATTTTTGCGATCACAAACTGCCTGTTGGGCCGTTTGCAATTGCAAATATGGCCCTTAGTGCCCAGACGATTCGCAGCTACAATTAAATGTCACCAAGGCCTGATTGCCAATTTGCTGGATTAAGGAAGAATTTATGCACTGTTAATTACCAACATCTGGGGTGCGATGGCGGATTTCTGGACTACTGGAGTTTTGCCTCTGAAAGTGGGAATTTAGATGCGGAATTTGAGTGTTTTTCTACAAATCTAGCATGTTTTGGAATTTGGAATTCTGATTCTATATCAAACAAGGATGTTCGCAGGAATCACACACCCATTGGGAATCGTGCACTACATTATGAAAACCACACTTTAGCTTTATCTTAAAAGATGCAATGCAAAATTGTTTCTATTAACTCAAAGGTGTACAATGACACCCCTGTAAATGAATTATGTTGGGGCTAATATTTTCTTCTGAATACTGTCGTCCTCTTTTCTAAAAAAAAAAGTCTGGAAATGTTGCCTGTAGATTTATAATTTAGGCAACCATGTGGCAGAATTCTGTGTTTGAACTTTGATTTGAATGTGACAGCAGCGGCCGGAGTTTCAGACAGGGTCATATTATATACTCCAGGTAGTACCAAAGTGCAATAGAGACCCTTTAGTTTTTGTGCTAGTATGGTAATTAGGAATTTCAGTTGAAAACTTTGTTACTTGTATTTTGTCTATAAATTATGGGGCTGATTTAGAGTTTGGCGTGAGGAGGTAAGTCTGTTAATATGACTGAGTTCTTTACTCCCGGTATATAGAGGGTCCTCTGCCTTCCAAATTTAGTTATCCTCCAGCCCTGCAGACAACTCCAAACATTGGCAGAAAGCCAAACTCTAAATCAGCTTCTAATGACCCCGCACACCATAGTATTTTTTTTCTCATGGTGCGCGGGTCATTTAAATGATTTTACTGCCCCTTACCACCATGTTTTTCATGGCTGAATAAGAGAGAGTAAAAACTGGCCACTCCATCATCAACTTTCTGAAAGTGGAATTTTCAGACTTTCAATTCAAAATTCGACTTCACCATACATTGTGATTTTAAAACGTGAGTCCAAGGTGTTGTATGTGTATTATTCTTAGATTTAGAATGTGGGGGCCGGTGACACACTTGGATTCTAGCGTCCCTGATGCTGGAATCCTCCGGGTGTCAGTTGAGCCTGGAGGTGTTGAGGAAGCGGACTTGTTCCCTTTGTACTGTACTACTTATCGAATAAAAAGGAGTTTCTCTTACCGGCGACTCTGGACCAGTCCTTTCACAACCACTTCAATCTGGCGACGAGGATGGGATAAGCGCTGGAGGCACTGACTGTTTGATTTCAGCTTCCACTTTCCATAGGGATCCTAGGTGCAAGGGATTAGCACCACTGTTGGATCGGCGTCACTCAGGTTAATTTTTTTTTTCTCCTGTATTCATTTTTTTTTTGGGTCCGTTGTGTAAAGCCGTGCTGGGCGGTGGCGTGTGCGCGCACGGACCGTTGATTGACTGGTTGGCGCGAGTTGCTGCTCGAGCGTTGTCTCCTAGGCAACGGAGACGGGTCAATACGCTCGAGTGCAATTGACGGAGACGCGTCAATATGCTCGGTTTGCAGGCGCGTGTTTACACTCACGTGTCGTCTCCTAGGCAACGGAGACGCGTTAATACGCCTGAGTGTTATTGCAAGTTGCGCGCTGGCAACAGAGACTCGAGGTATTGCAGAGACGCTTTGAACAAATACATATTCTACACGCTATTGCGTACAACGTTTTTTTTTTGCCAACAGAAGTATAAAGTATATTGCAAACACGGCAGTATTAGATATATATACATTCATTTTTTTTTAACTTCAAACAAGGGAACAAGTCAAGAAGATCAGAAACAGTTATTGTTGAATTCGCATAGCTAAGGGTGGGTGATATGGCGCAGCCCAATTTCACGATTGTTCCGCCACAAGCATTTTGGGCTGCTGGGAATAATCCACCTGTAAAATGGACAGAATGGAAAGATTATTTCCTGAATTATTTAGGAGCTATAGATCTTGAAAACAGGATGCCTGCAGAACAAAAGAAAAGACTCTTACTACATTCGTTGGGACCTATGGGTTTGAAAACGTACAATAAAATGCAGAAGAGCCCTATAAGCGGTGATGTTTGTGTTTTTGGTGTTGCTATGCAAGACTTGGATAAATAATTTGCACCCAAAGTTTGCATCGGAATTATTCGTTACTAATTTTTCCAAAGAAAACAGGAGAAGGGGGAATCTGTTGACGACTATGTGGCAGACTTGAAGAAATTGGCCCTTGATTGTAAGTTTGGTTCAATACAAGATGATTTGATAAGAGATCAAGTGGTCATGCACAACACCAATCAATCCATTCAAGAGAGATTATGGATTAATGGTGACTCCTCATTGGAGGAAATTGTGGCTATTGTAAGGAAAGCAGAGATTTCTGAACGGTGTGTTTCAGAATTAAAATTGGCCGAGAGGAGCTTTGACAACATCTGCAGGATAAATAATCGTAGAACAGTGAAGGACCAGAAAACACCACAAAGTAACGACGGTGAAAAAAGGTGTTACAGATGTGACAGCAAGGAGCATTTAGCGTATGCTAAATCATGTCCAGCTTTGAAATTGAAATGTAGTAAATGTGGCATTGTGGGTCATTTTGCGAAGGTATGTAGGAATAAAAAGAAAATAGGTAAATGCATAATAAATGACAATGCTCACGTGGGTATTGAACACCAAGAGTATGATGACTTGGAATCCAAAGAGGATAATCTAGATGGAAACTTTATTTTGAATATAACAGACGCTGGAAAAAAAGGGAAACCAATGTGGGATATGGAAATAGGTGGAATTCCAATCACTATGTATGCAGACTCTGGCTCACCTTTCACTATAGTCAATGAGAATATATGGAATGAGACATTTGTGAATAAATTAGGTGAGAAACTTTTGCAACCTGATGTGCGACCTGAAAGCTACACAGGAGAGAAAGTTGATCTTGTGGGTTTTAGATGGTTAAAATTCTCTTTTAAAAATAGGTGTGCCAGAGGAAAATTGTATGTGTCAAAAAGGGGGCCACCAGTTCTTGGATGGAAGGACCAAGGACAACTTCACATGATCCTAGATCCTAACAGCAAGGAAAAAGTGTTGATAGTAAGTGATGGACATAACCTGTCTACGGAAATGGAGAGAAAATTTCCCAGGATCTTCGGGAAACCTTTAGGAAAATTGGTTGGTTTTGAGCATAAAATTGTATTAAAAAGGGACGCAGTACCAAAAATCCATAAGGTGAGACCAGTGCCCTTGATGATAAGGGATGAAGTTGCAAAAGAATTGGAAAAGCTAGTAGGGATGGATGTGATTGAACCTATAGAAAGTGCAGAATGGTTATCACCAGTGGTTATTGCTCGACGCAGCAATGGGAAAATTCGTTTATGTGTCGATTTAAGATATTTAAATGACAATATTGTCATCGACCGCTTTCCATTACCTAAAATTAATGAAATGGTTTCAAATCTTAAAGGTGCAAGTTGGTTTTCAACAATTGACTTATCAGCCGCCTATCATCAGATTCCTTTGGAAAATGGATCAAGGAAGATGACAGCTTTCATCACACCTTTCGGTTGTTACAAGTATAAAAGGATGCCATTTGGACTAGCGTCTGCAGCTGCAGTCTTTCAAAGACTCATGTATAAGTTATTTGGAAAATCCTTGGGAGTTATGTGTTTCCAGGATGATATTTTGGTGTTTAGGTGTGATCAGGAAATGCATGATGAACGATTGAAACATGTTTTAGGGGTGTTGGAAAGTAAGGGTTTGACTGTCGAATTGAGCAAATGCAAGTTTGCCAGGAGAAGTGTAGAATATTTGGGGCATGAAATCAGTGGTGAGGGAGTGAAACCGAAAGCATCATTGGTTAGTGCCATTGTTAATGCAGCAACTCCAACTTCAAAGGAGGATGTGAGGTCATTTTTGGGAATGGCTGAATTTTGTGCTAAATTTATCCAAAAGTTTGCAGAAAAGGTATATAATTTAAGACTCCTGCTGAAAAAGAATACTCAATTTGTATGGAGTGATGTATGCAAAAGGGAATTTTTGAGTGTAAAGGATGATTTGAGCAAGGTAATGAAGTTAGAGAGTTTTGATCCTGACTTGAATACGGTAGTGACTACGGATGCTAGCAATAAAGGTCTAGGCGCTGTATTGTCCCAGAAAGGGAAAGATGGAAGGGAGAGGATTATTTTATTCGCATCTAGATCACTCTCGCCTTCAGAGGAGAAGTACTCTGTCATTGAAAAGGAGGCGTTAGCATGTGCTTGGGCTTTAGAACACTTTCGTACTTTTATTTGGGGTAAGAACATCACTATCCAGTGTGATCATAAACCTCTGATTAAGCTTCTCACATCAGAAGGTAGTGTGACGGCTTCTGCGAGAATTTTAAGATTATCTATGCGTGTGAAGGATTTTTTATATCATATTGTGTATGTTCCTGGGAAAAACAATCTGATGGCAGATTGTTTATCTAGGCTTCCATGCCCTCTAGAAGGTTGTGTGGATGATCCTTGGGAAGACTATAGTGTTGCTCTGATACATGACACTGGGAATTCCACAATTGATAAGGATTTGTGGTGTAAGGAAATGGAAGAAGATTTAGATTTGCAAATGGTGCGGAAATTTATCCTGGAAGGTTGGCCTAAGAAAGATCTACTTACGGAGCAAAATAGACACTTCTGGGAAGTTAGGCATGAACTTTCTATTGAGAACAATTCCATACTGAGAGGAAATAAAGTAATTCCACCACATGGTATGAGGAATATTGTTTTGGATTTGTGCCATGAAGGTCATTTTGGTGTTGTTCGCACTAAATCAGTGGTTAAAAATTTGTTTTGGTGGCCGGGGGTGGATAAAGCTGTTGAAAGGTTTGTAAGGTCATGTGAAGTGTGTTCTTCAGCAGACAAAACTTTGTGTACTTTAAAACCTCCTATGGATCAAAAATTATTACCAAAGCAACCATGGGAATGTGTGGCTATCGATTTGTTGGGTCCTGTTGGAGATGAGCAAGAGTATGTGGTAGTCCTTATTGACTTATTTTCTAAGTGGCCAGAAATTGGTATAGTAGAGAGGGCAGACACAGTTTCTGTATTGGAATTTATGGACAAGGTGTTTCTGTCGGAGGGAATTCCTACGAAATTATTGAGTGATAACGGTGTACAATTTGTCTCAAATACGGCTAAGATGTATTTTGAAAAACTGGGTATCAAACACAAAACTACGTCTTTGTACAACCCCAGTGGAAATGGTACGGTTGAGAGATTCAATAGGGTCATTAAGAGTGTGATTCAAAGCTCTATGAATACTTGTGATTGGCACACAGCTGTGTTCAAAGCGATGTGGGCTTACAGAATTACTGAGAATCCAACAACAGGTTTGAGTCCTTTCGTCATTATGAGAGGTAGGAAACCCAGGGGTAAGCATAATCCTGCGTGGTTGTTTGGTACTGGTGTGGAGAATTGGTCACTGGAATTTGTGAGAAATAATTTGGACAAATCCCAGGAAAAAAATAAGGCGTACTATGACCATTCTCATCATGTTAAACCTGTCAAAATTGTTGTGGGTGATTGGGTACGTGTTAGGAAGCCTTTTAAGGTAAGAAAGAATGAGAGCCAATATTTTGAGCCTGAACAAGTGAGGGAAGTGTTGCATAATGCGGTTAGATTGAGTGATGGCCGAGTGTGGAGTTTGAAACGTATTGCTTTACTCAATAATGAGTATCGTATTAAGCAAGATGGGATGGGTTTTAGAAATAAAGAAGGATGGTGTGATTGGTTGGAAGATGAGTTAATTGATACCTCTGCTCCTTCTGAAGTTTCGAAGTGTGTTAGTTTAGACACTTTTTCACCTTCTGGAATTTCGGAAGGAGGTTGTTCTTTTCCTGATGATGATTTTGTGAGACCTAAGGAGAAGAGGAAAGTAACCCATCCCAGTTGGTTGAAGGATTATGTGTTAGGGTATATTGCTGCTTCATACACGGACACGGACTCAGGATTATGGTAATGGGAATGTTTTTTTTAAATGTTTTATCACTATATGTTTGTTTTGATATGTTTCTATTTTAATTTATTGTTCCAAGTTATTTATTTGTATTTACGGAAGGGGATGTGTTGTATGTGTATTATTCTTAGATTTAGAATGTGGGGGCCGGTGACACACTTGGATTCTAGCGTCCCTGATGCTGGAATCCTCCTGGTGTCAGTTGAGCCTGGAGGTGTTGAGGAAGCGGACTTGTTCCCTTTGTACTGTACTACTTATCGAATAAAAACGAGTGTCTCTTACCGGCGACTCTGGACCAGTCCTTTCACAACCACTTCACAAGGACACCAAACTCCATATTTCTATCTCGCCAATTGTGGACAAGCCAATGTTAACATGTTTTGAAGGACAAAGCACCTGCACATTAGCACTGGTCAGCAGTGGTAAAGTGCACAGATCCCTAAAAGCCAGCAAAATAGGTCAAAAACACAGTAAGTTAGAGGGCAAAAAGTTACGGGAGACCACACCAATGATGCCAGGTCTAACAATGGGGAACTCTGAATTGGGGCCTTATAGTATAACAATATCAGATTAACCCAGAGAGTGTCGCTTGTCTGGTGAAAGCACATACCGATTTCAGTGTTGCATTTTTTACAGTGTTCTCCGTATGCATTTTCTCATTAGGTGACACCTTATGACAACAAGAAACATGGCATGTGCCAATTTCGCACATAAATCAATCAGATCAAAGCGAATAAAGAAGAAACAACTGTGATTTAAACTCTCCTTTGGATAACAGGTGAGCCTAGCAGAGAGATAATGTAATCAGAGTAGATCTGTACATGTGTACTCCACAACGCGCCTTTGAAGTACGACAACAAAGTCGACAATGGAGCCTCGTCTATGTTAAGTAAATAATGACGCATCAACAAAGTTAATATAAAACAATGCCATGAATAGTTAAGCGGTTGATCGTGACAAATCTGAGTCGAGAAAAGGGAGGAGCCCAAGCACGGGGCGTTTGCGACTTTATTGATGCCTTGAAAGGACCAGTGTATGTTGATGTGCTGGAAACTTTTGTTTTGGAAAAAGAAAACCTGGAAATTACTTTACAAACGGAGGTTCAAAGTAAACAGTGATGTAAAGCACTTTCTCAAAGCAATGAAAAGGTTGTGAAGTATGCTCCTCCTGTTTTATCTGCTGCCATACATGCAACATTTAACACCATATCAGAAATATTCGAGTGGTACAGAAAATGAGGGTGGGTACACTTACGTCCGCTTTATGTTTGCAGACGCGTTCTATCTCTCTCGTTTCTTCTTTTTTCATAATTGTTGGCCGTGAACTCTGATGAACTGGGCACGTGATGGAGCTGGCCATATTTGTAGTGAATCAGATGCTTGTATCAAGCTTCTTCCCTTTATTCAGAAAGCTGTGCCACAGCTCCCTTGTATATCGAAGGCAGATAATCTCTGCCGATCCAAACTCAGACTATGCTTCTGATGCTTCTGATGTTTCCAGATACATCTCAAATCTAGTAGACAGTGTTATGGCAAATTTGACATTAAGCAACTCGAATCATTTTACGTCACCCTAACCACCTTCCATCTGTAACTTTAAAATATCGTTTGAGGGGGCATGGCCGGCAAGATGTGAGGTCCTTAAGGTTGTTATAAGAGGCAAAAGCCTCGCTAAAACATATGGCATTTGGAAGAAACTAGACCGGGAACTGGCGCAGCAGCAGGATGCCTTAAATGCCTTACAACGTCAAATTGATGATGGGGACGTGCTGGAGAACGAGAGTCGAGTGGTGTGTGATCGCATATGTGCCCTGTGGAGTAGACTGGATAGTTATGTTCGTAAAGATTTCCGACAGCGATTGCATCGTGAAGGAGACCGATGTGGGCGCTTGCTCGCTTGGCTGCTCTGCTGTGAGCACTCCACCCCCGTAATTCTATCTCTTCGGGGCCCAACTGGTGATAGGATTTTAGGTCAAACTTGTGTGAATGCTTCTTTACGGGAGCACCTTGAGGCCATCTATTCCTCTCCGCAGTGTGATGCGAGCTCTCAGACACAAGAATATCTAGATGGCCTCCAGCTACCCAGACTCATAGGTGCTCAGGCAGTGGAGTTGGAGGCTGAATTGTCCCTAAAAGAGCTTCAGGGAGACCTGGGTGACATGGCCTCCGGGAAGGCGCCGGGTTCCGACGGCCTCCCGGTTGAGTTTTATTGCACGTACTCCGGGACAATGCTCCCCAGACTTCTGGAAATACTTCAGGAGTCACACAAAGGGGGCCTTTTGCAACAACAGGTGAGGGAGGCATTGATTGTGATGCTACCTAAAGCTCAGAGGGATCCTGCAGACCCAGGCTCATGTAGGCCACTTTCTATGATAAATGTAGATGTGAAACTCCTTGCCAAGGTCCTAGCAATGCGATTAGGATGGGTGGCGACTTCATTAGAGGGGCAGGACCAGTGCAGGTTTATTCCTGGAAGAGGGACCCACATGAACCTGAGGAGACTATCACGTGATGCACGAGACACGTGGACTCTCTGACCATGCTGCGCTGGTTCCCTTGGACATAGAAAAAGCCTATGACACTCTGTCCTGGGAATACCTATGGGCTGTCCTGCATTGAATGGGACCTTCCTTCTTGTCATGGGTACATCTACTTTACTCGTCCCCGCGGGCTTGGGTCCGCACGGGGGCTCTAGTGTCCGAGGCGTTTGCTATACAGCGGGGCACCGGACAAGGATGCCCCTTATCTCTGCTATTGTTCGCTCTGGCCATGGAACCCCCAGCCATACGGTTGCGAAAACGCCTGCGGAATTGGGGCATACAGGTTGGAGCAATGACACACACACTATGGGGCATATTTATACTCCGTTTGCGCCGAATTTGCGCCGTTTTTTTCGACGCAAATTCAACGCAAAACTAACTCCATATTTATACTTTGGCGTTAGACGCGTCTAGCGCCAAAGTTCATGGAGTTAGCGTCATTTTTTTGTGTGAACCCCTTCCTTGCGTTAATGATATGCAAGGTAGGCGTTCCCGTCTAAAAAAATGACTCCCAGGCATGTGCGTGGTATTTATGCTCCCGGGCAAAAATGACGCCCGGGAGTGGGCGGGGCAAAAAAACCCGCATTTGCGCCTGAATTTAACGCCTGGGTCAGGGCAGGCGTTAAGGGACCTGTGGGCTCAGAATGAGCCCAGAGGTGCCCTCCCCTGCCCCCAGGGACAGCCCCTGCCACCCTTGCCCACCCCAGGAGGACAACCAAGGATGGAGGGACCCACCCCAGGGACATTAAGGTAAGTTCAGGTAAGTATTTTTTTTTTATTTTTTTTTGTGGCAGAGGGGGGCCTGATTTGTGCCCCCCAACATGCCACTATGCCCAATGACCATGCCCAGGGGACATAAGTCCCCTGGGCATGGCCATTGGGCAAGGGGGCATGACTCCTGTCTTTGCTAAGACAGGAGTCATGTTAATGGGGGATGGGCGTTGTAAAAAAATGGCGCAAATCGGGTTGAGGCGATTTTTTTGCCTCAACCTGACTTGCCCCATTTTTAGATGCCCATACGCCATTTTCCCCTACGCCGGCGCTGCCTGGTGTACGTGTTTTTTTTTCACACACACCAGGCAGCGCCGGTCGGCTAACGCCGGCTAACGCCATTCTATAAATACGGCGCCCGCATGGCGCTTCAGAATGGCGTTAGCCGGCGCTAATTTTTTTTACGCTAAACTGCGTTAGCGCAGTTTAGCGTCAAAAAGTATAAATCCGGGCCTATATCACTATATGCTGATGATGCACTGGTTTATGTTACCGATCCAAAGTGCTCAGTCCCTCTCTTATTGCAGCTGATGGACGATTTTGGTAGGGTGTCGGGGCTCCGCATAAATTGACGGAAGACAGTACTGTTCCCTATGGCAGGTCTGTCATGGCTGTATCTGAGCTGCCACAAATTAATTTGGAATGGGAGACAGATTCGTTTGAGTATCTGGGTATGTGGGTGACACACTCTCCTCACCTACAAAATGCCTTAAATATGGGTAGGTTGATAGATAGTGTCCGCGCCTCTGTCCACTTTTGGACCTCCCTCCCACTGTCAGTTATGGGCAGAGTCACGCTCTGCAAGATGATTCTTCTTCCGAGATGCCTATATATGTTACAGAACTCTTTTTGTGAGATGGCAACCCCTCTTTTTCGGCAGCTCGATAAACTACTTTTGTCTCTGGTATGGGCGGGTAAGCGGCCCAGGGTACGCTTGGATGTGCTGAAGCTGGACCTAGTCGACGATGGACTGGGCCTTCCCGATTCGTTCCTCTACTATGCGGCATGCTGGCTGCAATATGGGGCTCTGTGGTGGGACAATGGCCCTAATTGGGAGAAAGAACTGCTGGAAGGCTCCGTTTGCTTGTCGCGTTTACCGAGCTTGTTGATGGGTGGCTCTGGTTCCCCACCGGGGACCCCCTTCCTAGTTGCACAGGTGTCGTGAGTCTGGGAGCAGACCATTGTGAAGGTGTTCAATTGGGCACCGTATGCACGTTTACTTCCTCTTTGGGTACTGCGCCCCTTCGCTCATGTTGCAGAAACACTCGACTTTGGAAAATGGCGAGACGGCGGCTGTAACACCGCTGGCGATCTTTACCAGAACAATGTGTTTATTACTCAGGAGGAGGCGCAAGCCCTCTTTGGCATTGACCGGGCCAGTTTTTGCAATACGCGGGCCCTTCGCAGACGGCACGTGAGGTTTGGACCTCTTTTCCTATAGAGCCGACTGAATCCCGCCTTGCAGCTACCCTTTTTGACCCTGGTGGCATCCACAGTCTCATCTTCCAGCTCTATAAGGCCCTAAAACAAGACAGACAGATAAGCATAGCAGGGGTTAGAGATAGTTGGGATGCTGTTCTGGATGGGCCACTTACGGAGGGTGAATGGTCTAGAACGTGTTCCTTGGTACGGGATGCGACCAGCAATGTGAGATTTAAATTGATACACTTTTATTATGTCCATTGGGCTTACCTGACACCACACCACCTAAATAGGATATTCCCAGCACGGTCAGATAGATGGGCTCGCTGTGGTGGTGCTTTCGCTAATTTCGACCATATGACATGGATATGTAGTGTGATTCAACCCTTTTGGACCCAAATAGTGAGCACGCTAAGGGAAGTGTCGGCGATTGACGTTGGGGAGTCTAGGAAACACTGCCTGTTGGGTCTGATCCCTTGCCCTAAAAAAGGTCCTAAAATTACTTACAGATTTGCTCAGTTGGGACTCACCCTTGCCAAACGGCACATTGCGATACACTGGAAAAGCCCGTTCCCCCCCCTACATGATGCTTGGTTAGCTGATCTTGTTGAATGGGCGAGTGCAGAGGAGTATCGGCTTCATAGAGTGCGTATAGATGACTGTGCCGAGCGAGACCTGGAGAGATGGAGGGGTATGATTGATTTCCTATTAGGGGACTCTGATGAGTTAGCGGGGGACTCCTCGGACGAGGCTTCTGTTTGTTGAGACTTGGTGATACCATATATGACTGACGTGCCTTCGCGTGGATTGTATGATTGCCCAGAGCTATTTGGAGGTTGGGTCTGCCCTTGCCCCCCCCCTGCGCCCCCACTCCTTTTCCCCCCCTCTTCTCCACCGATGGGAGATGTCTATCAGCTCTCCCTTTCTGCAAGCAGAGGTTTTCTCTGTCTCCCTGCCCACAGAGATGCAGATAGGGAGATAGAGGAAACAATTTCTCTAGCAGCTCCCTCTCTGTGACAGTAGTGCTGGCTCCCACAGGAGGTGGGGAGCCAGCTGGGATGGTGGAGGCCTCCAGGCTCCCCCACGGTCCCCAACATTTTGACTGGGTGCCCTGGAGGGGCACCCAGGTCACAAGGCCTGGACTGGGGGATGGAGTCCCCCTAGCCATTCTCTGCTAATTACTCCAAAATTTACAGCACTCATGACATATTTGATAACACAATTAATAATATCAATGTAATATTTGCAGTAAATTAAACTGCATGTGGGGGGGCATGAGTTACAGTTACCTTAGGGCATAAGTTATGGTTACTTCAGATAACTCTAACTATAACAGGTGAGTTTCTATGGTTTTGTACTTTCAAAATATGAGCATAACTATAATGTCCCTGTAACCTTTGTTTTTTTAATTGAATATATATGTATGTATTTCCATAGTAGAAGTGTTTTTTGACTTGCCTATATCTTTTGCACCATTTGACAAATCTTCTGGAAAATAAAAAAAAATAGTGCACCAGTGAATCTTGTTGCACATGGGAAGTTTCGGGGAGATCCGTCAGGCAGGGGCCAAGAATAAGATTGAGGGCAGACCTCAAGACTTCATCGTCTTCATCACTGTTATCCTCACTTGGCATTTCAGGATTCTCACCCAGGGGCACGGCTGGCTCCCCCTCATCTGGGATGTACGGATATTCCTCTGTAGGGAATTATTGTGGAGCATGCAGCAGGCCACAATAATCTTACAAGAACAGGAGGAGGGCTCTGCCTGTCTTGTCCAGTCACCTAAATACGGCCTTCAGGAGCCCAAAAGCCCGTTCCAAGACATACCACGTTCTTCCATGAGCATGGTAAAGCGGACTTCCACTGGTGTAGCTCGGTTTCTCATAGCATCAACAACCATGGACGGTTTGGGTATGCAGAGTCCCCTGTTATGGAATGGAACATAAGTGCAACTATGAGTCCCTCTCAATGGATTTGTTGTAGCAGACATTGCACACATACAACCAGGCCCTCTCTGGGTAATATTCGTGACCTCAATTGAGAGTTTTCGCTGTTCCGCATAATGAAGGCATCATGGACTAAACCCAGGAAACGGGCACAGACTAGTGAAATGTAGAGATTCCAACAAACAAACCACTTGGACATTGATGGAATGGTAGCTCTTTCTGTGGTCAGGAGCACTTATTCATTGCCATGCAGTGGTACCATCAATGGCTATCACCACATGTGGGGTGTGTGCCAAACCATAGAAGTCACCCTTCATATAGGTCAAAACCTCATGTTGAGGAAAGCAAAAATAGCTCTCCAGGTGTTTCAACATTGTTGAAAGTACATCCTTCAAAGTGAGAGTGAACATAGGCTGGGGCATCCCAGCATACAGGGTCACTGTATTTTGGAAGTATCCTGTGGCCAAGAAGTGCAAAACTGCCATAACTTGTGTAATGGGTGGAATGTTATTTGGATGACGAATGGCAGGCATCAGATCTGGCTCCAACTAACGACATGGGTCCACAATTGCTGGCCAATTCGGATGGTAGATCTAGATGATGTGGAATTCTTCCATGGTCTGGAGGTCTGGCAGTGGACGATAGACAGGAGGTTGTCTGATCCTTCACCTCCCTGAGTACCTGAGACATGAATATTGCTTTTATTTAATGTGTTTCTTGCAACATACAGGATGCTTGTTAATATTAAAATGTGCCTAGCCATGTATTGAGGTTTGGACGTGATACACAGTACCCATCACAACTGAAAATCACACAGCAGTTACAGGTCACCCCTTTGCTTTGACATACATGTGTGCACATCATGTGAATGGTCATCAACAACTGTGCAACAAAAACATGCCTCTCAGGCTGTGACTTGATGTCCCAAGCATTAAAATGACCTTTGCCAAGAAGGGGGGGCTGTGCCCCAATGCAAATCGCCATATATGCCTAGCAATGTTCAACAATGGTGTCTGAGTAGTAGGAGCTAAATGACAGGAAAAGACAAGCAGTTAATGATCCAAAAGTCAAATATTTCTGAGGTGTGACGCATTTGTCAGAGCCGTATAAAACATTTCAGGGCCCCTAAAATGGTGGATGCCTGACCGACTCCATAGGACATTGGGAACCGAACTCGACCGCTGGCAGAAGTTGTCATGGCGGTAGGCAGTTGCAACCACTGCGGACACAGCCATAGGCTAACTTTGATGCCAGTGGCAGTCGTAGGCCAATTACTGTGTCTGCTGGCGTGACCAACATGTTCTGCAAAATCCCTCACTTGACCCCTGACACTGCTGCCAGAAAGACATCCACTGCCTGAGCCGCATCTAGGAGCAATCATACCATGTCCATCAGGTGATAGGGCCCTAGCTTCTACACAAAGGAGCTGCATATGCTGGTGTCTGAGGTCCTACCCCTGTATGAACATCTCTGTAGTGCACCAGAGGAGCAGGTAAGTGCCTCATGGGCACCATTTACTCTGTACTTCAACATATATTCCCTCCTCACAGGCTAGAGTGTGACCATGTGTGGCAGAATGTGAACTTTAAGCCTGTGGTGTCTGTAGGTGCAGTCAGTGTGCATTAATGGGGGAGTCAATGTGCATTTATTTGTGTTCAGTGCCAGGTGTTGAGTGCTGATACATTGTGGTGTATGTGTATTGAGCGTACCCTGAATCACTTTGTGTTGGCTGCACATCACTAGGTGAGGTGACATAACAGCTATCCCCAGACATCTCTTACCTCATGGATTTTATCAATGTGTTGGCACATTATTTGACTGGCAGCATGAACATGTAGGAGGCTGGCCTGGTTTGTAGTAGGTACCAAAGGTACTTACACCTATTACCAGGTCCAGTTATCGCTTATTAGCTAAATGTAGTCAGTGTCTAGATGTCAGGCTGTCTAGAGGTAGCTGTAGGCAGAGCAGCCAAGGCTGAACTAGGAGACATGCAAAGCTCTTGCAATACCACTGTAGTCACACAGAATATACACACATGAAAGACAATACTCAGTGTTACAAAAATAAAGGCACTTTATTTTAGTCACACAATGCCAAAAATAGTTTGTAGGCTTACTCTCTTAGGAGGTAAGTAAATTACACAATATATACACCAGTAACCAGAAACAGTTAAGTACACAGTAGACAAACAGTGCAAAACACCATAGGTTGCAATAGGCCTGGGGGAACACAAACCATATACTAAAATAGTGGAATGAGAACTTTGTTTTCCTACCTAGGCAAGTGTAGTGTGTAGAGGGGTGCTGGGAGTGTAAGAAAACACCAAAGGTAAGTAAAATTCCCCTCCCCAGAGCCCAGGAAAGCAGGAGTAAAACACAGCAAGTTTCCTAAAACACACTAGAAGTCGTGATATAAGATAATGAAAGAACTAGAAGAGACTGCAAGACACCAACGATTAAATCCAGGACCTGAAGACCTGTGGAAAAAGGGGACCAAGTCCAAGAAGCACTGAAGAGTCCAGGGAGAACAGGAGCCCCCGCTAACCCGGATGAAGGTGCAAAAATGGAACCACCGGTGAGAAGACAAAGTCAGTATTGCACCAAAGAAGACAGATGCGGGTTCCTGGTTGGTGCAGATGTCCTGCGCCGGATGGATGAATGCAGTCTGGTTTATGTCACTGGATTCCACCAACAAGCCATAGCACCGCAAAGCTTGTGATTAGCACTGCCTGGGACCAGGAGGGACCTGGTGGCCTCTACCCAGGAGAGGGAGACAGAGCGGGCTCTCAGCAACTCAGAGAGTCCTCAGAAGACCTGGCAGCGCGCACAAGAGTCCCATAGCATGGGGATAAAGGAGGTGCAAATGAAGTCCCATGCAGCACAACACAAAGGATTACCTTGCAGCTGGAGAACCACTGAGGAAGCTGTGCGTCGCAAGATGGAGTGCTGGGGACCTGAGCTGTGCTGTGCATGAAGAACTTCGTGGAAGGTCTCACACAAGTCTTAGCAAGTGCAAGTCACACGGTGCACGGGGGTACTGTTGTGTATGGGGAGTCAAGCTTTTACCTCCACCAAAGTTGGACAGCTGGACAGTGGGACTGCCGGAGTCACTTTAGTCCATCCCCGTGTTGCTGTATCCACGTCTGTTGTCTGGGAGGAGGTCCAAGCCACCGGTCGTCGCTGAAGAGAGGTACCTGCTGAAGCAGGGAAGTGACTCCGTCACTCCACAAGAGATTCCTTCAGTTCTTCTGGTGCAGGTTGAAGACAGGCAGTCCTCGGAGGTTGCACGGCCTGGAAACTGTTGCAGTTGCTGGCAGGAGCTGAAGTTACAAGGTTGCAGAAGTCGTCTTTGCTTCTTTGTTGCAGTTTTGTAGAGTTCCTGGTGCAGTCAGCAATTGATTCGCTGGTAGAAGATGAAGTAAAGGATGCAGAGGATTCCTGCTGGAGTCTTGCAATCCGAATCTGAAGAAACACCCAGAGGAGAGACCCTGAATAGCCCTGAGAGAGGGATTGATCAGCTAACCAGGTAAGCACCGATCAGGATGGGTCTCTGACATTACCTGCTAGCACTGGCCACTCAGATGCTCCTGGAGTTCCACCCCACTTTGGAATCCAAGATCACAAAACCTAGGGACACTCTGGAGAAGCCCTGGGCACCACCGCTGGGGTGTTGTTGGACAGGGGAGTGGTCACTACCCTTTCCTTTGTCCAGTTTCATGCCAGAGCAAGGACTGGGGGTCCCAGAACTGGTGTAGACTGAATTATGTAAGGAGGGCACCAGCTGTGCCCTTCAAAGCATTTCTAGAGCCTCTGGGAGGATACCCTCCCATGCCTGTAACACCTATTTACAAAGGGAGAGTGTGTACCACTCCTCTCTTTAAGGTAAAGCATTGTTCTGCCTTCCTGGGATTGAGCTTCTCAAGCCCCAGGAGGGCAGAAGCCTGTCTGTGAGGTGGCAGCAGCTGTGGCTGCAGTGAAAACCTCAGAAGACTGGTTTGGCACTACTGTGGTCCATGGTGGAGCCCCCAGAGTGGATGGGATTGTAAAACCAATACTGGAATCAGTATTAGGGTACAATTCCCAGATGTCAGGCACCTTATATGGCCATATTCAGAGTTACCGTTGTGAAGCTACATATAGGTATTGACCTATAAAAGTGCTCACATAAAATGGCATCCCCGTACTCACAAAGTCTGGGAAAATGGGCCTGGATGACGTGGGGGCACTTCTGCTAGTGCAGGGGTGCCCTCACACACAGGCACTTAGCTCCCAGCTTTCAGGGTTGGAAGACCTGATATATAGGTGACTTATAAGTGACCTGGTGCAGTGTCTATGGCTGTGAAATAGTGCATGCACTATTTCACACAGGCTGCAATGGCAGTCCTGAAGAAGCCTTTGTATGGGCTCCTTATTTACCATATACTTGTGACTTATAAGGGGGAACCAGTGTGCCAATTTGGAGTGAAATATGGAGTCACTAAGCTGTAGTGACATTTAGAAACAGAGAGAGCATGAGTACTGGAGTTCTGGTTAGCAGGACTCCTGTGACAATGTAGAAAACAGTGAAACACCCTGACAAGCACTGGGGTCCTGACTATCAGGATCCCAGTGACACAGTCAAAAACACACTGACATCAGGCAGAAATTGGTGATAGCCTGCCAAAAAGAGGGTACATTCCTACAGAGCATTCTATGCATGTTGTATGTGTTAGTTGTGTGTAATGTGAGCTATGTGTATAGTGCTACAGACATTTAAAACCACATCTGCCCTTGGTAGACTGTTGTATGGAAGGCATATCCTGACTTACTCTGCTCCTCAAGTTGGCACAACAACACCACATGCTATTTGGCTGTTGGCTACATGATGTACTGTCATGCATGGATGTGTTGGGAATGGAATTTCATGTAGGTTTGTCTCCTCAGTCTGCAGAAACCGGGGCCTGTCAAATGTATCTCACTATATTTGTCCAAGTATGGGCTGGTGTTGAATCACTTCTGTTATGCAACTGTGGCACTGTGCCCACTCCCTGTATCCCAGCACAACATGTTATGAGGCCAAATCTTGCCTCAGTGCTAAGATGCAGTGTATTGAAGCTCTCTCCTCTGATAAGAATTGTACATGGTATTAGGGAAGAGCTGATAATCTGTGACTGATGTGGATTTGGCATCTCTGTCAATGTGTGTTTCAGAACCTTGACAGGTCCCTTAATCCCACAGCCCTGTTGTCACCTTCACACAGGTCACAAGTGTCCTGTGCAGGCTCCCTGCATTTCTGACATTGAATAAGTGCAAACCGTGTGTTGTTTACTGATAACCCATGATATGTGACTCAGTTGTCTGGTCACATTGAAGAAAATGTACAATGCATGCCTATGTTATTCTGAAGGTGATCTATGTATTATGTACACATATGTCAAAAGTGTGTTTTGTGTGGATGATGAGATACACAGACCCCCATCCCCTGAAGTGGCATGAGTGCATCTTTATTTGCACGTGTCCGTACATGAACAGGCTAGACTCTTACTGGGCTCACCATACCAATCCCTTCTTGTTACCCATGTACGATGTTTGAGTTTAAACCCTGGGAGTAGCCTGTAGACTATGTGCAGACTATATACAGATGTTCATTCTCACAGACTATGAGTTTTTTTATGCATTGATGGTTGAGGAGTTTACCTTCCGGAAGCCCCATAGGTGTGATGTGCCTAATAGTGTTTCTGATCTCTGTCAGATTGCTAGATTATGTCCCACAAGATGTCAGTTGGCCTACCTAGTCAGTGCAGGGCCTGAGCTGGGTGGTGGGTAGAGATGAATATTGGGAAGTGTTTGTAGTCATCGCCCTGTATTTAATGACTGCTATGTGTCACACTTGGGCAGTATGGGCAAGACAGGATGTTCTCATCTTGGTATATTGACATGTAAGTGACTCAGCCGTTTTGGATTGGACTTGTTGACATAATTTCCTGTCCTGTCTTTTGCATCCATGCAGGTCAATGCCCATCAGACGAAAGGGATTTGGAGTGCCATCGCCAAGAAGGTGCGGACCCTGGGGGTCCACAGCCGGCAGAATGCCCACTGTTGCGAGAGGTGGGAGGATCTGAGATGCTGGGCCCAGAAGATCACGGAGGCCCAGCTGGGGCTGTCCTCCTAACATGGGTGGGGTGTCTGTCAGACCATGACCCCCTAATAGCCTGCATTCTGGCGGTGGCATACTCAGAGCTGGATGAGCGTTTGAGGGCAGCACAGCACAGCAGCCACAAGTGGGTGAGTACATAGCTAATTCCTGCCTGTCCCATTGGCAGGTAATGGAGTGAGACACTGACTGCTCCCTCTGATAATGAGGGATGAGCCATGTGTCACATACTAGATGGGAGATTTTTTGTGTTGACATGTCATGTGTACCAAACTGGTGTGCCTTGCCTTTTGGGCCTGGGACTTAGGACCAAACTGTGGGGAATCCTCAGACCATTTGCTCAGCAGGGGCCACAAATGGCTGTGTACAGTGATCATTCATTTACTGATTGTTCTAGTGGGTCTAGTTTCTATCCAACAGAACACTCTACCTAAATGTTACAGGCCAATGGTAAGTAGGTTTTGGATCAATGTACTCTGCCATGTGTCTGGGTATATGTTTATGTAGACATCTGCCACACAAGAACCAATTATCTTGTGTGTATGATGGGTGCTGGTTACTCATTGCAGTGTGTGCTGTTTAGGTGTCCATCATATATATGACATGGCTTACATAGCTAATTATTTGCCACTGTATCGAACCACTTTCCCTTAGTACGTGGGAAATGTCTATTGACATGATTGTCGTCTCACCATTGTTGCCAACATTCCTTGTGCCTACATGTCAGCATGTGTCCCTTTCTTTTTAATGAACATTTCTGTGCTGCAGTTCCATGCATGTTCTACCTACGTCAATGGGATGATGTCTGTAATCCCTCACATATATGTACATGGGAAACTGTTAGTGGTATAGTACATCTCCAATGGGCGTCCATTACATGTGGTGCCACAGACAGGAGTGTGTCACCATTGTTCATTGTTTTTCATATACCTTCATGCTTCATAGTATGCCATTTTGCATGTAAACCTGCAGTATCTATGAGAGAGATGACAGGTAGGCTCAGGGTATGGAACCATTTTGTGTTTATCTATGTCCTTCATGCGGAATCATGTGTAGAAGTGCACTGCACATGTGTAATGACTGAGAATTGTGCCCTGACTGTTGGCATGCATCATGGAGTGATTTACAGTGGTTTACATCACATGTGTTTGGGTACATGCATTCATCCACAGACAGACACCAGGATTGACATGTCCAAGATATAGTTAGTGATGTTGCTTCTCACTGGACAACAGGTTGAGGGCCTTTTATTAGTCCTTGCAAGTTCTGTGTCTCCCCAACATGCACAGGACAGATGTCGACCACAGAAACCTTCAGAGGATATCATTGTAATGGGTGTTAGATATTAGTGGTGAGTATTCTGGGTTTTGCAAAATTGTTGTTTGATTTATTCTGGGGACATCTCTCCCTGACATATTGAATCTGACATCAACAGTGTTCCTTTTAATGCCACATACGAGGCCTACCTGAGTTACATTGATACTACCTTTTGAATCTGTTGTGACAGATGTCACTTTTTGAAGTGTACATTGGCGACATGTTTCCTGTGTAGCGTGGTGTTTTCAATGTCAGATATTCTAGGTTAAAGCACGTTTGGGATACACATAGCAGTGTTTCAGGGTCTCGTTTCTAATTGTAGGTACACTATGTAAGTGCCCAAATCCCCCCTTTCCCTACCTATCCAAAGCACACAAACAGATACGCAGACATCCACCTCAACAGACAAATGGAGCGCACACAAACACAGGCATCCCAAGACACACCAACACGCATTCAAACAACATCCATTTACAGACACAACAACATTCACAACTTACCCTGCCACCCCCAACATCACACACACAACATCAAGCATACCTACAGACACCATAACAACAGTCATTAACACAGGCACCACAACCATCCTACCCACATATACCACCCCATCCACCATACCTGTAGTCACCACCCCAACAGACACTCACCCACCCACCATGCCAGCCCTCAGCACCTCCATTCCCCCTAAGCCTAAGACACATAAACACCCTCACTTTCACACCCAACAGACACCCACCACACAGAAGCATACCTTGCAGAAGCAGACATCCACGAACTCCACACCTACAGACAACCACTCCCTCAACTTCCAAATCCTGACCCCCTTCTGGTGACTGTCCCTGTGTGTCCAAAAAACTGTTTCTCTGTGAGCTTGACCTTACTTCTTTTTCTCTCCACGGACTACACCCAGAAGGACCCCACCCACTCCAAGTCCACACTTTCCATCTCCAAGGCCTCCCCTGCCCACCCCAGCAAGCACCCATACCCCTCCCCTGTGAAGAAGAAGCCCACCCCTCCCAAGAAGAATCCCACCCCTCCCAAGAAAACCTCCCCTCCCAAGCACAACCCCCCCCATCCAATCCCCCACCACCCCTCACTGGATAATCCCTGAGGTGCCTGCTTGCCCCCTTGATGCCCCTTCCTGTAGAGTTTGCCTGGTAGTCAGCAGTCAAGTACTGTTGGCACAATACTGTGCTATCATGGACCATAAAGTGGACAGGCCAATGGCTTTTATTCAAGTTCATTTGTTCCTAATAAACCCATCTCTGTCCTGAAATTCCTTTCTGGCTTGATGGTCTTCCTGAGTGACTTTAGTAGTGTGCCTCCAGTTGTTTTTCATTTGTGTGTGTTTGAGCCTGCTTGCTGCTCTGTGTGCTATTGTTTGCAGTGTTTGCATTTGCGTGCAGTGCTGTTGTCCCACAAGAGAAGGGTATATGTTGTGTGTGAAAATGCAATTTTGGTGTCATGGCATTGGGTAGTATTTAGTATGGTAAGTATTTATTTTCGTGTTGTGCAATGTGGGCATGTATAGTGTTCGACTTGTCCCCCTGATATGGCTTTTGTATGTATCTGATGTGTGATATCGAGTTTTGTTTGTACAGACATGGAGTGCGCTCAGTTGTGCTTGCTGTTTTCTGGAACATGCCTGTGCATGTTCCCGTTTAGGTGTACTAGTTCCTGTAGGGGTATGTCCCATTCAGTAGGAATTGTATGTGCTTTGTTGACTTGCCCTTCCCCATTGTGCATATGTGCATGACATTTTGGTTTAATATTGTTTGTCTCTGGGACCCATGTAGGGCCTTACCTGTGCACATGTTGTTCGAGATGATGTATCTCCCAGTGCAGTCCCCTTCCTTGGGTGTCCCAGATGCCCCCCCCTTTGTGCAAGTATAGTTGTCATGTTTTACTTTGTTTATTTGTGTCTCTGTTTTTAGAGCATGCCATTGCGTTCCCATTATGCTGTGATGTGTGTGTCCATTGGAGGGTTATTTCAAGGTGGTGTTGTTTGTGTTCTATGCCACTTCAATATATATGTGTTGTATGTGTGAACAGTCCCTGGCCAGTGGTGTGACAATGTTTTTTTTTTTAAATCTGTTTATTGAACGCAAACTACACACATCAATACAATAGCTGTACGTTATTTTGCAATACATTTACACACTTGTATACTTTTACACAGCATTGCCACTACGAGAGGTGTGAAAAAGAAAGGAGGAGAGAGGGTAATTGGAAGAGAAAGGCGGGGACACCTGGAAGGGAGAACTTTAACAGCTAATGTTAATAATGCGAGAGAGTTAAGGGCGTTGTAAAAGGAGAATGCAGTGCCATTTAACATGCGAGCTATTATGAGGGCTGATTGCAGCTCACGGGGTCTGGCCAGACATTGACGATATCCGTATCTAATATAGTAATCACTTCAGGGGTGTAAAGAGTGTCTGTGGTGTTGACAGGTTCAGGGGCAGGACTATTTTACTTGTTATGATTGTGTGTTACAAGCATGTATAAGCGTGTGGGGAGTGATTGGGCACAGCTAAGAAATGTCTTTCAAGGAAGAAGAAGGATAGTAGTAATGAGTGTGTTTAAGGACAACCGGAGTTGCTGCTGTGCGGTCCCAGCCGTAACAGCGTCAGCACAGGCTGTGGTGTACATGGGTTGAAACCTGTTCATGGGGGATACATGTCGTCTCTGGCCTCCATTGCAACCACAAATGTGTCCCAGACCTCCGGGCCAGCTAGGATGAGACCTCTGTGTTGTAGCAAGTGAAGTGTCTGGGCTTCAGCCTGAGAGCGGCTATGTAAATCACGTAGCCATATCGCGTGGGAAGGAGCATGTGGAGCTTTCCAATGTATTGCTATCAAGCGTTTATACACCACAAAAGCCAGGTCGATAAACCTGTGCGTATGTTTGTCTGCTTTAGTCTTATGCCGAGTAAGCAGGAGTCAGGAGTGGGCACTAGGGTGTGGGATGAGATCTCTGCTGTAACCTCCATCACGCGTTGCCAGGCCGAGTTTATGGAATGGCACCTCCAAACCATATGGTAGAAGTCAGCTGCTGGTGTAGCGCATCTAGGGCATGTTGGTGTTGTATTGGGGTAGATTTTTTGGATGCGGGCTGGTGATAAATATGATTGGTGAAGATAATTAAATTGAGTGTACCGTAGGCGAGGATTACGGGATGTTGATTTGATTGTTGTGAGGGCAGTAACCCAGGTCTTCTGTGGTAGTGGGGTAGGAAGGACAGCGTCCCAACGCGCCTTTGCGTGTGGCAGTGTTGTACATATTGCTTCAAGCAATGCTTTATATAATGTGGTAATAATGCTCTTTGAGCTGCCAATAGTTAGCATAGTGGTGAGCAGCGAGGATTCGGGAGGTTCCGAGTCTCCTGCGCCCCAGATATTATTGAGCAATAGCCTTATGGCTTTAAATGTTAGGAAGGCCCCATTTTGCATAGTGCCTGCAGTTACCAGTTCAGTGAAAGTACGCATCGCGGAGCGAGAGTATAAGTCACCCAGTTGGAGGATGTTCATTTCGCATGTATCATGGTGTATTGACAGGATTTGGGTACCCGGCAGTTGAAGTAGTGGCAGCAGAGGCGAGTAGGGGAAAGATGTGGACTTAGTTTGGACATATCTGCGCCATCAGAATCGGGCTGCCTCTAGTAATATTAGTCTGGAAGACGTATGGGGGGTACTAGTTAGTATCGAGAGTAGCAGCCTCTGTGATGGTATATGTGTCTGGAACATCCTGCTTTCAGCCGACGGGGTATCACATAGCCATGTAGACAGCCATGATAATTGGGCGGCTGCATAATATCTTTCAAAGTTAGGCATTCCCAAACCACCCATCTCCTGCGGATGTTGCGTTATTGACAGCGTCACTCTGCGTCTGTCTTTACCCCAGAGTAAATCCGTTAGTATTGATTGCAGCTTATTAAAAAAGGAACGCGGTAAGCACAGCGGGAGAGCTGTAAAGTAGTATAGAAACCTTGGAAGGATGAGCATTTTGGCTATCGCCACACGGCCCATTGGAGACAGGGGAAGTGAGCTCCAGAAGGGAATTGAGCCGCAAACGGAGCCAAGGATTCTGTCTATGTTTCCTTCTTTTAGATCTGTGATAGAGTGATAAATCTGCACTCCCAGATATTTAAAGGTTATGTGTGACCAGGGCAATTTGTATTGCGGTAGCGACATATGGTGAGCTACCGGGGACGGAGAAATGGGGAATATGCTTGATTTGGACCAGTTGACGTGCAGTCGGGAGGCGATAGCGAAGGAGTCCAATAACTGCAGGGCCTCAGCCATATAGGCTGAATGGTCACGCAGATATATTAAGGTATCATCTGCGTACATAGATACGACGTGGTGGGTGTTAGCCTCCGGTATACCCCATATGTGTGCATAGCTCCGTAGTTTAATCGCTAGTGGCTCCATAGCAATAGCGAACAGCAATGGGGATAATGGGCAGCCCTGTCTGGTGCCTCTGCCTATGGGGAATGCTTCAGAGATAACTCGTCCATTTTTGACACGAGCAGTGGGCCTGGAGTAAAGCGTCCTGATCCAGTTAATGAAATCGGCACCAAAGCCGAACGCTTTAAGTGTGTGTAACAGATAGCTCCAACTAAGTGTGTCGAATGCTTTTTCTATATCTAAAGATAGGGCCACTGCTACCGAGTTTGTATTACTGTGTATTATGTGTAAGAGTCTCCTAATGTTCAGGAAGGTGCTTCTGCCAGGAATGAAGCCTGATTGATCATGGTGTATTAAAGACGGTAAATAAGGGAGAAGGCGGTTTGCGAGTATTTTACCTAATAGTTTGCAGTCTGTGTTCAGCAAGGAGAGCGGCCTGTATGATTTGACATCTAGAGGGTCGCGGCCTGTTTTTGGAAGGACGACTATCAGTGCCTCGCACATTGAGTCCGGCAATTGTAATTTATGGTGTGCTTCGTTGAATACTTCTGTTAGTGGGTGTAGTAAAAGGGAGGCATGGGAATTGTAATATTCTATCGGTAAACCGCCTGAGCCGGGCGTTTTATTACGTGCTATTTGTGATAATGCAAGGTGCAACTCTTCAATAGTAACGGGGACATCTAGAGTGGCGGTGTTGTCAAGGATGAGTTGATTTTGGGGGAACAGGCTTAGTGTGTTGATAATATGTTGCTCTGGAGGTGGTGGAGGAGGTGTATATAGGGTCCGATAGTATGTGGAGAAGGCATCGTTTATGCCTGCTTGGGTATTAACGATTGTGTCAGGATTTAGCCGTATTGCGCCAATAGGTGTTGGTTGTGATGGTTGCCGAGTCAGCCAAGCTAATAATCTACCAGATCTGTCACCTTCGGCGTGTTGTCTGGTCATATAGTGTCTGTAATCGTGTTTACCCAGTCTATTGTCTGTCTCCTTATGAGAAGCCCTAAGCAGATGTAGTGTTGCTAGTGCGGGTTCGCTATTATCATTTGCATTTTCTGCATTACGGAGCTTTATTTCTAAGTCTTGTAATTCCTTAATGAGTACCTTTCTGATCCCTACAGCGGCCGAAAGGCAGTGCCCCCTTATCACCACTTTATGAGCGTCCCATTCTATGGCACGGGATGAGGTTGTATTTTTATTTGATAGAAAGTAATCGGTTAAGCTTTTGGAGATATCTTTTTGAAAAGGGGGATCTAGGAGGGCTTCTGGTTGTAAACGCCATGTTGGTATCCGAGTGTGTATGTGCCCCCATGCCAACGTTAAGCATAATGGGTTGTGGTCTGATATCGTGCGTGCTAAATATTCGGATAAGCATATTTTGTGATTAACGGTGGCGGATACAAAGAATATATCTATCCTAGTATGCAGTTTATGGACCGGGGAGAAGTAAGAGTACTCGCGGTGAGTGGGGTGATGCACCCTCCATATATCTCTTAGTCCATTGTTTGACGCCCACTGCGCCAGAGATTCAGAAGCACGATTGGCAGGGGCTGCAATAAGTGGGGGACATGAGCGATCCATGTGAGTGTCTAGGACGCTATTAAAGTCGCCTCCCCATATGCTTTCCAATGTAGGATCGCTAAAGTTGCCAGTCGTGAGCGTGGATAAGAAGTCGCGCTGGTTCGAGTTTGGGGAGTATAGTGCGACCAGGGCTAATGGGGACCCGTCTAGGGTGCCTTCGAGTATTACATATCTACAGTTTGGATCGCATTGCGTGCGGGAGGACGCGAACGGGACACTAGGTGCTATCCAGATGGCTACTCCACGAGCAAAGGACGAAGTAGTGGTGGCATATAATTGCCCCTTCCATTTTGAACGTGTGGTGTCTAGGATAGATTTGGTAAAATGTGTCTCCTGTAGGAAAGCTATGTGTATTTGATGTCTTGTGAGAAAGGCGTGAACCCTTTGACGTTTCCGAGGATTTGCCATACCCTTAACGTTCCAAGTGAGTGTTTTATATTTTAGGGTACCCAAGTGTCTATGAGTGGCCATAGTGGTTTTGTATGTGTTATATGATTGGGGTTGTAATTACCTTACCTGGTATTGACATTGTTTTGGGACTCAGATGCTGTGACTGGCCGACAATCAAGAAACAAGCTGTGAGCTGTATTTTTGTTGCTACAGTCAGCATCGCTTGTGTGTTTGCTGCTGTTTTTATATTTAGCCCGCCTACTATAAATCCGTACTCCTAATATAGAGGTGCACACTAAAACAACATACAACAAATAAACTATTAACATATAGAAAACAATACCGGAAAAATCCAGTGTGAGGTAATTGTCCATATGGAGCAGGGGGGTGCCAGTTGGCGTTGATGCAAAGGTACTGTCTTACCCTGCCTGAGTTTCGCATAGTTTAAGAGGCGAAGCGCGTCGGACGGGGGACACCCGTTGACTGCTAGACCACGTGTAGGAGCCTTAAAGAAGCTGCGATGAAACTTTTAGGCGTCAAGTGAGCTAGTCTGATCACTCATCAGATGTCGTCCGCTGTGCGTGGTGTGAGAAGAGGGCCACATGTGGACTCAGCTGAATCAGAGTTTAGAACTTGTTCCTGTTCGATTTCTGTTTGCGAGGGTGAGGCGGCAGAGGGAGCATTGACAAAACTGGATGTTGTACGGAGGAGCCGAGAGCGCTCGGATTTTGCCTGCTCAGGTGAAGGTCTGGCTTCCTGTCTCTTGCGTTGCTTTTGGTATCTCGTGGAGAGAGATCTATTGTCGATTTGAGTGCTTGCGTCCGACGGGTCAGCTAGGCCTTTGGCGTGTAGCCAGGTCCAGGCATCTTCCGGAGTGGTGAAGAAGAAGGAGCGAGATTCACCCTGTATCCGAAGTCTGGCTGGGAACATCAGTGCATATTTGATATCGTGTCTGTGAGGGCATACCTTAACACTGTAGAAGGAGTTACGTTTTTTTTGCACTTCTGCTGTAAAGTCTGGATAAGCTGTTATCGTGGCATTTTTGTAGCACACTGGGCCTGATTTGCGGAATAGTTGGAGGATGAGGTCTCTGTCTCGGTAGTTAAGGAGTCTTATTATAAGAGGGCGTGGTTGCGAACCAGGTGCTGGAGGTCTGCCTGGAATTCTGTGTGCTCTTTCAACTGAGAAGAACTTCGGGATATTGTTTTTAAGGATTGTGTCTATGAGCCATTGCTCAATGAACAGTTCTGCACTTAAGCCCTCAGCACGTTCAGGAAACCCGACCAGGCGTATGTTGTTGCGTCGAGACCTGCCTTCTGCATCTTCTGTTCTGCGCTTTAAGAAATCAACTTCTGTTGACAGTTGCAATAGTTGTAGTTGCAGGTCTTTCATGGAGCCAGGCAGGGACGCCGTGTCTTTTTCAAGTTCGGATACTCTATCGGCTAGAGCGTGTTGATCAGTACGAAGGATATTGAGGTCCTCTGTTACACAGCCTATTTTGGCTTCCAAGGTGGTCTTAGTGTCTAGAATGGCTTGCAGGATTTTTTCAAATTGTGAAGTATGTGATTGTAAAGTTAGTTCCAGCTTCTGTAATGTTGATTGCGCAGTAGCGTGCGCTTCCGGATGGGATGTTGTAGTATGGTCCATTTTGGTGAGGGATGCACGAGTGGTCTTTGGCTTCACCATTTGAGAAATGCAGCAGTGGCTGTGAATTTAGTGTTGCATTTGGGGTCCTTGCGGCGAAAGCTACCAGATCAAGTGTTGTGGCAAGCCGGCCGACCGGGGCTCACGTCTGGCGATTAAACGGAAAAGGAGCAGCTAGAAGCGTTGACTATCTGCTTAAAGAGGCTGCAGTTGGCGGAGTCAGCCGGGTATCGCGTTGCAGAAGAGGCGTAGATATGGCGTTTCCAGATCAGGTGGAAGCAATATTTGTGCTGGATGTTTAGGGTTTCTTGAAAGGAATGTTTAACTTATTGCGGAACTACGAGCTGACGAGTATCGCCAGGGGGCACCCCTTATGTTTTAATCTGCGCTACTTGTACTCCAGGAATGCGTTCGCAGTTTATTCTGACTCTGCTGCTACCCTCTTGCACCTATTACATTGTCTTCGCTAATTCTAGCACACTTGGTGCCCTAGGGGGGGCACAGTGGGGCTTGAGGTAATGTTCTTGCTCAAATGCGGCCAGTCAGTGCACCTGATATGCAGCACATTTAAGGGGGGCGCTAGTGCAGTTTAGTTTACTTTGCTGGCGAGTACAATATTACTGAGCCGCAGGAATTTGGTCCCCCGGAGGTCCGAGGCACCCAAAATGGCGGCTACCGATCCTGCGAGTGTTCAATTATGCCTTTTTTCCCAGGCCGCCTCCCAAGCCGTCAATAATGTCTATGTTAAATTTCAGATGTCCCAGGTGTGGGACATAGCTTCAAAACGAAGCGCGGGTGCCCAATGGGTGCCCGCGGTAGGAGTATGATCTATTTTAATAAACGCGCTCCGGCGCAGCATTCCACGGAGCAGGGACGCTTGCGGGAGAACTCGGCAGAGCCCTGTGCACGCTGAGCAGCCCCCCGCAGGCCAGAAGACAGCTCCGGCGCACACGACGGGGTCACGGCGGCGAGCCCTTACCTCTTTGGAGGCGGCAGAGTTCAAGCGCCGGTTCCAGCAAGCGCACCCCCGATCGGCTGGGCTAGGCGGCCCGCGAGGCAAACGCTACCCCGGCGATGCTCTTTTTTTTTTTTTTTTCCCACTCCGGAATTGGAGCGTCTCAAATGCTGCGGACTTGCGTGATGGTGCAATACTTCGGGGTCCCACGAATGGCCTCCTCACCCTGCCCCAGGGAGGGCTAGGTGCTTAGCGACAGGATGGTTGTGCGGGCTGGGCGACTGAGCTGCGGTTTATGCTGCCGCTCCGTTCGCCATCTTGGCCATGCCCCCCCAGTGGTGTGACAATGTTGTGTAGCCTTCACTGTCCCTGTGCCTGAGCTGTGTGGCTGTGTGTATTTGTGTTGTGTTGAGGTGCAGTAAGTGTGTGCTGCCCAAAGGGGGCATTAAGTGACTGTGTGTGTGCCCGTTTTGATGCATGTTTGTGGGTGGGTGGGGTTTGAGACGTGTACCTGCTACCTGTGCCGTGCCCCCGATGTGTAAGCAGGCACAACACGCTGTTTTGAAGGTTAATGATATAGGTAGGTGTGTGTACTTAAAGTTGTTGGCATCCACAGCGTAGTGGATTTCGTTGTCTTTGGATGAGCAAGAGCAGCGGCATGACGTTTGTTAAGGGCTCCATGGCAGCACCAGACGTGTGAGTCTGCCTGCAGGTGAGTGTCTCCCTTCATACTGTCAGTTTCATCTTCTGATACATGGTGGTTGGACCGCCGCGGTAACATTGGCGGTGTGCAACCTCGTACTCAGATGGCAACCCAGGTTCTGCCGGCCTGTTTGTGCTTCTTGTGACTGTGGTGGTCTGTCCTACCTGGCCGATTCGGGAGACCCCTGGTGGTCTTCTGTTAGTGCGAGTGCCATACTTGTAATACGGCAGTCCGCGGATCACCAAACTCGTAATCAGCCCCTACATTTCTTTTCAACTATAAATATTTAAGTTAAGTACTGAAATGTGATCTCCCTCTTTTTAATTAAGAAAAACATTTTTATTTTCAGTTTGTCTGGAAATATCTCATTCTAAGTATATATTTCATCAAGGCCTAAAATATCTCTCTGTCTCCCTCTCTCTGAATTTCTGTGAAATCTTTCTCTATATTGCTCTTCCTCTCTCAATCTCCCACTTTCTCTCTCTCTCTCTCTCTCTCTCTCTCTCTCTCTCTCTCTCTCATGTTTGGGTGGTTATAAGGAGTTGGCAGCAGAGCCTGGCTGCAGGCTAGCTCCAGCAGCCAACCGCCGCCGTAAATTACTTTACGTTAAAAAAAACATAGACATTCATTGAAAAAACAAAAGTAATAGGGACGTTATAGTTAAGAAATAGAATTAAAAAAACATAGAAATTAACTAAAAAAAAAATGGTTACAGAGACTTTATAGTTAGTTTTACATTTTAAAAGTGCAAAACCATAGAAATTCACCTATTATAGTTAGAGTTATCCTAAGTAACTATAACCCGTGCCCTAAGGTAACTATAACTTGCGCCCTCGCCATGCACTGCTAATTACACCACAAATTACGGCAGTGATGACATTTTTGATAACATCATTGATGATGATGTCCTATGGGATGGAATCTCCAGGGTCAAAAACAGCCTGGGAGGCCTTATGGCTCCGATCCCATTTCAGTAATTGTCTGGGCCTCAGGGGATGAGGTCCGTGGGGCTGAAATAAGCCTGGGGAGGGGTGCTGCTTGGCCCCCCTCCCTTGCAGTAATTTTCCAGGCCCCGGTGTTTGGGCAATGACTGGCAAAATCGGGCCAGGGAAAGGGGCTGTGTGCCCCCTCACAGGCTGCCTACATATTGGGGTTAGGCTAAAGGAGCTGGCCACGCTCCAGGCCCTGCAACACCCCCCGCTGAGCACACTCAAATTCTGTGCAAGGGACGGGGGTGGATGCTTGTGGGGGATTGGCTGCAGGCTGGCCAGGCCCTGCATCTGATCCTTCTCTGCTCACGATTGAAGATCGTGCTTGAAGCTGGGTTAGGAGTCTGTGGGGGATGGCCAACCCGTGGCGGTACACAGTGGAATTTGGTTTAACGTAAGGTGATTAAATATTACTTAACCTGGAAATTCACTGTAACAAAAAAAACACAGGTTACAGGGACAGTATAAGTAGGACATAGAATTAAAAAAGCCTTAGAGATTAACAAAAGAAAACAAAGGTTAGGGGGATGTTATAGTTAATTTCAGATTTTACACTCACAAAACCCTAGAATGTCAACAGGTATAGTTATACTTATCCTAAGAAACTATAACTCATGCTCTAAGGCAACTATAACTTGTGCCCTCGCCATGTACAGCTACTTACCCCACATATTACATCAGTAATGACATCTCCTATGACATCAATATTAATATAACTGCAAAATTTAGAATCAAATTATTGGTGAGAAAACTGTGCATGGTGGGGGCACAAGTTATAGTTACCTCAGGGCATGAGTTATAGTTTCTTGGGACTTTTTATGGATGTGTGCATTTAAAATCTGAACCTAAATATAGCGATCCCCATAAACCTTTGTTTTTTCAGTAAATATACATATATCTAAATATATATGTATATATTTATATTTTTATATATGTATATTTATTTATAAATATATATATAGCTACATATATATATTATATATAGGTTGAAAACATTTGGAAAAATCAGTTGTTAAATCTGATGACCTCTTACACGCCTTTCAAAAATGTACTGTATTTGACTATGAACTATATATGTGATTGTTTGAAAGGCTACTTGGCTACTACGATATCGAAAATATCTACATATGCCTATAATTTGAGATTTTATATCTTATGGTATTTATCCTATCCTTAGTGGTTAATGGAAATCATATCTGAAAATAGTTTAGCATCTTTCTAAAGTGATTGCATGCAAATAATTTTTCTTTTTTTTTTCAGAAGTATTTCTTCTTTTAATATGTTGGAAGTATTTATTTTGCATTTACAGTTTCTTAAGTATTTCTTTGGGTGATAGTACATGTAATCGTATAGGCTGCGAAGAAGACCATAAGGTTGAAACGCATTGCAAATAAACCTTCTTGGAGAATTATCTTTAAATTGTGAGCATTTTGTGGTGTCTACGTGATTTCACTTCTTTGTGATGATGTGTAGTGGGTCTGCACACACTGCTCACAATGGCTCTGCTTTGGTGGATGTAACTGGGTGATTGCAGGAGTGAGTTTACAGATGACTTTAGATCTTGGTTCCCACCACCATAATTTGAATTTGTCCTAGGGCCTCTGGATCTGTTTGCGGTGTGCAAGAAGCGGTCAGTGAGCAGCTGTCTCCCCTTCACAAGCTGCCTAAGTGCTTGAAAACAGCAAGAGCTCCTTGTCGCTGCATCATGAGGACAGACGCTTTGGGTTACTTCTCCCTGGTGATGAACTGTCTTTGAGGCAAATGGTACATAAATTGTTCATGAGCGTTCCACTTTGACAATGCTGCCATTTAAAACTCTGACTTGGGCCACAGGAATGTTTTAAAAAACGTCTGTACGGAAAAGGCGTACGGTATACGGATACAGTATTGCTGACAAAACTATGTAATCCTCTTGTAGAGATACTTTGTGACAAGTTAAAGAAGACATAATTTCAACCCATACATGAAAAGGCGCTGGGTATGTACTTGCTGTGTAGCAGCCAAGAGCTTTGCATTGCTGCTTAAAGAGTCACTTTGTTACAATGTGTGAGAAAACTGTGCTGATTGCAGAAGCACCCTAACTTTTTGCCAACGTTTTTCACTTTTTGCTGGTGTTTTGTTGACTCTGATGGTGCCCTGGGCACTTCTTAAAGTCCCAGGGCCTGAGTTATGATTAAAATGATTATGCAGATTAGGCTCATTATAATTGGGTGTGTCAACCTACCTATAAGTCCCTAGTAGGGCTTATAGGTTTAGGGACGCCAGCTTAGATAGTATCCCCATAGGTGTACTGCTGAGGTGCTCAGTGTCATTTTAAATGCAGGCCTGCCTTGCTGGCTGCTTTTAAATTAAAGTTATCTTTAAATTCGACTTTGGAATTACAAGTAATTCCAAAATCATAAACTACATTATTTTTTACATATAAGTCACCCCAAGGTATGCCTTAGGTCCCCCCAGGGTTGGGTGCCGTGTAACTATAAGCAGGGACTTTATAAAAGATGTTTTATAAGCCCTGGTGAGGGAAGAAAAGCCACATTTGTTTTCCCCCATTGTAGTGTATGGGCTCCCTAGGCTAACATGGGGAGACTTCATTGTTAATTAATAAAGTCAAAAAAGGAGCTAGATATTTCATGTTTGGTATCAAACATATTGTTATAATAAATCAAATTACTTGTTATTGTTGAATTTAATATAACTAGTTCAGGGAAAGAGTTTTAGAACCCTAACTGAAAGTTGCCAATTTCAGCTCTGTAGTGCCCTTCTCTGAATGGCCAACCTCTTAGGCTGCCTTGATGAGGTGTGACATGGCCTGGGCTGAGGACAAAGGAAGTGCCTGTGGGAGGACATCTGTCTCAGCAGATGGTGAAACAGGATGGGGGATAAGCAGCCAAACTGGACATCAAAAGAGGGAAGAACATTTGGAGCAGCTCAGGACCGCCCCCATTTACTGCAATCCCAGACAACCAGGTGCCTCCTTGATTAGATTAGGAGAGCGCAGAAAAGGGGCGTATTAAGGAATTTCAGCTACACAAGTGGGTGGACTCAGCTAGACCTAACCTCCAACATTGAATTTATGCCATTTTGGATTTTTAAGGAATGCTTCTCCCTGGGATGGATTCTTCCCACACTTCTCAAGTGGTCATCCAAGAGGGTGGCGGCCTGCCTGTGATTGGACAGTCGACCCCCCTGCTTTCTACCCCAGGAGAAAGACTAAATATGGCAGAGCTGCACCCACGGGTCAGATCCATACCAGGAACAAGACAAGAAGAAGAAGGACTGCCCTGTTGGACCCCTGACCTGCACCTGGACACTGCACTCTGAAGGACTGTACCAGCTGCACACTTGGGCTTCACTACAAAAAGGACTCTGCCTGGCTTCAACTGGTTCAAGAAGGAACTCCCTGTTTGCTACAGGTAGAAAATAGCACCAACGCCTGAAGAACCTGACTAGCTGACTACTGTCCATTGGTCATTTTTGGATTTGAGCCAGGTGCATTCTGAGAGTTGAAGTCCTAATCCTCAAGGAGCAACTCAGAGCTTCTGGAACCTTGGGGTGAGCTGTGGGCTCCTAATGAACCTCCAAAGACCTTCTGGAGGAAGATCCAGAGATTTGGAGAAGATTCGAGAAATTTTGGAAAAAAAGCTCCACAAAGGGTCCAACCCAATGACGTGAGTCAGGCCGGCTTACATCAACCGCAACACAGCCTGACTTGCAGGTTTGTCCCACTGAAAAGCTCCGGCGCCCCAGACATTCAGGATTTCACCAGAGGCTCCTGGAAAGGAAATCTGACAATTTTGATTCAAAATCAGCATGCTGTGGAGGGTCGTATGACGTCAAAGAGAAAAAGCTCCAAAAAAGGTGACAAAGTCCGAGCATAAGAAAGTTGACTGGGACTTCCCACATAGAATATCTGAGGAGAGCTCCAGGGACGTTGGATTCAATTTCAAGTTTGGCCCTGATGAAGATTGCCATCACAAAAAATCACCTAAGTCCAAAGGTAGGATTTTTTACGAGGTCTGCTGTAGCTCGTATCCGAAGAGGGCTCCAGGAAGGTGGGATTAGATTTGTGACTTCGTTCCGGTGAGAAAAATCTTCAAGAAAAAGACAAAGTCTGAAGGTAAACTTTTGACCAAGGCCTCCCGCTTGCTGTAGCTGAGCAGGGCTTCATTGCGGTCTGCCTTAAATTTTGAATTTGCCCCAGTCGAGTGCGACCAGGTGTCCCGATTAGCGCTTTTAGTTTCAATGTGCTAAAAAAACAATTATTTCTTAAAAATTAATATCTCCGGTTTTCCTTATCCAATTTTAATCACTTTGGTGTCATTTTAAAGATAACAATATAATCTATTTTTATAAATTGAAGTTGGATTTTTATTGTATTTTATGTTTTACTTATTTACTGTTTTGTGATTTTTAAATGCTTTACAAAACTGTCTCCTAAGTTAAGCCTTACTTCTCGTTGCCAAGCTACCAAAGGTTGAGCTGAAATTAATTTATTGAGACATAACTGTATCGAGTGGGGGGTTAGTGGCCTATTGGTAAGTGTATGTAATTACCTGCCCTTTCAAATAATCCACTTTCCAACACAAGGAGAATACAAAGTATCTCATTGTGCTTCCTGAGTGTCATTTCTAACAGCGTAAGCAGCACAGTTTGAATTTTGATAGAGACTTTTTGTAATATTGTTTAGCGGAAACGCTGTGCACTTGATGTGAAGCTACCTCTTTTGTGTTAGGATATAAGGACTGTTCTGACTTACTATAGTTTTATTACATGACGAGACAAGCATTGCAAGCATTATAAGTGTGACAAACATCTCAGTTCTATCAAAAATGAGTGAGACACTTCGTAAGAAGGCAGAATCAGGCACTGTCTATTTAATGGGGATGATGTTGGCTCCCTAGAGACTGTGGGTTTAAACATGTGTGGTGAAAAAGAAACAAATACGTCTTTGAAACAGTATCTACTTCAAAATGAGAAATTAAATAAAAAAGAGGTCAACAGGTGGTGGGAAGTAACATCTGTGGAGAATGACATTGATGTTTGGAGGGGTACCCAGAGCCCCCTGGAATTCTCATCACTCCAACTTACCAAAACTGACAGCCCAGGTTACTAGAGGAGTGGCCCCAAGTAATGGCAGCTATGTGTAAGAGCATGCTGGGCCTGTTCTCTAAATATGCTGAAATAGAGTTGGAACAGATTGGTGTGGAAATTCAAAAATTCAAAGAACTCCTTCATAAGCATCCAGTCCAGGAAGAGATACTTGTCTTTTTTAGTACAGATGGAAGAAAGAATTAACAAGTGTGAGGATGAGATAAAAATGAAGAAGAGATGAACATTTCTATGGGACAAAAAGGACTATGCAAATGACCGTATTTTGACTATTGGACAAAAATATGCTGGTGCTATCAGACAGTTTAGACAAGTAGGGGCTTTGAGACAACAGGAGTATGCCACTTCAGAAACATGCTTTTAAATGTATTCAAATTTGGAGGATACATCTGCCTCTGCTAACAAGGGCATGACTCTAACATCCTTAGAGGAGTACAGTTTTTTACAAATCAGTCAAGGCTGAAGTAATAAACCTCTGGCAGCAAAAGGAGAAAGCAATGGATAAGACCGAATACACAAAGAAATGGGGTCAAAATCAAAAGACATCATGCCGCTTGGGAGATCAACTCAGCAAACCTAAAAAAAATGATGGGTGAGGATTTGAACATTATTAATTTATCTTTCCATGAACTGACTTCCCAGGAAGATTCCCTCTAAAAGTTAGGTTTGTCATTTTGCTTTTACAGCTCATGCCAAGTCAGAGCAAATACTTCACTTTCTGCAAGTAAGAGCTGTTAAACAGCTCTCACTTACAGAAAATGAAGTTTTCATCTGTTTCCCTACATGCAGATATGTCTGCAGGGAAACAGATGAAAAGACTGCTCCTGCAAGCAAAGAGATGCGATTTAAAGCAGCTCCCTGCTTGTGGACCCAATCCTGGCTTCCGCAGGAAGTGGGGAGCTGGTTAGGACCGCAGGCCCTCAGGCTACCCCTGTGGTCCTGAAACTTTCTCTCTCGCTTCCATCCCAAAAAGGGATGCACTCACTCACAGACCCGTGCACATACTGACATACTCACAAAACCACTGATGTATGCACCCTCAGACCCAGACAGACACTGTCAGCCATTCTTACCCCCAGATACAGCCTCTCACACTTATTCTCACATCCAGAGAAGCCATGGCCCACTTAAGCCATGCATGTGCAAAGGGCTATGCACAGCATTGGGTTGGGTGGTTAGGGAGGTTGGCCACAGGGACTGGCTTCACCCGGGAGAAGGTTGTGCACAGTGCAAGGTTGGGTGCTTATAGGGGGTTGGCCTGTTGCAGTGATATTATCAATGATATCATACATGATATCATGAATTATATAATATATGGGGTAGTTAGCAGTTTATAGCATGGGCATGAGCTATAGCTACCTTAGGGCGCAAGTGATAGTTATAGTTACTTGAAATAATTCTAACAATAACAGCTGGATTTCTATGGTTTGGTATGTTTGAAATGTGTGTGGGAATTTCTACATTTTTTTTAAATTCCAAACTATAACGTTCAAAAGGGAGAACATGCACACCCTCATCACACCTCCATCAAGGATTACAGATACATTTTCATGGTGGAAATGCAGAGAAAAACACTTGCGTTGTCTTGACCATGTGCAAGAAATTAGGATGATTAGTACTTTATAGAAGTTGACCTTGAACTTTGGTACCTGTTTTGTTTATGGTCCTAATTACCAGTTTGGCAGTCTTTAGACCGCCAAATTCATGATAGATTGTGACCCTGCCAGTCGGACTGCCAGGAGACCACCTCCATTGCCGGGTTCACGGATCAAGACTGGGTGGCAGGGGTCGAAGTCATGGTCAGCCATGGCAGTGGCCATGGCAGCACCGCTGTGCTAATCATGTGTTCACTTTCCAGCAGCCTTTCCATGGTGGTTTCACCGCCATGGAAAGGCTAGTGGCAAGCCAGTGCTGGGGGCCACAGGGGGGCCCCTGCACTGCCCCGGCCATGTAGTGGGCAGTGTAGGGTCCCTCCTTGTCAGCACTCTTGGAATGCGTACTGTCCGCTATACAGACAGTAGGCATTCCGAGGGTGCTGGTAAACCCTTAAGGGAGCAGGGGCCAATGCGGCTGCACTATTTCTGCCAGGCTGAATGGCGGACACATCATAATACAGCATTTCCACCGGTCAGCTCGGTGGAAACATCATAACATGACGGGGCTGAGGCTGCTGAGATGGCTGCTGAGATGGCGGCCTCATTCCGACGATTTTGGCGGTCTAATGGTTGGACCACCATGGTTGGACCACTAAAGTCGTAATGAAGACCTATATCTGTAAGTGTTTCCTGTTGAGGTTTGACTTCTGTCAAATAAGCATCATGCCAGAATGAGTCCTGCCCTGAGTATTTAGCCAAGAAGAGGCCACTGTTTTGTGCAGAATGCCTGCCCAACTGGAGTACTTTCTAATGGGTATTTAGTAAGTGCTACCTCATAATATATATATATATATATATATATATACATATATATATATATATATAGATATATATTGCATCTCCTACATTATATCTGGTTAAAGGGTGCCGTGGTAATGTCTCCAGTGACCTTGTGTGCCTATAACTTTGCCAATGCTATTGTTCCTCGAGCCTCTTTATCAGATAACTTTTCAAGGTGGAACTGCAAATTTGCAGTCCACCTTAAAAAGATTTTTTTTTTCTCATGTCAGGAACTGTGGGGGGAGACCTCAAGTCCCCTGCTGTCCCAGCTAGCTCCCGTCTCCTTCAGGACTGCTTGTGGGAGCAATTTTTTTATCTCTTTCCCTGCCCACATGAAAGTGGTCTGTGAAAGAGATGAAAACTCTGCTTTCAGCAAACGGTAATTGTTTGACAGCTCCAGCTTGCAGAAAGTGGAGTTATGTTTCCTTTTGCTTGGCTCCCACCAAGCAAAAGGAAACAACTACCTCCTGAGGGTGGACACTTTGAGAAGTAGCAGGAGCTGGCCCTGGGTTGTGGCGGTCCCCAAGGCCATGTATGACTCATGGAGGGGTTTGGTTTGACCCACCTCCTTCTTTTCAATTTGGCCCTGAGGAGGTGGCGGTCCCTGGGCTTGGGGGTGCCCTTGTGGCCCTCCATACAATTCACTAAATTTGGCCCCAGGAAGGTGTTGGTCCCTGTGGCCCAGGTGGTCTGAACGGCCCTGCACACAAATGAATTGTTGCCCCAGGGATGTGGTGTTGACTAAGGGCCTGGGGGTTCCACAGGGCCCCCACATTCATTCAATTTTCATTGTTTGCCCGAGGGAGATGGTGGGTCCTGGGGAGTGGGATGGTCTGCATGGCCCCCTGCACATTAAGTAATTGTAGCCCCGGGGAGGTGGTGGTCACTGGGGGAGTCTGGAGGCCCCCCCCCAATCATTTATTATTATTTGCCCCTGGGTTGTCTTATAGTACTGAAGCCCTGGAAAAGTGATCCTTGGGACTTTGATAAGCCCTAGGAGGGGGCCCCTGCACCTTTGCCTATATTTGGTAAATGTCCCCAGAACCTTGGCCACCCGGGGGAAAAATGAAAAACAAGCACGAGAGACTACGCTTGCTTTTTTTCTTTAATCCATAGAAAACATTTGTGATTTGTACTGTGAATTAAAAAATGCTTTTTAGGTCGGAAGGGGGCGGGGGGGCTCCCTGGACGAAGGCTAGTGGGTTAGGGTAACAGTACCCTTGCCCCCTCTTCTTTTTTTCAGCTTTTTTTAGACTCAGCTAAAGCCAAGACTCAAAGTGTCTGCCAACACTTCCTGGTTGAAGTGTTGGCAGCCAATAAGATCTCTGCACCAGATCGGCTGTATTCATGAAGTCATTACAACCCTATATATACAAATGTGGATTTCCTTCAATTTCTCATAAACTACTGAACAGATTTACACTAAATTGAAAAGGGCCATCTCTGGACCAAAAGCTACCTTTCTGACAAATTTGGTGTAATTCCATCCAGTTGTTCTGGCTGCAGGTGGGTCTAAAGGGTCAATGGAAATTAACATGGGAAGCACATATTGCCGCCCCCTCTATCTCAGGCCCTGCTTAACAGGTCAACCTGAAACTATCCATGCACAACAGGAGCCTAGAGGGCACTTAAAAAAAAATGTTGTGAAGATTTGTCAAATGGGGCCAAAGATATAGGCGAGTCAAAAAATGCTTTTTCCATTTAAACTCGGTCCTAGCTATCTAACTATGATTACCTACTGTTGACTATATATATATATATATCTATATATATATATATATATATATAGAGAGATATATATATATATATATAAAATTGAACACCAATTCCGCAAAAATGGCTGAACATAATTATACCAAATTTTCCAGGAACCTAGCTCTTGGTCCAGAAAGTATGAATTTTGTGATTTGATGTCAATCATTTCCGCAGTTCTGGATGAATGAAGGTCCTAAATATTTGTATATCTGGATGGTTGGCTTCACACATTGCTTGTGATAGTCCTGCAATCATGCAACTTAAAAAAATAGGGCGATCTGATTGGTCCCAAAAGGATATTTGGACAAAACATCTAATAAAAAGTATTGTGATACAAAACTTTCATGCCAAGAATATTTGGAATATCAAAGGTAAGAATATAATTTTGTTTTTAATATTGTTATAAAAATATTGACTCAGAAATTATCATTGTTAATATTATCCTTTGTAAGTATTAATTTGTATTTCATTGTAGTTTGATTTTGTGGGTTTAATATTTTTATTTGTATGCTTAGTAAGATAATTTATTGATTATGAAATTGTTGAAATTTGTATTTTGTGTTGTATCTCTTAATTTAAGGGTCCAACCGTCAAATCCACGGCGGTCCGGACCGCCACATCGAGCCTGGTAGTCTAGACCGCCAGACACATAATCTTGACCTAATCTTAATTGTAATAATGTATATGCACTTTTGCAAATGTAATTTTTTTGTGGTTGAGTTTACTGTTTCACTTTGCTGGTTTGTCTCTATGAATGTGTCTGATGGGCATTACGAATTATCATTTTTTTAAAGGCAATCTCTTTTGATTTATAATGGACTAATATTTTGTTCTTTAATTTAATTTTTTTGGTTTCCAGGAGTGTTTCTCTTTTAAACCACTTTTTCATGTATCTTACGATTCTTAAATTCTCTGGATTACTTTGTGGGATCTCTATTGGATTAATGTTATTTCTGCATTTTACTTGATATTTGTGGGCAATAATTTTCCTGTTTTTGGTGGATTATACATTTTAAGTATGTGGATATAGAGCAGGATCTGCAGCTACTGAAAAGTAAGTCATATTTATTTTTTTGTTTTTGGTCAGAAATATTACATTGAATTATTTGTGTAAGTATTGTGTGATTGTAATTTGGAAATGTGCATTGTATGTGTTATAACTATTTTACACCATGAATTGAGTTTGTTCTTTTAGGTTTTGGCTGGTGAGGCTTAGATTTTTAATGTAAATAACTAATATATTTATTTCAGTCTTATTTAAGATTTGAGTTTCATTTAATGTTTTGACTGATGATTTTAAATATTATGTTTATATTTTATATTAAAATTATTTTTCATGTTGGTTAAGATCATGTCATAGTTTTGTTGGAGTTTTGTAGGTTATTATTTATTTCATAATATGCTTTTGACTCTGATTTCTATGTAATCTAATCCTTTGTTGTATATGATGAGTTTCACGTTCCATTGCAGCATATCGTACATTCTTTTGGTATGTTTGATGAGTTCAGGTGCAATTTGGGCTACAGAGTGCCCCATTCTTAGTTGTTTGTAGCTTTGCTTTTTGGTAATGCTTCTATAAGTGTGGGGTGGGTTTTGCCTAATGTGGATCGAAAGGCATTGTGCCATCCTTCCACTGTGTTGCTTGTTTTGGCTTTGTGTGCACAGGTGCTGTCATAGACATTCCATCATGATATTTGGAATTTGGGTTGGCATCTGTGTCTGGAGCTTCATAGTCTACCAATCCAAGTATTTTCAAAATAATCAATTAGCAGGGTTAGTTTATGTTAATTTTGTTGGAAGAAAGGTCTCTCTATTAGTAAACTGAAGTGGTTAGCTACCTCAGTGTAAGGGGCATAGGCTAGTGCTATCTTTTTATTATTTCAAAGGGAAATTGACTGTTTGTAGCATATTCTGCACATAGGGCCTCATTACGAGTTTGGAAATCCTGGGACCTTCATGTTGGCGGTAGCGGTCAGACCGCCAACAGGCTGGTGGAGAAGACAACCAGATTATGGTGGTCATTACAACCCGACCGCCAACCGGCCAGCTGTAAAAAGTTTGGAATTACGACCGTGGCTGAAACCGCCAACAAAGACAGCCACTTTAACACTCCGACCGCCACGGCGGTACAAACAAACAGCTCAGCGGTCACCGCCAACAGACAGGCGGAGGACAATGTACCGCCCACAGTATTATGACAGGCCAATCCGCCACCTTTGCCGGGGCAGACACACCGCGGATAAAAACACAGCGGAAACAGGCATTTCAAATGAAAAACGCTCACCTCTACCCCCTCCACGAGGAAGGAGGACACCATGGAGCCAGAACTCCATATTTTTCCTGCGATAGTCTTCCTGCTCCTGTACCAGGAGCACCAACGCCAGCTGCGAAGACCACGGTGAGTACTGCACCTACGACACAGGGGAGGGGGAGGCAAAAAACAGGGACACACACACGCAACACCCCCACCCACACCCACTACAACACACACACCAATGCATAGCTATACATCACAGTTATACCCCCCAAACACCCCCCCGGAAGAATGCAAAGACAAAAGGAAATGAGTGTAACCATTGTAATATCTCAAAATTCAGAATGCAAAAATATACATATATACACTATTAACAAAATATACACCACGATTAGTAGTCCAGGTATTGCACCATTCATTGTCCGTGGACCACTGGGCCCAAAATGCATGGGCGAGGCCCACACACTATACCAGATCAAAACAGAGAGAACACTGCTGGGGTATCAGATATAAATACAACAGGCACCTCAGGGGGAAGGGAAGGGGGGGCACCTCAGCCGGATGAGTGCACGACGCCAGATCCACGAGGGGGCTCCATGCCCATTGATGTATCCTGGGGAGTGCAAAGCCACAGTCTCTCAAGTCTCTCCAGTGGGTGGTTTGCCCACTGTTCAATCCTGGGGAGTGCAAAGCCACAGTCTCCCAAGTCTCTCCAGTGGGTGGTTTGCCCACTGTTCAATCCTGGGGAGTGCAAAGCCACAGTCTCTCAAGTCTCTCCAGTGGGTGGGTTACCCACTGTTCAATCCTGGGGAGTACAAAGCCACAGTCTCTCAAGTCTCTACATTGGGTGGTTTGCCCACTGTTACATCCTGGGGAGTGCAAAGCCACAGTCTCTTAAGTCTCTCCAGTGGGTGGTTTGCCCACTGTTCAATCCTAGGGAGTGCAAAACCACAGTCTCACAAGTGGATGCCTTTCTCCACTGGTTCTGGAGGGGGACTAGTGCCCAGAGTGCTTCATCCTGTGCAGGACAGAGGTAGTGGATGCATGTCTCCACTGGTTCTGGAGGGGGACTGGTGCCCAGAGTGCTTCATCCTGTGAAGGAAAGAGGTAGTTAAAGCAAGTCTCCACTGGTTCTGGATGGAGACTGGTGCCCAGAGTGCATCACTCACCCCGTGACGGTCCCTGTTGCGTCAGTGCCCCTGCCGCTCATGGGCTAGCGGTGCTTGACTTGGCGGTCCTTGCCCTGTTCAGCGGTCCTTGCCCTGTTCAGCGGTGCTTGACTTGGCGGTCCTTGCCCTGTTCAGCGGTGCTTGACTTGGCGGCCCTTTCCCTGTTCAGCGGTGCTTGACTTGGCGCTCCTTGCCCTGTTCAGCGGTGCTTGCCCTGTTCAGCGGTGTTTGACTTGGCGTTCCCTGCCCTGTTCAGTGGTTCTTGACTTGGCGGCCCTTGCCCTGTTCAGCGGTGCTTGACTTGGCGGTCCTTGCCCTGTTCAGCGGTGCTTGACTTGGCGGTCCTTGTCCTGTTCAGCGGTGCTTGACTTGGTGGTCCTTGCCCCGTGCAGCGGTGCTTGACTTGGCGGTCTTCATTGCCCAGCTGAGCTGGGGCTGGAGGTCCTTCATTGGGCAGCTGGGCTGTGGCTGGCGGGGTCCTCCTGGGCAGCTGGGCTGTGGCTGGCGGGGCCCTCCTGGGCAGCTGGGCTGTGGCTGGCGGGGCCCTCCTGGGCAGCTGGGCTGTGGCTGGTGGGGCCCACCTGGGCAGCTGGGCTGTGGCTGGCGGGGCCCTCCTGGGCAGCTGGGCTGAGGCTAGTGGGGCCCTCCTGGGCAGCGACGATGGGGCTGGCGGTGGCCTCCTGGCCAGCGACGATGGGACTGGCGGTGGCCTCCTGGCCAGCGGGGATGATGGCGCTCCTCTACGCCGTACTGCTCCTCCCCGACTTTACGGGTTTCTTCTGCCCCTTCCTCACCTTGGGAGGAGTCACAGCTGAGTCCACACTGGCTGTCCTGGTGGCTGGTACCACTGGTCCCGTTGATTTTGTGGCTGAGGTGCTAGATCGGGACCTATGAGTTGGACGGGGGAGGGGGGAATAGGTTAAGGGTGGACAGGAAAAGTTGTTTCGAGACACTGGGATGGGTAGCTGGAGGGGGTTTGGAAGTGGAGGAAGAGGTGGTGGTTGTAGGAGGTGTAACTTTTGTGGCTTTGGGTGCAGGTGCATGCGCTGGAGGCTGTTGTGAGGTGGGTGTATGTTGGATGGGTGTGTGCCTGCGTTTGTGTATCTTGGGAGGGGGCGTCAGAGACACACTGGGAGAGGACACAGGGGACATGTGAATTGTAGTGGGGGTGGTGACTGCACGTGAGCGGGGTGTGCTAGTGGGTGTGCTGGAGTGGGACGTAGTGGCTGTAGTGGTAGTGCATGCAGGTGTGAGTGTATACAAGACTGGGATGGAGGAGGGAGATGAGGAGGAGGGGGACACAGTGGAGGCAGTGGATGTTGGTGTGTCTGTATGTGTGTGATGCTTGCGTGAGTGCCTGTGGGATGTGTGGTGCTTATGTTTGCCTGAGCTTCCCTTGTGTGGTGAGGTGTGTGCAGGCTGGTCTATAGGTGTGCTTGGGATAGGCAGAGGTACAGGGGATTTGGGTCTGGGTGGAGGAAGTTGGAGGGGGGAGGCTAGACACAGGGACAATGGCTGCCATCAGTGCTGAAGCCAGAGTTTGAAAGGTTCGATGAAGGGCAGCCTGACCAGAATGAATGCCCTCCAGGAATGCATTGGTTTGTTGCAACTCCCTTTTTACACCCTGGATGGCATTCAAAATGGTAGACTGCCCAACAGTGAGGGACCTGAGGAGGTCAATGGCCTCCTCACTGAGGGCAGCAGAGGTGACAGGGGCAGAGGCTGAGGTGCCTGGGGCGAAGGTGATGCCCACCCTCCTGGGTGAGCGGGCACAGGGCACACGCTGAGGGGCTGCTGGGAGGGCAGTGCTGGTAAGGGGGTGGCGGCTGTACCTGTAGTAGTGGGGGGCACAGATGTTGCCACCACCACAAGGGAGCTCCCATCGGAGGATGAGTCAGTGTCGCTGGTTTCAGCTCCTGTCCCCGCCGTGGTGCTCCCCTCGCCCTCCATCCCACTGGTGTATTCAGAGTCCGTAGTGTGGCCCTCCATGGCCATGTGGGATGCAGCTCCCTCGTGCTCCGGTGCCAATGCTCCTCCGCCTGAAGCTAATGCACACAAGAACAGGGAGACCGCAAAAAAAGGGGGGGGAAACAGAAGAAAGACATGTTGAGTGCATGGCTTCCCGCTACTGTCGGCGGACAAGACAGACACAGCAGCCCCCTGCACTACGTCGCGCTGTTGGGCTCTACAGTGCAATTCCTGGGAAATAGCCTACAAGGCTATGGACGACATCTGCACACATAGATGACACAGGTGCATGAATAGCTGTACTTGGCACTCTATATCATAGGTGCCATTGATGGGACACATGTGGCATTGGTACCCCACCCCGCAGGAGTGAACAGGTGTACAGGAACCGGAAGAGTTATCATTCGGTGAATGTACAGATGGTATGTTTGGCTGACCAGTACATCTCCCATGTGAATGCCATGTTCCCTGGCTCAGTGCATGACGCTTACATCATGCGTAATAGCAGCATCCCTTATGTGATGGGTCAACTCCAGAGGCACCGTGTGTGGCTGTTAGGTGACTCTGGTTACTCCAACCTGTCATGGCTACTGACCCAGTGAGGAATCCCAGGACAAGGGCAGAGAAACGCTACAATGATGCCCATGGGCGAACTAGGAGGGTGATCGAGCGGACCTTCGGCCTCCTGAAGGCCAGGTTCCTGTGCCTCCATATGACAGGTGGATCCCTATTGTACTCACCAAAGAAGGTGTGCCAGATCATCGTAGCCTGCTGTATGCTTCACAACTTGGCTTTGCGACGACAGGTGCCTTTTCTGCAGGAGGATGGTCCAGTTGGCAGTGTTGTGGAAGCTGTGGAGCTTGTGGACAGTGATGAGGAGGAAGCAGAGGAAGAAGACATGGACAACAGGGACTCAGTCATCCAGCAATATCTCCAGTGAAACACAGGTGAGATTACATTCCTGCCTACTACATGTACTTTTACACTTCTACTTCTATCCTGTCTGTCGACTTCACCCAGTGTATGTTCACTGAGTTGTCACTTTCCCTTACGGTTTCACAGGTGTGGGTCCCAACGTGTGTCATCTGCTTAGATTCCTCATGGACTAGAGCTGTGTGACATAGGTATGTTGACATTACTATTTCAAGAACATTTTGTCACTGTAATTGCAAATACACTATTTCGAAATCACAGACAGACTCCAGATCTTTTGGTGCTTTAGGTGTGTTTATTTAAATACAAAATATTGGAGGGGGAAGTTAAATGGTGATGGGTGATGGCGGAGGAGTGTCCATGGCAGAGTCCAGTCTATTAGTCTCACAGGTGCATTGCCCATATGGGCATAGGAAGTGGCACTGGGGCAGTTTCAATATGGACAGTGTAACAAAGTGGGACAGTGGGATGACAATCAGGGTGGTCTCATTTCTTGGTGGGGGTCTTGGCATCCTGCTCTGTCTTGTTCCTGGATCTCAGGGACAGTTTGCCGGGTGGTCCTCCCTCTGCAGGGGGTGGGGTGCTGGTGTGGTGGTCCTGTGGTGGTGCCTCCTGTCCACTAGCGCCGGCGGAGGTGGTGGGCAGTTCATCGTCCATGCTAGTGTCAGGGGCCCCTTGTAGTGCCACAGTGTCCCTCCTGGTGTTGAGTATTTCCTTCAGCACCCCTACGATGGTGCCCAGGGCGGAGCTGATGGTTCTGAGTTCCTCCATGAACCCCAAATACTGTTCCTCCTGTATGCGCTGGGTCTCCTGAAACTTGGCCAGGGCGGTTGCCATCGTCTCCTGGGAGTGGTGGTATGCTCCCATGATGGAGGAGAGGGCCTCGTGGAGAGTGGGTTCCCTTGGCCTGTCCACCCCCTGTCGCACAGCAGCCCTCCCAGTTCCCCTGTGTTCCTGGGCCTCCGTCCCCTGGACCGTGTGCCCACTGCCACTGCCCCCAGGTCCCTGTTGTTGTTGGGGTGGTGGGTTATCCTGGGTTCCCTGTAGTGGTGGACACACAGCTGATTGACGTGTCTTGGGGACAGAGGTATGGGCCCGCTGGGTGGGTGCTGTGCTGGTGTTACCAGAGGTGGGAAGGTCTGTGGTGGCCTGTGCCTGTGTGAGGGGAACCGACTGTCCAGAGGCCCACAATGGTCCGGGCTGGTCATCTAGATCCAGGTGGACAGAGGTGCTGTCATCACTGTGGGCCTCTTCTGTGGGTGGAGTGGAGATGTCTGGACCCTCCTGTCTGGTGACATTGGGTAGTGGTCCTGCAGGGGTGTAAAAGCATGATTATTGCATCTGTGTGTGTCATGGTGTGCAATGGGTGGGTGAGCGTGTAGCCCAGTGCTGGCATTCCAGTGTAGGGGCTTGTGTGATGATGGTTTAGGGGGTGTATGGGTATGTGCAGTGGGCATGCTTTAGTGATGGGTGTCCATGCGTTGGTGTTGCATGCAGGGATTGGTGTTGGGATGGGTGGTTTGTGATATTGATACATTTGTGAGGAGTTGGAGTGATAGGGGTGGGGGCGAGGGTGGGGGTATATGATAGCATGAAGGTAGGGGGGGGATATGGTAGTTAAAGTTTTGACTTACCCGATTCCATTCCTCCACTGACTCCTGCGAGGCCCTCAGGATGCAGAATCGCCAAAACCTGCTTCTTCCATGTTGTTAGTTGTGGGTGAGGAGGTGGGGGTCCGCCGCCAGTCCTCTAAACCGCCTGGTGGCGTCTTGAGACCACGGAACGCACCTTCCCCCATAGGTCGTTCCACCTCTTCCTGATGTCCTCCCGATTTCTTGGGTGTTGTCCCACTGCGTTGACCCTGTTGACTATTCTTCGCCATAGCTCCATCTTCCTTGCAATTGAGGTGTGCTGCATCTGTGCTCCAAATAGCTGTGGCTCTACCCGGACGATTTCCTCCACCATGACCCTGAGCTCCTCCTCCGAGAACCTGGGGTGTCTTTGCCGTGCCATGGGGTCATGTAGGTGATGTTTGGGGTGGTGTGTGGGGTGATAAGTGGGGTGATATGTAGTGGTGTGTGGTGTTTTGTGCGTGGAAGTTGTGTGGGTGATGGTGTTGTGTACCTGTGGATGCTAGTTTGTGGATGGTGGTGTCTCTCTCTGGCCTTCTCTCTGTAATAGTGGTTGTAGGGGTTTGTGGGTGATGTGGGTGTGTGTCTTATATTGTAATGGGTGTGTGGGAGTGGTGTGTGTATGTGTATCAGGTGTGTGTATTTCGAATTGTCCAATGTGGTAGTGTTTTGTAAATGTGTGTGTATTTTGAGCGCAGCGGTGTGCACCGCCAATGGAATACCGCGGTTGAAAGACCGCCGCGTGGATTCGTGTGTCGTGATAGTGTGGGCGTATTTCTGTTGCTGTGACGGTGGAGAATTTGTTTTCGCCAGTTTATCGCTGACCTTTGATGTGGCGGACTTGTGTGGGTGTCTGAATTTTGTCGGATTTCGAGATGTGGGTCATAATAGCTGTGGTGGAATTCCGCGGCCGCGTCGGTGTGTTGGCGGTCTTCTGCACGGCGGTAAGCGGCTTTTACCGCCAATGTTGTAATGACCCCCTATGTCTTTGGTGGTGATCCCAGCGGAATACAGCCAAAGCACCGCTAGCACCACCAGTGCGGTCAGACTGCCGTGAAAGATTGGAGCCACCAGCAGGAAGGCATACCCCATGTTTTCGTCGAACCTATTACGAGTTTGCAGATCATCAAGATTTCCACAGTAGTCGGACCACCATGGAAAACCCAGGCGGAAACTAATTGCATAAAAAGGAGACGCTTACCTTCAGGAAGCCACACTCGTCCAGAGCCGTCATGGAACCATAACTAGAGGTCCTACCGCTGCTCCTGCTTGCTGAAAGACAACAGAACCCTTGCTGATGACGATGTCAACAACTACAAGAACATACACTCACCTGTTACCATTGTATATTGTTAAATTTGTACAGTTACATAACATTCTATTGGGAAGGGGGTGCGAGGGCAACCATCACACGTAATAGTACACTGACACGCACATGAAACGTACAACTACAAAGACAGACACATCAGCCACCATACATACTCACACCCATGTCAAGAACACACACACACAGCAATACTACACAGGCGCAGTCTTACACAATACCATACTACATAAAAACACATAACAACACCACAACAGCACCATCACGCATTGTTGAGCACTCACAACCGGCTTTAACTAGGGACACATCACACAATCAATACAATGTACAACCAAAAGGGAATGAACACACACAATTACACAATCATACAACTTATCAATTGAGACACACATCGCACACACAGCACATCATTCCTATCAAACCATGCACATTCACACTGTCAAAACGCACAAAGCCACACACCACAACAACAAACATGTGTCAGCACGAACACCACACAATACCATCACAACATGTCTGCTACATGCACATGTCCATCACACAACACAAACCCTGTCCCTGTTGGACAAAAGCAATTCACACACCCTCACATACTGCCACACAATACAGGAAGCAGAAGCACCACACATACACAAATACTTGCACACAACCAATGTCAGCAAGGAACGCAAACCTAGGAAAGGAAATGCAGGACAAAGATTTAATCAGAAGACCAACAACTGGTTGGTCTCAATATATTTTTTGAGAAATAAGATCAAAGTCAAAGGCCATAGGCCAGTCCATAGTACTCAGATTGTGCACCAAAGGCACATAATGGTGCCCCAACATGACTCCTGACTGCCATGTTACATCTCCAGGTAGGGGCATCAAGGGGGCAGGCAGGCACCTCAGGGAAGATCTGGGGGATGATTGAGGGGGTTATGGGCTTAGGCTTGGGAGGGGTTTGGGCTTTGGCTTTAGAGGGTTAAGGTTTAGGGTTGGGGAGGGTTGTCTCTTCTTGGGAGGGGTCGACTTCTTGGTGGGGGAGGGGCATGGCTACTGGCCGGGAGGTAGGGCATGTGGTAGGGGAGGCCTTGGAGGTTGAAGAGGTGGCCCTGGGGCGGGAAACTGAATGTTTAGGGATGTCACAGAGGAGCAGGGAAAAGGTCAAACTCTGAGAGGAAAGCTTTTTTACGCACATGGGTATGGTAATTACGGAAGAGTTTGATTGTGGAGGGACAGGGAGTGCTTGTATGATGTGTGGATATCTTGGGTCTGTATTTGTGGTAGGTATGCTTGTGGGTGGTGGGTGTCTTTTGGGTGGGTGAATGAGGGCACTAATGTGTCTTGGGCTGAGGGGGTTGGAGATGCATGAGGATGCCGAGGTGGGTGAGTGTCTGCAGGTATGGTGGATGTGCTGCACATAGGCGTGTCAGTGGTTCTGGTGTTTGCGAGTGTTGTGACTAGGGTAGATGTCTGTGGGTCTGCTGTGGTGCTGTTGGTGGGTAGGATGGGCCTGGTGGCTGGATCTGTGAATGTGAGTGTGGTGTCTGCAGGTGTGTCAGGTGTGGTTCCTGTGATGCTGGGGGTGGGGGTGTCAGGGCAGCTTGTGACTGTTGCTGTGTATGCAGGTGTACGTTGCTTGTGTGTATGCTGGTGGTGTGTCTTGTGGTACTTTGGTTTGCCTGCGCTTCTCTTGGATGTTGAGGTGGATGTATGACTGTCTGTGTGCTTTGGCTGGTCAGGTGGGGGGTGGGATTGAGAAGATGACAATTGACAATGGTTGACTGACCCACAGAGATTGACCTCAGAAGGTTAATAGCCTCCAAAGCAGAGCTAGCAGGGGCTGAGGCAGAGGTGCCTGCAGCAAAGGAGACGCCCACCCTCCTGGGTGAGTGGGCACGGCCAACTGGGTGGGGAGCTACAGAGAGAGTAGTGATAGAAAAGGGGTGGTGGACAGAGATGGTGCTGGGGTAGTCCTAGATGCGTCAGCCCCCGACAGGGAGTGTTCCCTGGAGGAGGATTCAGAAGATGAAGAACTGGATCCAGTCTCGCCCGTGGCACTCCCCTGGTCCTCTAGGCCACTGTGTCCCTCAGTGCTGGTGGTCTCATGACTGGAGGTCCCGTGGCCAGCAGCTTCCCCACTTGACTGTGCCCCGGCTGTGCATGCTGATGCTGCCAAACAGAAAGTGAGGTAGTGTCATAACATTCTTTCATACCACTTGCATCACATTGTACACCTCACCAACATCACATCTAGGTGCACAACACACCCAGGTAGTACCAGTTTAGTGCCACCATCATGTCACAACAAGATACAATGTACAAACCTCAATAAATACCTTGTCACACACCATCTAAGCTACCTATACCACACCTACATTACCATGATATCCGTAGTGCTATCACACCAATCAGTCCATGACAAAGTGACTTGGACACATGATACTGTGTCCCTATCCACAGCAACATAGTCAACCAACAACAAAGCTATGGGAGATAGGGTTCAAAATGATTTCCACATATCACATACACAAACTCAACACATACTAACAATTTTGACTGATGTCATGTATCAAGCTAGGGTCCTTATTGTATAGTCAATGCAAGACAGCATGTTGCTATTAGACCTGGCATCCTTGGCATTGTCTCCCCTAACGTTCTGCCTCTACTTCCCAGGTTGTTGATATGGGCTGGACTCTGTTTTTGCTAATTTTGTTACTCTGGGCACTTTTCCACGGTTGACCAGTGCTAACATGCAAGTGCTCCCTTTGTGAAACTATATGTGTAATTGACTTTTCCATAATTGGCATATTTGTTTTACTCGTGAGTCCCTAGTAAAGTGCACTAGAGGTGCCTAGGGCCAGTAAACCAAAAGCTACTAGTGGTACTGAAGCACTGTGAGAGGAGGCCTCTTTTTCATGGTTGCCCCCCACTTTTTGCCTGATGTTGATGGGTTCTAGAAGTTGGTAGGGCCCAGGGCCCCTGCTAAACAGATTCCCTGGGCCAGAGCTCTTTCCCTAAAACTGTTGTGATGCTTGCCATAATTGGTTATACTCTTAAATACCCCTATAAGTCCCTAGTAAATGGGTAACCCAGTACCCAGGGCAATGGATATTAAGAGTAGGCCCCTGGGGACAGCATCACTGATTGTGCCACCCCCAAGGGCCCTTCACCCAGATGCACCCAGCATTGCTATTGCAGGCTGAGTGTACTGCGGCAACCCTAAAAGGATAAACTCAACATGGCACACTCTCTGTGTGCCCTGTCCACCATAAAGTGCATATGTTATGGGTAAATCACCCCTATAGCAGGCCTTTCAGCCCTAAGGCAGGGTGCACCATACTATATGTAAGGGCATAGCTGCATGAGCAGGATGCCCCCACTGTGTCCTTGCTAAACCTAGGACATAGTGAGTGAACAGAGCAGCCATTTTAATGTATGTACTGGGCACTGGTCAAACATGAGTTCCCCAGCTACATAATGGCCACTCTGCACCCTGGGTTGTTTGGTATCAAACAACTCAGAATATTAAATCCATACTGGTACCAGTATTGGATTTAACCTTAAATGTACACAGGGACCACCTTAGAGGTTCCCCCTGCAAAGGCTAACCCTAACTGGCAGAGTTACTGGCTGGTTCTATCCAGCTGCCACTCCAGACTGCCAATTACAAACCTGGGGGAGAGCTCTGTCTCTCTGGTTTGTAAGACAATGCCCTTCCTGGGTGGAGGAGCTAACTCCCCCTCCCTCAGGAATGTGCAACACCCTAGCGGTGAGCTTCAGAGGGCTACAGCCCCTGAAACTCGAGCCTCCAGGCCTGCTGCTAGCAGCAGAGGGCTTCCCCCTTTGCAAATCCCCACTTTTGGCAGGAGCAAAGGCGGGAATCCAGACAAAGGGTAGGTGGAGTGGCCTCACTGAACATACACCACCCCTAAGGTCTTGCATGTGAAGTGGACCATCTGATTCAGTTTTCTCCATCTTGGAATGGAGAAAAACAGCCAATGAGGTTTAGGGAAGTGACCCTTCCCACAGGAAGTGGTTACTATAGTGTGTGTTGCCACCCAAGTGTAAGTGCTCCATTGGACATTACCAGGTTCACCCTAAAAAGCCCACTAAATTCAGTATTTAGTGGGCTCCCCTAGACCAAGATTTTAGATTAGAAAAGGATTCCAAGAAGACAAGAAGACCAGCACCAGAGAAACCGCCAGGACGAGAACTGAGGATCTGCTGCACCAGAGGAGGCGCCAAGACCCCTGCTTGCTGCACCAGAGTCCCGACAATCGTGAGAGCGGAGAAGCTGAACACTGGACCAACCCCAAGAACCCTCCAGGCTTCAAGGATCACCCCAGATCTCCCTCCTGAGTGGAGGCACCACTCAAGAAAAGCAAGTAAACTGCAAAGGACCAAGAAACCAGTGAGGGACACTTCACTGAATCACTGATATCTCTTAGAGCATTAGGTGGTCTGATTTTTACCCCTGAAAACTAACATGTGGTTGTCTGGGCCCTCTGCATAGTGTACTTGGTTTCGTACACTGCATAGAGGGCCAGCCTCCAACAAGCGCTGATTGTGCCACTCACCTGAGTAGCCCTAAAAACATGGCTCAGACCTGCCACTGCAGTGTCTGTGTGTGCAATTTTAAACAGCCAATTTGAGTTGGAAAGTGTATCCACTTGCCAAGCCCAGACCTCCCCTTTATATACATATAAGGGCCCCCTAAGGTAGGCCCTAGGTAGCCCCCTGGGCAGGGTGCAGTGTATGTTAAAGGTATGACATGTAGTGATGTATTTTTACATGTCTTACCAGTGAAATCCTGCCAAATTTGTTTTTCACTGTTGCAAGGCCTATCTCTCATAGGTTAACATGGGGCTGCCTTTAAATATTCTTAAAGTGCAGTTTTCATTTAAGAGCAGATAGACATTTGGAGTTTGGGGTCTCTGAACTCACAATTTAAAAATACACTTTTTTTGTGAAGTTGGTTTTCAGATTGTTAGTTTGAAAATGCCACTATTGGAAAGTAGGCATTTTCTTGCTAAACCATTCAATGACTCTGCCTGTTTGTGGATTCCCTGTCTGGGTCAGACTAAAATTTGGGCTGTTTGTGAATCCCCTCTAGACAGTGACACAAAGGGAGTTGGTGTGTAGCCTGCATATCTTGACGAGCCAGCCGACTCACCAGGATATGCAGGTGGACATTGTCATTGGCTCAAGACTGCCAAAGGGAGCACTGTGTTCCAATGGCAATGTTCACCGTGGTTGTATCAGCCTACAGCCAAGATGATATCTTCCAGCGGAGTTAGGTCACTTCCTAATGTACAGTACAGTAGTTAAGGCAGCTGCCATTTTAAGGCTCATATCTGAACAAAAATGATGTAAAAGTTGCATCACAACCTGTTAAATATATCTACGACATTGTGTTCACTGCTGGCTTTAAGCAAACATGTCGAAATTTGCATGTTTAAGGTACAGGATGTAAAATTGATGTTTTCTGAGTTATGTGCATGTAATAGTATTGTCAGCAGAGTAATGACAATCTGAAATTGCTATAGGTGTACCAAATATGTGCAACATGTTAAGAAAGTTAATATCACATAGACTGTCAGTGACATGTGTCTCCATTTTATGAACATGATAGGGGTTTGGGGTTGTGAATGCAGTTTTCAGCCATTATTTGCCTAGGTATATGCTGTGTATAATGTATGTGCAGTTTCATGTTTTAAAAGTTAACATCAAAGGTGACGTAGGTGTGATCATACTTGTGCTGTACAGATTGAGTGATACACAAACAGACTGGTTTTCTCCCACATAGTTACCCTAGCTTGATAAGAGTGAAACAACCTCCAGTGTACCGTCCACTAGCAGACCTGCAGACCATGGAGAAGCGACATGTGATTGAGATCTACCTCCTTGATAGGCATACACTCATGGATCTCTATTATCAGTTGGAGCCAGACCTGATGCCTGCCATTCATAATCCCTGTATCATACCTCCCATTGTACAAGTAATGTCAGAGCTGAACTTCCTGGCCATAGGCTCCTTACAAAATACCATGGCCCTGAATGCAGGAATGTCTCCACTTATGTTCAGTCTGGTCTTAAAGGCTTTTCTGTCTGCATTGTTGAAACACCTGGACAGCTATATCTGATTTCCACAACATGAAGATTTGGCCCATGTAAAGGTTGATTTCTATGCTTTGGGACACATTCCACATGTGGTTGGAGCCATAGATGGCACCCATGTAGCCTTGGTACCCCCACATGGCAATGAACAGGAGGGAACACTGTCATTGAGCATTTCTGCTGGTCAGACTGGCAGGAACAGTGCTACAAGATAACACTCAGCTCCCTTAAAGGAGCCACGTGCTATCCCGTTGCATAGAGGGGGCAGATCAGCACCCTCGGAATGCTCACTATCGGCAAAGGGGGGACCCTGCAATGCCCATGCCATGGGACCCCAGCATACCCTCACCACCAGCCTTTCCATGTCGGTGAAACCACCATAGAAAGGCTGGCAGTAAGGGGAGTTATAATCAGTCAGGTGGCACCGAGTTCAGCCCCGCCCTGGCTGAGGACACCTCTGACCGCTGTCATGCCGTCAGGAACCATGTTCCCTAGTGGAGACGGCGGTCCCCTGGTGGGTCTGCCCGCCAGGGTTGTCACTGAGCAGTTGAACAGCCAGGAGTGCGGCAGTCCAACCGTCAACACCTCGTAATCAGACCCTTAGGGGTCTGATGGGGACCAACGTCATCTGTTGTAGAAAGTTGTAAAAAGTATTAGGATTTGTCTACCAGTGTTTAAGTTGTCATATAACAGGAAGGGTTCCTCATTTAGGTCTGATTTAGCTATTGACGAATGGATTTCTCTCTCACAACCGTGACAGATATTCCGGCTGCCAAAATCGAAATCCCATGGAATTTATTTGGGATTTAGATGTCGGCGGATGGGATATCTGTCATGGTTGTGACAGTGTAACCTGTCCACCAATATCTAAATCAGGCCCTATGTGGCATTTTAAAGTGCTCAAGTATTTCTATATCTAGGTATCTTCCAGTGGCAGAGGGAGTATGGCTAGAGACTTTTTTAGTTCCTGCAATTAAATGTTTTAAAGTAGGTATAGCTTGAATGTGCTGTTATGTGTTCAGGGACTTGGGGGAGTATATTTTTTAGGATTTTGGTTGTAGGCCCCTAGGGGCTAATGCTCTCTTATATCTTGCAATACCTCCCATACTTCAATTTCTGTCACATTTGTGGGTGGTTGTGTTCCCTTACATTAATTACAATGTATTTTGTAGTGAATCTCCCACAGCATGCATTAGAATAATATTTGGTACATTTCCAATTCATGTTTTCCATTGATGTACATTCTTGGCTGTAGGTGTAGCCCATGTCACTTAGTAATTGCTTTCCTTTCTGGGATGATATGTAGCTTGTTCTTCCTGCCAATGTGCCTGAAAGTAGTGTAATAGTATAAATAATTACAATTTTAAAATGTTTGTATGTTTGTGCTGTACATATAAAATTATGCAATTACTTTTATTATTTATACTTACATAAATGCTCTTCTTAGCTCTTTTAAACATTTGCAGCTTTTCCATTGGGGTGTAGTAATTTGGTGCAGGTAATTTCTTTTTTGGTGGAAGAAAAAAAGAGCGTCAGTTTCACTTTACAGATTTATTTGCTGGTATAAGAAGTTGAGGTCTTATTTTAATCAGTTTTGTGGTGAGTTTCTTTTTTATTATAATTTACAAATACTTACTATTTTACGCATTTTTTCTGAATTGTGATTGGTGTTGCTTTTTGGCAGGTTAGCTCTTCAAAGTTGTAGTGTTTTCTTTTGGCAAGTACATATAAATAGATAGAAGTTTCAAAGTGTTTTAGTTAAATATTTTGTATTTTACCATTTTAATTTACAATATAAGTATGTTTTAGTTTAAGTTTTAATTTTACTTACCTTATAACGTATTTGACGAGATGTATATATTTAGTTTTCAGGGTCTGGTCAGAGAATCTGGCAGAGTTTCCTCATCTTGCTGGTTTTGTCATTTTTGCACTATTAAGTTGATAAAATATTATATTGTTAAATTAATTCAGTGGTTTTCAAACTTTTTAATGCCGCCCTGGGATCACTGGTGGAGTCTGCCACTCAGTTTGAAGACACCGAATTTCATTGATAGTGTGTTAAGTTTGTTTACATTGTAATTTTATTGGTTTGTTTAGTTTTAGGTTGATTTTTTCTCAATCATGTCCTTCTATGGTGAACTCTAATTTAGGTTTTATTTCTAATGCTTAATATGCAGTTTGATAGTAAGATAGTTAGATAGCCGTGATTAAGGATACAGCCAAAATGCGTCGGGGAAAGCCTGACTTGGAATTAAACACATTTTCAGCAAAATGCAGGACTGCTTTGTGACCTAATGGATGAGGCTTGGTAATTTATATATATATATTATATATATTATACATATATATATATATCCCCAAAACACGAATCTCTATCGGCTGGACCTTCATTAGACAAACTTTCCTGATGACAAGAAACAGTCACGCCAACTACCGTCCTTGCAAGGAGACCACCAAACTTGCAAATAGGCCCACAGTCTCTTACCCAGTCAGTCTAAAGTAAATGCCACTTAGGTTTTGCAGATAGCACCAAGCATTGTGCGGTACCAGTAGCTTGAGAGAAAAAGCCATCATCAGCCCTTTTCATCATTAGCCCCTTGTACATGAGGCATTGAGGAACAGGGACAGGAGAGAATACTCATGGTTCCTCATGCAGTCAGTTGCCAGCGACTTACCCCTATCTGCAATCAAAGAGGTATCCAGGAAGGGAAAGTCGTGGTTAAAGACACATCTCCTGTGTGCTGCATCACTGGGCGGGGCACAAGGAGGCATGCATCCATGAAGCTAATGCCAAGCAGAGACTGCTAAATTGGGGCAAAAGTCCTTCCATGTTGGGATGGCCTGAGAAGAGTCCAAATAGCTCAATATTTAGTTAGTCCAGAAAGAAAATAGCTATACTACAATGTCTCGATTTGTTTTTTTCTGAAGCAATGTGAAAAACGGCATGTAGCGAAATCTCACCAAACCTAAATGGTCAAAGGCAATGGTGGGCACCATACCTAAATGCTGCCAAGTGCCTAAATGCAGCTGAATTAAAAACAAAAGCCATACCTAAAGTGCAAAAGGCAATGTTGGTTGTCATACCTAAGTGCTTGCAGCCGCAAAAAAGCAGCCAAACGAAAAACAAAGAAGGAGGGTAATATTCTAACACACGGTGTTTTTTTTAAAAAAAACATTCAAATGTGGGGAGACCTATGCAATCAAAAGGTGAGAATATTGTTTAATGTTTATTCAAATTATTTGTTTAATTTAAAAACTATTTTGTATGTTTATCAATGATGATGAGTTAATTTGGCAATATTATTGTAGTTGATATTGTGTATGGTGATATTTTTGACATATCACGTGTTTATTTAAAGGTAACATTATTTCTGTTTCCCATATTTGTGTTCTCGATATACAAATCAATATTTTTCACAGCGATATTTGTGTTCTCAATATTTGTGGTTTTATTAGTTAAGGAGAGGAAGGGATATTTTTGTTACCAATCTCTATTTTCTGATGTTGCTGTTTTTTTATATTGTGTGCATCAATATTATGTCAGTGATCCACCAAGGGACCTTTTTTTCCTGTTGGCTACCTCATTCCTGTGTGAGTGAAAGGCTCCTCCCAATTCCAGTGGAAGCTTGTGCTCTGATGGGCTTGCCGCAACTTGAAAAGAAATGTTGCAGCAGCAATTCCAGAACAGGATAGGGTAGAGGTTTTTCTTGACAGTGTGGGCATAGTGAATGACGAAAGTAGACCCGGCAATTTCAAATTAAAGTCAACATTTATGCCACAGTTACTATATGAAATTATAGACGCTTTTCATGAGAACATGACGAGAGATGTGAAAATCCTTAGGAAAACCAAGAAGAGGTACATGAGCAGCTTAGCCTGATCACAACTGAAAGCATTGAAACCTATGGAGGAGGACAAATCTATAATAATACATCAATGGAAGAGGACACATCTATAATAATAATAATACATCACTCAGGCAAAGGTGGGAACATTGTAATCCCTCCTCTAAAAAGGTATAAAAGAGAATGGGAGGGACAATTATCCAGCAGAGTGTTATGAGAAAATTGAGTGCAATGAGTACTTCAAAACAATTGAGATACTCTGGGGAAAATTGCACAATTGGAAAGAAGAGGTTTTGTTGGAACTGATGGAATACAGTTACCCCAAATGTGACTTTCTGGGAATTCTTCCTGTCCTGTATTTGCTCTCTAAAGTCATCAGGGTGTTTCTAACTCCCCCAGTGAGACCTATTGTTTTTTCATTGGGCAGTCCTTTGGAGAGCGGCTAAAATTCCTTGACCTTTTCTTCAGACCCTTTGGGAAATTACTGTCATCTTATGTGAGGGACACAAAGCACTTCCTGAGTAAAATTGAGGGCATATTCTGCATAGACAACTTTTTGTAATAACTTTAGATGCTGCCTCATTATAGATTGGTTATCAGACATACAAACGGTCTGGGTGCATGTATTACAAACTCCAACATGATGTTGGAAATCATGAATTTCTGCTTGGAGAATAACATCTTTCTATTTAATGGTGTCATGTATGGACAAACACAAGGGACTGCCAGGGGCACTTGATTTGCCCTGGGCTAAGCTGCCCTCAAGATGGGTTGGTGGGAGGAACAGGATTCCACAGCTACACATACTGAAAAGTGGTGTTTTGGTAACATTATATAGATTAAGTGTTTATATTATGGCAAAAAACATCAAAAGGCACTCAGATTTATTGATGGCCTCAATACCAACGATCACAACCTCACTCTCTAAGCACATGTAAGCAAAGAAAAAGTCACTCTTGTGGTTGTACAGATAAAAGTCCAGAACAATATGCTGGTTATGGAATTGTATTGGAAACCAACAACAGGTACCAGCATTATTAATGTTCTGAGCAGCCTCCCAGGACGCCTTAAATTCAACTGTATGCCACTCTACTCTATGGCATTCCACTGCAAGACACTCCATTCTAATGTATTCCAATCTTCACCACTCCACTCTACAACACTCTGCTCTATGCCACTCCATTCTATGCTACTCCACACTACACCACTCCATTGTAAGCCGGTCCACTGTACCCCTCTCCATTGTATGGTGTTCCTTTGCATACCACTCCACTCTACACCACTTCACTTGACGGCAATTAAATCTACACTGTTTGCCATTATACTGTACACCACTTCACTGTACACCACTCCACTCTATGCCACTCTATAGTATGCTATTCCAGTGGTAGCACAACCTAGAGATGCATAAATTGGAGTGTAGAAAAGTAAAATGGTGTATAGTGGAACAAGATACAGTGGAGGGACACTCCACTCTACGCTGTCCCACTGTATGCCACTACACTTTTCCTCACTGTACACAACTCCACTCTTCTCTATGCTACTCCACTGTATGCTGTTACCCTTTACCCCACCCCTCTCTAGGCCAATAAACTCTAAAACACTCCACTGTATGCTATTACGCTCTATGCCACTTCAGTCTACACCACAACACAACACTGTTCACCACAATACTCTACACTATTCAAAGTGTATTTATCTCCACTCTATGACACTACAGTCTTCCACTTTATGCCACTCCACTCTGCGTTTTCCACCCACTGTATGATATTCAAATGTATGCCACTCCACTCTTTGCCATTCTGCTGTAAACCACTCCTCTATATGCCATTCCAATATATGACACTCTACTGTATGCTATCACACTGTACACCACTCCACTGTATACCACTGCACTGTAAGCAGCTCTTCTCTGTGCTAATACACTCTATGCTATTACACAGTACAGCACTCCACTCTATACACTGAACTCTATGCTACTGCATATGGAACCCCACTCTTCGTCACTCCACTGTATGCCACTACACCCAACGTTACTCCACTGTAGACCACTCTACTGTTCACTACTCCACTGAGTGCCACTCCACTCTACAGTACTCCATTCTACCACACTAAACTATACGCTATTCTACTCTATGCCACTCACTACCTGCTGCTCCCCTGTACAATATTACACTGCATGCCACTACAGTCAACCCCACTACACTCTATTGTGTGCCACTGTAGCACTCTACACCTCTCCACTCTTTGTCACTCCACTTTACTCTATTCAAATGTATGCCATTACAATGTATGCCTCTCCACTATACAACACTATACTTTACCCTACTCCACTCCCAATTCAAGTGTATGCCACTGTAAGTGATCCCACTATACATTACTCCACTCTACACCACTCTACTGTACACTATTACACTCTATGCCACTCAAGTCTAAGCAACTCAATTGCACACCCCTCCACTGTACATAGCTCCACTCTGTGGCACTATGTTTTAGGCTATTCCACTCTATGCCACTCCAATGTTTACCACTTCACTCTGCGCTATTCCACTTCACACCACTCCACTCTATCTCACGTCACTGAATGCCACTCTACTCCACTATATGCCACCCCACTCTACCACACTACACTGTATGCTGTTACACTGTATACCACTCTACTCTATGACACTCCATTGTAATCCACTACTATTGTATTGTATTCCACTATAGTCTGTCCCACTGTACTCTCTCCTGGTCCATTTTACAACACTGCATTCTCCTGTATTCCACTCAACATCACTCCATTCTATGCCACTCTGCTCAATGGTACTCTACCCTGTACTTCCACTCTATGCCACTCCACTCTATCCCACTTCGATCTATGCTACTTCACTCTACACCAGTTAATCCTACAGCACTCTAGTGTATGCTATTCAACTCTATGTAATTCCACCCAATGTGACTCCACTGCACACTATTCCAGTGAATGCCACTCCACTCTACCTCACTCCAGTCTATGCAACTGCAATCTACACCAGTTCACTGTATGCTATTACACTGTTGCCACACCACTCTATACCACTCCAGTCCATGCCACGCCACTCTATGCCACTAAACTCTATACCTCTCTACTCTACGCTATTTTACTGTACACAACTCCACTGTACATGACTCCACTCCATACTATTCCGCTCTACGCTGCTCAACTCTATGCCACTTCAATTTACACCATTGTATTCTACTCTACCCCAATCCACACTACCCCACCCCACCTCACTTTTTGCTATACCACTCTGTCCAACTCCAGTCCATGCCACTCCAGTCTACGCAACTCTATTTTAGTCCACTCCACTTTATGACACTCCACTGTATACAACTGCACTGTACTCCACCCCAACCTATGTCACTCCAATGTAAGCCATTCCGCACTGTGCTACTAGACTCTATGCTATTCCACTATATGACACTTAAATCTAAGCCACCACACTCTATGTTATTCCACTATATGGCACTCCACTCTACACCACTGCATGCTCTGCTATTACACTGCATGCCATTACAGTTTACCCACTACACTCTATACCGCTCCACTCTACAACCTTCCATGGTATTCCATTCAACATCACTCCACCCTATGCCATTCCACTCAACGCTATTACACTCAATTGTACTCCACTCTAAGCCACTTCACGCTACCCCACTCCATTGGGTTCTGTTCCACTGTATGCCCCTCATTTCTAGGCCACTCCACTCTTACGCCACTCGCCTCTAGGTTATTCCACTACACTGCACTACACTGTACGCCACTTCACTCTCACCATTCCACTCTACACCACTTTAGTGTATGCTATTCCACGTAATTCCACTCCACCTTAAGGCAGTCTATTCTCTGCACTCCACTGTATGCTATTCCGCTGTACACCCCTTCACTCTACCATACTCCAGTCAATGCCACTGCACTCTATACCACTCCACAGTATGCTATTCCACTGTATGCCACACAATTCTAGGTCACTTTTGTCTACATTATATCATAACACTGTACACCACTCTACTCTATGCTGTTCCACTGTACACAACTACGCTGTCAGCCACTCCACTCTACACAGTTCCAGTCTATGCCACTCCACACTGTTTCACTGTATGCAACTATAGTATGCGCTGTTCTACTCTTTGCTGCTCTACTCTATGCCACTTCACTTTACTCCTCTCTACTCTACCCCATTCCACTCTACCCAACTACACTCTTTGCTACTACACTCTACCCCACTCCACTGTATACCACTCCAGTCTACACCACTCCACTCTATGCTATTCCACTCTATGCCACTACATTCCATGCTATTCCACTGTATGTCACTAAAGACCACTTCAAAGAAAGAACACTTTGAAAACTTCTAAAGAGATTAGAGTTTGCTGCACAGGGTAAACCGTGACAATGTGGCCTATTTTCTGTCCACCATTATGTGCAGTGCGGTGATTGTAATGCATTTGACAAATGCTAAATAGAACATCTACCACGTTCTGATGGAGGATAAAGGTGTCACGCAGGACATAAACAAGTTCAAAATCTTCTTAACTAGAGGAAACAATCTGAAAGGCTGCTTGCCTAGTGTAGTAGTGGCCCATGGAAAGTATGTATCCATGCAGAGCATGTTCCACCTCAGTTAGTTTCCCAGTAATTCAATTTTGTATAGTATAATATAAAGCAAGATGCCGTTGAAGTTGCTTGGCCACTGTGCTGTAATGGTAGAAGAAAAGTGTGAATGACACAACAGACCAATGGATTAAGAGGGATGTCTCCAAAACCCATATATATATATATATATATATATATATATATATATATATATATATATATATATTCACTTAAAAGAAACAAAGGTTGCAGGAATATTGTAAGGTATTATTAAGGTAACTTTAACTTGTGCCCTTGCCATGCACAGTTTTGTTGTCAAACATGTTATTGCAAATATTACAGTGATATTATCAATTATGTTATCAAAGATGTCATGAGTGCCATATGGTCTAATTAGCGGAGAAGTCTGGGTGTGAGAGTGCATATATCAGTGTTTTAGTGGGTGCATCAGTGTGTGTGCTGGTCTGTGAGTGGGTGCATGAGGGTGTCAGTGAGTGGGTGTGTAAGAGTCTGAGTGGGTCTGTGAGTGGGTACGTAAATGAGTGGGTCTGTGAGTGGGTGCATGCAGGTCTGACTGGGGTTGTGAGTGGGTGCATGAAGGTCTGAGTGGGCCTGTGTGTGGGTGTGTGAGTGTCTGAGTGGGTCTATGAGTGGGTGCATAAGTGTCTGAGTGGGAGAAAGAGATTGAAGGAGAGGCAGCGAGATAGGGAGTTTTTTAGGTTGTGATGTATGATGTACTTAGAATGAGATATTTCTGCACAATTTGAAAACAAAAATGTATTAGTCATTTAAAAAGAGTGAGATCACCTTTCAGTACGAGCCTCAAACATTTGCACTTAAAAAAAATACTGAAGGAGGGAAATTACCAGAGATACCCTGGACTCTAACTCTCAATGCTCAGTGTGAAGGTGTATGACCTTCACACTTGAGAAATTTATTTTTTTAAATATATTTTTAACTCTTTATGGGCTATCTGGAGCCATGGAGGGGGGAGCCTATAGGCCTCCATGGCAGTCCCTGATGACTTTTTAAATGTATTCTATTCTATGCCAATTACGGGCTATCTGGGACCACGGGGAAAGCCTCAAGGCCTCCCAGCGGTCCCTGATGATTTTTTAAAATGTTTTTTATTATATGCCCTTTACGGGCTATATGGGATGGGGGAAGCCTCAATGCCTCCCCCATGGTCTCCCCCCGTTTAAAAAAAAAAATCTTACTCTCTACGGGTTATCTGGGACCGCGGGGGAAGCCTCAAGACCCCCCCCCCCCCGGTACCATTGGTCCAGCAACCAAGGAGCTGCTTTAACCCGTGCTTCATATAAAAAAAAGTTTGGCCAGATCCACAGATTCACCACAACTCATGCTACAAATTAAAAAAAAACGAAATGCCTTTTAGCCCTATCAGGGTTCCTCTGGTGCACCACCACCAGAGCTAAGGGGTCAGAGTCTCTGTACCCTGGCCCCTTTTCTTTTTTCAAACATTTTTGTCTGGGACTCAGCTGAAGTCAAGTCCCAATATGGCTGTCAACATTTCCTTGTTGAAGTGTTGGCAGCCAATAGAAGCCCAGCATGAGCTCGGGAGGGGTCACGAATCCTTTGCATCCCGATTTCCTTTATTTTCTCAAAGATTACAAATTGATTTACACCAGGGCTCTTTCTGGACCAAGAACCACCTTTCTGCCAAATTTGATGTAGTTCCGTCCAGTGGTTTTGGTGCTATTGCTGTTAAATTTTTCCTAAGGGAATTATCATGGGAAACGCTCTAAGGGGGTCATTACAACAGTGGCGGTAAAAGCAGCCAACACACCGCCACGGCCGCGGAATTCCGCCACGGTCATTATGACCCAAAGCCCGGAATCCGCCAAAATCTAGACACCCACACAAGTCCGCCACACCAAAGGTCAGTGATAAACTGGCAATAACAAATCCTCCACAGTCATGGGATAAGGGATGCTGCTATTCTGCAGGATGTAAGCGTCATGCACTGAGCCAGGGAATTTTGCATTAACATGGGAAATGTACTGGTCTGCCAAACACAGCATCTGCACATTCATCAAATGGTAACTCTTCCGGTTTCTGTACACCTGTTCACTCCTGCGTGGGGGGACCAAGGCCACATGTGTACCATCAAAGGCACCTATGATGTTGGGGATATGTCCCAGGGCATAGAAGTCACCTTTCACTGTAGGCAAATCCTCTACCTAAGGGAAAACGATGTAGCTCCGCATGTGTTTCAGCAGGGCAGACAACACTCTGGACAACACGTTGGAAAACATAGGCTGGGACATCCCTGATGCTATGGCCACTGTTATTTGAAATGACCCACTTCCTAGGAAATGGAGTACCGACAGCACCTGCACTTGAGGGGGGATTCCTGTGGGATGGCAGATAGCTGACATCAGGTCTGGCTCCAACTGGGCACACAGTTCCTGGATTGTTGCACGATCGAGCCTGTAGGTGATGAGCACATGTCTTTCCTCCATTGATGATAGGTCCACCAGCGGTCCGTACACCGGAGGATGCCGCCATCTCGTCACATGCCCCAGCGGACGGTGCCTATGGAGGAGAACAGCGAGCAGAGAGTCAACCAACTCTGAGGTACGTAAACACAGCTTACTCTGAAAATATTCATAAATCGAAATTTGCCTGTATGAGAGGTTAGGCAAGGCCTAAGTATGTGTGACGCCGTCAAAAATAAAGCCATTGGGCGCCTGACATGGCGGCTGCCTAACCTGTAAGGTGGGACAAGGGGAGATGAGGTAACTGCGCTGGCGTTGTACACCGTCGCGGTAGGCAGTCAAAGACCGCAGCGCAATTCTGCATTGGTTAACATTGGACCCTATGGGTCCCAGGAGCCAATGACGATGCACGCTGGCAGTGACAGTACGCACCGCCGCGGACGTGACCGCCATTTTCTCTCTGTTCAATCACTTGATACCTGATCTTCGACAGGAGAGGACCTACACTGCACGTGCTGCTGTGACCTCAGTCTGGAAGAGACAATGGCTCGTGTGTCTGAGGGAAAGGGCCCCTGCCTTCAGCACGGAGGAGTTGGAGAAACTCGTGGATGGGGTCCTCCCCCAGTACACGCTACTCTACGGTCCTCCAGACAAACAGGTAAGTACACTGTGAGCATGCTGTATGGGCAATGCCTGTGTGGAGTGGGGTAGATGAAAGATGGGAGGGTGAGAATGAGGCGTGCATGAAACAACAGTGAGTGCATGTGCATCATGGCAAGGGTAGGGATGCGGGCCAATGACTGTGACGGTGCAGTTGGTAATTACTTCTCTTTTCCCCTGCACAATTCCTGGAGGTCAGCACCCACCAGAAGAAGGACATTTGGCGTGCCATCGCCAAGGAAGTCCAGACCCTGGGGGTCTACTACAGACGGAGCACCCACTGCCAGAAAAGATGGGAGGACATTCCCCACTGGAGCAAGAAGACAGCGGAGGCCCAGCTGGGGATGGCCTCCCAACGTGGGAGGGGTCCCTGTCGCACCATGACCCCCCTGATGTTCAGGATCCTGGCGGTGGCGTATCTAGACTTGGATGGGTGCTTGAGGGCATCACAGCAGCCTCAAGGGGGTGAGTACACTCTCATTCTGCTGATTCAGCACGCATTTTAGGTGTCTGGGTGGGGAAGGTGGGCTGTGGGTTCCCCTAGGCCAGGGCGAGTTTGGTAGTTAAGTTCCCTTCTTCAGGCAGGCCCTGTGTCACCCCACCCCACCTGTATACAGTGCCAACTACACCTAGTCAGGCTCCTGTGACATCCATGTGTGCAGAAATCGGCCATAGCCTTGTAAACCATGTCCCAGAGATTGAATAGTGGACCCCAAGTGTGCGGCGTAGTGCAGGGGGCTTCTGTGTCTGTCGTGTCCGCCAACGGTAGCAGTATTGCATGCACTGAACATGTCTTTCTTCTGTCTCCTCCCCCTTTTTGTGGTCTCCCTGTACTTGTGTGCATTAGCATCATCAGGCGGAGGAGCAGTGGCACTGGAGCAGGAGGAATCTGCATCCCACATGGTCCTGGAGGGCGAGACTACGGACTCCAAATTCACCAGTGGGACGGGGGCGAGGGGAGCTCCATGGCGGGGACAAGATCTGACATCAGCGAGACGGACTCCTCCTCTGATGGGAGCTCCCTTGCGGTCCCATCTGTGCCCCCCGCATCTACAGGTACAGCCGCCACCCACCCACCAGCACCGCCCTCCCAGCAGCCCCTCAGCCTTTGATCCGTGCCCGCTCACCCAGGAGGAGGGTGGGCATTACCTTCGCCCCAGGGACATCAGCCCCTGCCCCTGTCACCCCTGCTGCCCTCAGTGAGGAGGCCATTGACCTCCTCAGGTCCCTCACTGTTGGGCAGTCTACCATTTTGAATGCCATCCAGGGCGTAGAGAGACAGTTGCAACAAACCAATGTATTCCTGGAGGGCATTCACTGTGGTCAGGCAGCCCTTCAGCAAGCTTTTCAGACTCTGGCCACAGCACTGATGGCAGCCATTGTCCCTGTCTCTAGCCTCCCCCCCTCCAACTTCCTCCACCCAGACCCACACCCCTGTACCTCAGCCTATCCCAAGCACACCATCAGACCAGCATGCACACACCCCAACACACAAGGGAAGCTCTGGCAAACATAAGCACCACACATCCCACAGGCACTTACGCAAGCATCACACACTTGCAGACACACCAACATCCACTGCCTCCAATGGGTCCCCCTCCTCCTCGTCTCCCTCCTCCCTCCCTGTCTCGTCTCCACTCACACCTGCATGCACTACATCCTCAGCCACTACGTCCATCACCAGCACACCCACCACCACACCCTGCTCACGTGCAGTCACCACCCCCACTACCATTCACACATCCCCTGTGTCCTCTCCCAGTGTGTCTGTGAGGCCACCTCCCAAGGAACACAAATGCAGCCACACACCCACCCAACAGCCATCCACCTCACGACAGCCTCCAGCCCATGCATCTTCATCCAAAGTCAGCAAACATACACCTCCTACAACCACAACCTCTTCCTCCACTCATAAACCCCCTCCAGCTACCCGTCCCAGTGTTCCTAAGAAACTTTTCCTGTCCAGCCTTGACCTTTTTCCCTCACCTCCCCCACCCCGTCAGTCTCCTAGGGCCCGACTCTCCAGGTCCCAACCTAGCACCTCAGCCACAACATCGGGACCAGTGGTGCCAGTAGTCACCGGATTATGGAGTGCACCAGGCAACAGGGCAGGCAGTGTGGCAAGGAGCCAGAGCACGGACAGTCCCCTACCTGTCAAGCACAAACAGTTGGACAGTGGCCAAGGGGGGAGGTGAAAGAAACCAGCCACCAAAGCCACTCCCAGGGGTACATTTGGGAGTGTGGAAACAGCTACGACACCATCCAAGGTGGGAAAGGGGCACAGTAAAACCGGTAAGTCGGGGAAGATCAGCATGGCGGGCAATACAGCCACTAGCCACACTGCACAGGAGGCGACTGCCACCAGCCCCGTTACCCAGAGAGTGACCACCAGCAGCCCTGCTGCCACAGACAGGACCGCCAGCAGCAGCCCCGCTGCCCAGGAAGCGGCCGCCAGCAGCAGCCCCGCTGCCACAGACAGGACCGCCAGCAGCAGCCCCGCTGCCCAGGAAGCGGCCGCCAGCAGCAGCCCTGCTGCCACAGACAGGACCGCCAGCAGCAGGCCCGCTGCCCAGGAAGCAACAGCCAGCAGCAGTCCCGCTGCCACAGACAGGACCACCAGCAGCCACACTGCCCAGGAAGTGACCGCCAGCAGCAGCCCCGCTGCCCAGGAAGCGACTGCCAGCAGCCCCGTTGCCACAGACAGGACCGCCAGCAGCAGCCCCGCTGCCCAGGAAGCGACCACCAGCAGCAGCCCTGCTGCCACAGACAGGACCGCCAGCAGCTGAACCGCTGCCCAGGACACCGCCGCCAGCAGCCCCGCAGGCCAGGACAAGACCGCCACCAGCAGAACCTCTGCCCATTACACTGCCGCCAGCAGCCCCGCAGGCCAGGACAAGACTGCCACCAGCTGAACCACTGCCCAGGACACCGCCGCCAGGAGCCCCGCAGGCCAGGTCAAGACCGCCACCCGCTGAACCGCTGCCCAGGACACCGCCGCCAGCAGCCCTGCAGGCCAGTCAGCGCAAATGATTCTGACGCTACTGAGTCCGCCACAGGCAGGACGAAGCACTCTGGGCACAAGGCCACCTCCAGAAACCAGTGGTGACTGTTATCCACTTGAGAGACTGTGGCTTTGCACTCCCCAGGATTGAACAGTGGGCAACCCACCCACTGTAGAGACTTGAGAGACTTTGGCTTTGCACTCCCCAGGATTGAACAGTGGGCAACCCACCCACTGTAGAAACTTGAGAGACTGTGGCCTTGCACTCCCCAGGATTGAACAGTGGGCAACCCACCCACTGTAGAGACTTGAAAGACTGTGGCTTTGCACTCCCCAGGATTGAACAGTGGGCAAACCACCCACTGTAGAGACTTGAGAGACTGTGGCTTTGCACTCCCCAGGACTGAACAATGGACATGGAGCCCCCTCGTGGATCTGGCGTTGTGCACTCAACCGGCTGAGGTGCCCCCCCTTCCCTTCCCCCTGAGGTGCCTGTTTTATTTCTATCTGATGCCCCTGCAGTGTTCTCTACGTTTTGATCGGGTATTGAGTGTGGGCCTCGCCCATGCCTTTTGGACCCAGTGATCCACGGACTATGATGGTGGAATCCCTTGGACTTGTGTTCTTGGTGTAAATAATTGTATATAGTACAAATGTATGTATTTGTAAATATTTTTGATGTGTGTAAATGAATATATCACAATAATTCAACTAATTTCCTTTTGTCCTTGCATTGTTCAAGGGAGAGTTGGGGGTTGTAACTGTTATGTATCAATGTGTATTAGCGTGTCTGTTGTAGTAGGTGAGGGTGGAGGTGGGGGTGGGGGTGTTGCATGTGTGTGTGTCGCTCTCTTTTCCCTCCCCTGTGTCGTAGGTGCAGTACTCACCGTTGTCTTCGCCACCGGCATTCGTGCTCCTGGTAGAGGAGCAGGAAGATAAAGGCTGGCAGAATCTGGAGCTCGGGTTCCATGGCGTCCTGATTCCTTGTGGGTTGTGTAGACGTGAGCATTTTCCCTTCCAAGTCCTGTTTCCGCCGTGTTTTTGTTCACGGGGAATCCGCCCCGGAAAAGGTGGCGGATTGGCCTCTCATGATACTGTGGGAGGTACATTGTCTTCCGCCTGTCTGTCGGCGGTTACTGCTGCGGTGTTTGTTTGTACCGCTGTGGCGGTCGGAGTGTTAAAGTGGCTGTCTATGTTGGCGGTTTCCGCCACGGTCGTAATTATTTTTTTTTTACCGCCGGCCTGTTAGCGGTTTACCGCCGCTTTAACACCGACCGCCAGGGTTGTAATGACCGCCTAAATGTTATTCCCCCTTTCGATCTCAGGCCCCGCTTTATGGATCACCCTGAAACTTTCCAGACAGTGGCTCACAAGACCGTCACATTTTTTGTGAAATTTTTGTGAGGATTCGTCAAGTGATGCCAAAATTATGGGCAAGCAAAAAAATGCTTTTTCTATTGAAACTAGGTCCTAACTGTAACTACGTAGTGGTGACCGCCACTAGGTAATATATTCATATATCTGACATACAAATATTAGTCGGTAGGCCCACTCCTCAAGCCTATTATGGACCCTGGGATCCCATCCCCCAGGGTTAATTTTAATGTAGGTGGGTGCACAGGAGCCCCCCACTAGGTGACCCAAAAATAACACATTGGGAGCTGCAGTGGGAGCCCCATGGATTACACAGCCCTAGCCGGCTCCCCACATGATACTGAAGTCGGCATTGCTCCCGCCTGGAGGAAGCAACAATTTATACTGATCCCTCCGGGCGGGAGCAATGTGTTCTTCTGTTTCCCTACCCACCTCAGTATGGGTAGGGAAACAGAATACAGATCTACTCCCACCTGATGGGAGCATTTTTAAAGCATAAAAAACATACTTTGTGTTTGCTCCAATTTGCCAGGATTTTAAAAAAATGCTTCCGCCAAATGGGAGCAAGCATGACTTTCTGTGCCGTGATGATGCCGTGCCAAAACTGCTGTGTCTGGGGGTGGGCTCCCCTGAACATAGCAAGTGAGCCGGCTTCACAGTATGCAGTCCCTCGGGCCCATTAAATGCTCAGGGAGGAGGGCCATGAAGCCTCCCTCACTTTTTAAAAAAAGTCATGGCTCCACTTTTAAAGCCTCGGGGAGGGGGGCTACACAGCCCCCTGTCTTTAACCAATACTTTGGGGATAGGGTCAAATAAGGCTCAGGAAGAGGGCTGCGCACCACCCTCTCCATCCTAATTAAATTTGGCCTTGGGTACATGGTCCCAGTGGAGGAATAAGGCTCAGGAAGGGAAGTCGAGCAACCCTTCCACATATTAATTAAATAGGCCCCCGGGATGGGGTCACAGAGCTGAATACAGGTCAGAGAAGGGGGATGCATGACCCCTCGCCCTTGCCATAGTAATTAAATTTGGTCCCAGGGCATGGGGTTCCTTGGGCGAAAAACAGCTCAGGCAGAGGATGCCTTCTCCCTATTATAATTAAATTGGGCTCCAGGTCATGGGGTTCCTGTGGCAAAAAACGGCTCAGGGGGAAGTCAAGCATTTTTTCAGGGGGTAGCCCAGAATCCCACAGGATTGTGGAAAAAAACTATTTTTTGTTAATTTAGGCCCCGGAGGGTCACTTTAGGTCCCCCACCCGCCAGATTCACATAAACTACAGGACAGTGGACTAAGTCCCCGAGTCCTGTAATAGACAACATGAGAAAAATGCTGGCAGCCAATCATAGCACCTAGTCCCGCAGGAGTTTGACTTCCACTGGAGTGAGATGGCCCAAGAGAAAAAGGCTCCCTGGGTCAGTCAGAACTCTCTATTTTTAAACTGGTGCTCCCACAAGACTCTTGAGAGACTCTCGGGAACCCAACCGCCCAGATATACAAATATATTTGTACCTACATTTTTCAAAAACTACTGAACGGATTCATACCAAATCACAAAAATCACAATCTGCAGACCAAGATCTAGCTTCCTGCCAAATATGGTGTACTTGCGTTCAGTAGTTCTTCTGGTAGTGCTTCTTAAGTAAGTCTATGGAAAATGTGTGGGAAATTTGTAGTTGGGACACCCCTTTTTTCATGGTCCCTGCTTGGCAGATCACCACTGAACTTTCTATGGACACACTAGACAAAAAATAGAACCTTTTTGGAAAGTTTACTGAGATTTGTCAAATGATGCAAAAGTTATTGACAAAACTAAAAAGCCATTTCCTATGGAAATGCTGACCTAACTATAACTACCCAGTGGTGACTGCCACTGGGTAACATATTTATATATATACTGGCTAATACCAGATCTAAAAAGTAGTCTACATTGCAGCACTGGACTAGTTTTGAACTTGTAGAAACACACCATATATGTATTTTGCATGGTATGAAAGACTACCTGCCTTTGTGGTTGTTGCAGGTAATTGTTCTGTCAAATATCGCAGTCAATAACTCCCTTGTGGCCCTGTGGGACAGTTTGTATCCCTTGGGGGCACAATAATACCACTCAGGAGAAAATAATCATTTCAAATAAATTATATGCCCCCAAGAGTGTCGTCCCGAGTAGCAGGAGGTCAAACCCCGAGAACATATGCATACCATTATGTTTCCGCTGGCCCGGCCCCACATTCACATAAAACAATTTGCCCCTGTGAGGTTCTGCCTGTAAACCATAAGGGGTGATCACCAAAAACAAGCAGATCTCTGGTGGTATAGTGGTTTCTTGCTTGTGGGTAGTGGCACGGTCACAGTCCCCAGGCAGGAAATTGTTTTAGAGAGGGATCGTTTGAGCCAAGATGCCTCCCTCAATCTTGGGGAGGCCATTTTTGGCCTGAAATCTCCACTGTTTGTGGTGGAGAGAAATCACTAGCTACTTTCCTCCACAGTGAGTGGAGATCTGGGACACCTGTTCATGCACCCTGCGCACTGAAGTCACTGATGGGTGGGAGGAGGTGGTAACTGAACCAGAAGGGATTCCTCTTGGCCTCCACGCTGGGTATTGAAAAAAGGAAACATCCAGGTTCCTTTAAATAATTCCCTTCATCATGCAACAGCCAAAGACCGCTCTGTGCCGGTACTGCAGGTTTTGACCAGTGGCCAACACTCACACTGAAGGGATTATTCCTACTGGTCATACATCCAGTTATGTGTCAAAAATAATTTCTCTTTTTTGTTGGCTGCAACTTCTAAGTTTCTGCCTTGTTTGTTGCTCCCTAAAAAAGTTGTAAAAAAGGTTTAAAAAACATATTTCTTTAGAACATCCCTTTTCATTTAAAGTATAGAAAATATGTTTATATTGTTTCTCATGTTTGTCTCTACAGTTTTACAGATCACAGTAGCAGGCAGAAATTGGCCATGAAAGTCCCAGTCCGCTGCTATATGGTAAATGGCAAAAAGGCAAAGGCCTATAGCAAGACTGTAGCACTTTAATGCCTATCATAGCCAGCTTCAGTTGCCTTTCACTACTAGAAAACTCCGCTCTATGAGTACAGAATGTCTACCGTAGTGTTATACACAACTGCAGCAGGCTGTACCTGTAGCAATCTGTGGTAAGTTTGAAAAAAGCTCCTTAGGAAACAAAGGCACAACATTCAGGAAGGTAAGGCAATAGAAATAGAAATAGTTAAAAGTGAAAGAAAAGAAGGATATTGTAGGATCTCAATTGTTTATGTAGAGTAAACTGTTACTGTAGCATAATTTTAAATGTTCTTTCCTAGCCTACTCTACTTCCTGACAAAATTAAGTGAATCACAGATAAGCCGCTGTGCAGAGTTTTGTCAACTCTATTGAGTATACAGTATACTGTGAGCTAAAAAAGATGTGTTTCATTTTATGACGGTTATTTGTGACAGTGTCGACTTCTGTACCGGTGTGGCACAATTTACCCTAAACACTCAAGAGGATGCTCGGGAATTGCTAATGGTCGAGCTAATTATTTTAGAAACTGAGCATATTCTAATCCATGAATCATTTGGAATTAGCTATTCCTTCAATTTAGGAATGGTCACCATTTTTCTGGAACTGACATTGATTCAGAGCGATTTGTGTACTTAACTATACCAGATTGCAAAACAGTTTTGTTTTATAGGTTATTGAACTAAGTTGTGCAAAGCAATTCATGTCCAAACTGTAGAGCAGAAGTACTTTCAAGTGTAGGCTTTTAGAAGAACCACAAATATATCACCTTAGTGCTACAAAGGTGTGAACCATATGTCACTAAAATAAATAAACATCATCAACCTTAAATGTGGCCAGGCATCATTGTATGGGAAACATTACACACTGTTGACATCACTTTTCATGAGGGAGACAGCACTACATGATATCACTATATCACGATATAAGGGGTCATTTTGACCTCAGTGGTCTTTTTCCAAGACTGCTGAGGGACCGCCGTGCGGAAGACCGCCAGTGGTGGCGGCTTGCCGCTCGGCCTATTATGACCGTTGGCAGCTCTCCGTCCTTTTACGGACGGAGAGCCGCCAACAGTCATACTGGCGGGAGGCGGGAAAGTGGAGGTTGCTCCACCGCCACGGCAACAGAACACTGCCCAGCGAATTACGTCATGTGATTCACCGTGGTGGTGTTCTGTTGACGGTGTGGTGTCGGCGGAGCTGCCCCCATGGCTCCCGTCCCCTCCCGGAGGATCGTCGGACCAGGTAAGTCGACCGTCCGTGAGGGGAGGGGGTGGGGGGTGTTGTGTGTTGTGTGGGTGCATGGGGGTGTACATGTGTGTATGTAGAGGGGTGTGCGAGTGCGTGTGTGCTTGCGGGGGTGTTGTGTGTTTGGAAATGAGTGCGTGTATGTCTGTAGGTATGTCTGTATGGATGTGTGCGTGTATGTGTGAGTGTGGGTGTGCGTGTCTGACTGTGTGTGTGGATGTTGGCATGTATGTTGGAGTGTGTGCATGTCTGTGTGTTGGTGGTGCCTGCGTGCGTGTCGTGTGTGTATGAATGATGTTATGTTGGGGGTTGGTGTGGGGAGGGGGGTCCTGCCACCTTTGGGGGGTAGCAGGGGTGGTGGGGGTGTAGGGGAGGGAGTCGGGGTGGGGGTGGGGGAGACCCCTATTCACCTGGCACTAATAGTGCTTACCGCCATGGATTTCATGGCGGTTCCAACCGCAGGAAATCCACGGCGGTAAGCCGGGTCAAAATACCGCTGGCGGTATAGTGACGGCCACCGGGCGGGAGACCCAGGTCTCCAGCCCGGCGGTCGTCTCCACCCTAGTGGGTGGAACGGAGAAGCGGCGGATGACCATGGCGGTAACCGACATGGTCATAATACAAAAAAAAAGACCGCCAGCCTGTTGGCGGTCTTACCGCCGCTTCTCCGCCTCCCGCCAGGGTCATAATGACCCCCATAGTCTTTTTGAAGAGGGGCTAAATGTAAAGATAATTGTTACTGCAGTATATACAGATATGTTCCCCTTTTGTTATCTACCAATTGAGTTAAAGCTGCAGAGAAAATTATGTCTACCAGTTAGTGATGTCAAGTATCTTCTCTTTACAGTGCACACACTGACATGCACAGCTTTTATGTTGTCTTTTTTACAATCCAAAGGTTTACCCCCATAGTCCATTAATGAAAAAAACATTTCTTGGACGTGTTAAGTGCTGAACGTGTATGGGTACTCACAAGTGGCGAAAGAGTCCACACTGTGAAACAACACATTCTGACAATACAAAAATATTTTAAGGTGATTTCAGTGTTACAATTTGATGGCTTTTAAAAACTTAATGATTATAATTTTTATTACACTTACAATTTGTCTATTTTAGCACTACCCACGGACACTGCAATAATGCAGTAGATAGGACTCAAGGGACGAGGCACACTTGACTAAATTAGTTACTTTGTATTTTGTTATATGTACACATATTTGGAGTATCTGCATATAGATCATATCGTATTTGTAACAATTAGCATTAAACACATTGCTACACAAAATAAATAAGACCATTTAATCTTTGCAAATGACCTTCTAGCAATGTGTGTTGCTGCACTTTTATCAACTTTTCATCTGTTTGAGCTAGAAACAAACCTTTTTGTTTTAATTACCTGTACATTATGCAGATTATGATGGATTATGTGCAAATATAGCACATTCATAATTAAGTCACATAATAGAACGGCCTACTATTCTAGTGTCGCTAGTACAGAATTATATAGTGAAACTGAAAATAGTACATTTTCAATGCCTCTTAAAGACATTCTTTTTTGCATTTTTTAGCACACAGAAGAAATATTAGTAACAAAATCTACTACAGAAGTGGAAAGACTTCTTAAATATATACATATATAAACACACTTCATCAAAACATAGAAGATCGTGGTAGTTGAATACTGCTTCATTTGTGTCTTTTAAATCATTCAGAAATGGGAAATTCTAGAGGAAGAAGAAGATCTTCCTGATCATAACAGAGAAATAGTTATCAATTAGTGTGATACTCTTGCTTTTGGTTTCTAGATGAATGGTATAATATCCATTGTGGAATCAGTTTTATTTCAGGTTCAATTGTGTGACAGTCATTAGGAGCAAGCCTGCAAAATGTGCAGAGGCCATTGGTCTTTAAGTGAACTTGAAATGTCTGTACTTTTGCTGTAACCACTCACCCTTGACAAATGACCAGTGTTCGTAACAAGCGGTTGCTATGCTTCTCTTGCTGATTTCATAAGTTGATGCCCATGTATAGCTAAGGACCTTATTCTGATTGGATAAACAAGTGGAAAACCCCTACTTGTTTACCAAACTACTGGCTCTCATTGGATGTATATCATTTATGCAATATATGCAAAATCTATTGAAATTTATAAAAACATATGTTAACTTCTGTAAGGGGGAGTCTGGTCCACACTGGCACCTGGCTCGTCGCAGCTGTCGAATAATAGGACAGGTTAAAAATCTAACCTGCCTAATGTATTTATTGAGTTTAGACTTCGAAATATTTGGTGAAGAATGCTGACTTGACTTGTGCTGTGCGGGGGAAATATAGCAGTTGAATGACACCTTCACATTGGTGAAAGTGGATGGCTGGTGGCTATCTATGGTACCACACTAAAGAACGTAGGGTCATATTTAAGAAAAGTGGTGATGCAGCTCTGAGCAGGCGTTAAAAGTGCAGAAAAAAATGACGTAAGGAAATCTGTTAGATTTAATTGAGGCATTTTATTGCCCTCTTTGTATACATAATGCCTGGTGAAGGCATAATGTAGCGCAAAGGGTTACAAAGTGTCGAAATGCATGCATTGCGCCACTTTGTGAATATGGAGTGGCGTTTTTGGCCTTTTAACACCACATTAGCGTGAAAGGAATTATGCTAATTTGGCATTAGAATGGTGCTAGGTGCTCTTAAATATGCCCCTTAGTTTTCTCAGTGCACAGATTTCTGCCTGCTCTCTCCCTCACCACATGTTAGTTTCCCCTGGCCTCATACCTTCATTGTTTCCCGCTGTTTAGAATGGCAGATTGAGTCTGTTAGACCTGTCATCCTTGGCATGGTCTCCCCTGTCTTTTTTGCCTCAGCTTCCCATGTTTTGACTGTGTGCTGGACTCTGTTTTTGCTGCTTTTGGTACTCTGGGCACTTTACCACTGCTGATCAGTGCTAAAGCGCAAGGGCTCCTGTATAAAGTGTATTTGTATGTGTAACTGGCTTTTCCATGATTGACTTATTTGATTTGCTAGTAAGTTCCCAGCAAAGTGCACTAGAGGTGCCAGGGCCTGTACATCAAGTGCTACTAGTGGGCGTGCAGCACTGGTTGTGCCACCCACATTAGTAGCCCTGTAAACATGGCTCAGACCTGCCACTTCAGTGTCTGTGTGTGCAGCTTTAGACTGCCAATTCAACTTGGCAAGTGTACCCGCTTGTTAGTTTGAAAATGCCACTTTCAGAAAGTGGGCATTTTCTTGCTTAAACCATTTTATGGCTCTGCCTGTTTGTGGATTCCCTGTCTGGGTCAGTATGACAGTTGGGATGTTTGTGAATCTCCTCTAGACAGTGACACAAGGGGAGCTGGGGTGTAGCCTGCATATCCTGATGAGCGATCTGGGCTGGAGTGGAGGGAGGAGAGGTCACTTACACCTGAATGGGCTGTGCCTGCCCTCATGCAATGCCGTCTCCAACCCCCTGGTGTGTGTCTGGGGCCTGGCCTGGGCAAGGCAGGATCCTGTAAACAACACAGACTTTCCTTTGACTTTAGATTTCTTCAAGATCACTTCTGAAACCAAGAGGAACCTCTGCCAAAGAGAAGAGCTGAATAGCTGAAGTGCTGCCCCGGTCTGTGACTGTGCTTTGTTGGGCTATCCTGCAGTTGCTGCTGCTGCCTGTGAAAGAGGACATAGACAGGACTTTGTTGTGCATTCCTGCTTGAAGAAGAATCTCCAAGGGCTTGAACTGAGCTTGTCTCCTGTTTTGAAGTCTCAGGGCCATCAAAGACTTCCTCTGCCAGCACCTGGACTCTCTGCTTAGACTCCTGCCATGCCAAGTGGTGCCCTGTCCAGTCACCGGGCCCTGGGAAGGTGAAGTTGGCAGAACAAGAGCTGAAATCAACACACACGGAAATGTTTGATGCATCATCAGCAACGCGGCTGATGAACGACACGCCATCCGCTTCGCGGCTGAATTGATGCTACACCTGCATTGCGGCTGGGAGATCGACGAATCGCGGCTGAAGAAACGACGCAACACCCACTTGCAGCTGCTGATAATGACGTAAACCCCATGCAGCGAGGTTTTCTAACACCGTGTGACCGGATTTCTCACACATCGTCCCTGGGCGTCAAAGTCATCATGAACCTGCGTGGATCCGAGGCGCCCCGTCCGGAAATTGAAGCATAGCTCTTTTGTGAGGGAGAAAAGCAACGCATTACTGACCCAACCAGAGAAGGAAATGACGCACGGCCTCACTTGCAAGTAAGGAATCAACGCATTGCTGACTTTTCCTATGCACGCTCACCCATGCGGCTTTATTTTTTACGCAAACCAGGTACTTTGGGTAAAATCAACGTTTCCATAGTTTTCTATGGAGTAAGACTCTTAGGGGGTCATTCCGACCCTGGCGGTCCATGACCGCCAGCGCCGGGGACCGCGGAAGCACCGCCAACAGGCTGGCGGTGGTTCCTGGGCCATTCTGACCGCGGCAGTAAAGGCGTGGTCAGAAAAGGGGAACCAGCGGTTTCCCGCCAATTTTCCCCTGGCCCAGGGAATCCTCCATGGCGGCGCTGCTTGCAGCGCTGCCATGGGGATTCCGACCCCCTTCCCGCCATCCCGTTCCTGGCGTTTTTTACCGCCAGGAACAGGATGGCGGGAACGGGTGTCGTGGGGCCCCTGGGGGCCCCTGCACTGCCCATGCCACTGGCATGGGCAATGCAGGGGCCCCCTAACAGGGCCCCATTATGATTTTCAGTGTCTGCTTTGCAGACACTGAAAATCGCGACGGGTGCCACTGCACCCGTCGCACCCCAGCAACTCCGCCGGCTCCATTCGAAGCCGGTTTCATCGTTGCTGGGTCTTTCCCGCTGGGCCGGCGGGCGGCCTTTTGGCGGTCGCCCGCCGGCCCAGCGGGAAAGCCAGAATGGCCGCCGCGGTCTTTTGACCGCGGGTCGGTCATTCGGCGGTGACCGCATGGCGGCCGGCGACCGCCGCCCGCCGCGGTCAGAATGACCGCCTTATTCTTTTGAAAATTCGTATTTTGACTTGTGTATGTTGGGTTTTTGTCATTTTGGTCTTGTTTGATTTAACTAAATATTACCTATTTTTCTAAACTGGTGTGGTGTCCATTTTGTGGTGTTTTCGCTGTATCACTGTGTGTGTTGGTACAAATACTTTACACATTGCTTCTGAGATGAGCCTGACTGCTTGTGCCAAGCTGCCAAGGGGCTAAGCAGGGGTTATCTAAGTTTGTTTCTCCATTTCCCTGGCTAGAATGAGGGTCCTTGCTTGGACAGGGGGTAACCTGACTGCCAACCAAAGACTCAATTTCTAACAGATTCTAGCTGTAACTTTCCATAAGAATCCTTTCTTTCCAGTTCATGTATTGTTTTGTGTAAATATTGTGGGTGATTAACTGAAGTGATTGTTTGATCACACAAAGCCTCCCTTACTGTTTTTCAAGTTTCTGTAATAGGATGCCAATGTCGATATGTGAAGTGGCCACGTAATCACTGTTAAATGTATGGTCCTAATTTTAGTTTGCCCACTGTATATAGTTTGTAACCACATAGGGATGTGTAGGCATGTCTCATTAAACAGGGCTCCAGGTTGTATATAAAAGTTTATGTGGTGGCACAAAGGAGTATAGACTTTAGCAAGTAGAAGGGCCCCCAGTTGTAAATAATTATGTGGTCACATGATGGGGTTAAAACAGTAACATACTTTGATGTAAAAGCATGCTTGTATGATTTTGATGTAGAAATGTTTCATGTGAATAGTGCAGGGCAAAAGGAGCTCTGCTGAAACAGCATAGAGAAAGCGGTTCCACTGACAGTGTTTTGACCAGGGCTCATGTGGTACCCAGGTGTGGATAAGTGTGTTTTGTGAGCAGTGTCCAAAGGGTTTTGTGTTAGGTGGGCCAAGGTGTAAATATGGTTTAATTGGACACTTAAGGTTTTGGTGTATCAAGAGTTTCAGACGTCAGATGGGCCAGCAAAGCAATGTGGTTGTATGTATGAAAAATGCACACTTTATAGATTGACTGTTATACAGTCATTGATGTGTGACTATTGTATGGATTGATTTATGCATTTATTAAACAGGTGGAGGTGGTGCTCTGGTAGGATAAGAGCACCAGCTTAGGGACAGTTTTAGAATATATGTCTATGGAAGAGTGGGGTGAAAGGATGTCCACCTTTCTACGTGTTGGTTGCTGATGTATCTGAGTGATTCTTGAAGGTTTCTACAGGCATATTCAGTAATCCCACTAAAGGCTGGCTGTGTCCCTGACTCTATAGATTTTCTTTCCAACTGTTTTTCTGTTGTCCTGCCTCATTTTTGGGTGGCAAGGATGTGGATCCCTCTTTGATTTCACACACCTCTAGCACCTACTTTTCCTTTTTGCTGGCAAGGAAACAACAATTATAACAACTGAGTACACTGTTCTGTGTTTCCTCCGACCCAATTAGGGGAGAACACAGGTCACCTGAGGTGCATGCTATCTAGAAGCAAGCACCCTCACCCACCAATTGGTGGCATGCTTCATCATCGGGCTTGCTCCTTGTCAGCCCGGCACTGCAATGCCCACGGGCCCCACAAGGGGGCTTTTTGCCAAAGATCTTTTAGAATAGTGCCAACAGGAACTGTAGGAGCACTTTGAAGCCTATAGTGGGATCTGATGAGAGACTCAAAAAGTGAAGCTAAAATTGACTATAGGTACTAGAATTACTTTTTATTCTAACCTGGAGTAACCTATTCCAAGGTTAGAAACAAGCAAGGGAGGAGTACTACAGAAAATAATGTCCCTACCCTACCTACATTAATTTGTGCATAGAGATTATACAGAATGTTGTTGACATGTTTCATACCATAGATGTCCCTACGGATCAAGCTGTGTTTCTTCAGGACCAAAAACAGATACCTAGTCCTTACTAAAAAAAGTGTAAGACTGTTCTAAATTTAGGGGTCTGTCACATGAGTGTAACTCACACTACCTTATGGACTTCCTATTTCAGATGACCTGGAACAATAACAAAAAATAAATCAACAGACATTAAAATCAACCTCTCCAGTGGACAAAACCCACATCAATCACATTTACTTTCACTTATATTGGTGCTCAGGGACATATCCTGCCCTCACCCGAACAATGATTTAGATGGGGGAGGTGTCATTGGAAAGAGGAGAATCTCTCCTTTCCAATGGTACCATTCCCTAGTGGATCCCTGCTTGGGGATCACCACAGCAGGGTGATCCCCATCAGGAATCCACCCACTAGACCTGAGGGAGTAATCTTTGAAATGGGGTAGCCCCCTCACAAAGGTCTAATGCTCTCCCCAGCCCAAATTCATTCGGCCCCCTCCCCCGAAAGGGAAGATTGGAAGTTTCTACCTCCAAAAGGCCCAAATGGGGGTAGAAAGCCCACTAGACACCATGGGTTGTTTTTATTTACATCAGAATGGGTATGGGCAGCCCTCTTGGGCATCGGGGCTAGACCCCAACCACCCATACAACCACCAGCAGTCTTTATGCCCCCCTACTGGGGACAGATTGGAGGCTGTTATGACCAATCTTTCCCCTGGCTGGCGCAGAAAGCCCAGATGGGTGGGGGCAGCCCACCAAGGCATTGGGCATAACCCTCACCCATCAAATTACCCTTAATAACCTATTTGCCCCCCAAGTGGGCAGATAAAGGGAATGTCACCAAACTGCCCCAGTGGGAGGAGCAGAAAATCCAACTGACCCCAGGGAGTTTTTTTCATTACCACAAAGCGTGGGGGTGGCCTCCCACCTGCCAACACATTGGGCCGAGCCTACACCTCCAATATGACCTCAACAGTCTTTCTGTCCCCTGGAAGCTAAAGCATCCCCATCATTTTTTCCAAGAAGGGAATTTTTGATTTTGGGGGCTTTTTTAGACACATAAGTAGCAAAGTTAGGCTTGGGCTAAGTTCCTTTATAGTCCTACTTCTATATTGATAGGCTGGATTTTTAGGGCTCGGATCGGCTGCTACCTGGCGATACCTCTGAAATCCAAGCATTTTTGGAAATAGACATCCAGTGGAGTCTAGCTGGGTATGCCTCACGTGGATCTCGCTACCTTTCTTACCCACAATGCCATGCAAACCACAAACTTTGCCTAAATATGCACATTTGCATTGCATTATGTGATGTAAACTTCAGAATTAGCAGGGACCCAAAAATATTCATACCAACCAAGTGTCCCATTAAAAGTGCTACTCCACTTGTGTGAATTAGCCTAGTGCCCTCGACAAGCACAAATCAAACCAGGGTCAATGAGAGTCGCTCTACGAGACTCCCAGTGACCTTGTTTTGATGCTTACCTGTTGCATGTACTAGGCACAGACACACATGTGAGGTAGCATATTCATCAGAAGACTTAGTGGTATGCTGGGTGGAAGGAAGTTTGTGGCTCCCCACAGATTCCATAACTTTCCATCACAGAAATGTGAGGAAAATGTGTCTTTAGTCAAAGTTGGAAGCTTGCAAGGGATTCTGGGTAAAACAACCTGATGCGAACCATGCAAGTCACCCCATCCTGGATTTCCCTAGGTATCTAGTTTTTAAAAATGAACAAGTTCGCTAGGTTTATGAAGGTGCCAGCTGAGCCAGGGCCCAAACTCCACAGTTACACACTTTGCAAAAAACTGGTCATTTTTTTGTGAAGAACTGTGATGTATCCTTGGTGCGTTTTCGGTCTTTTCCTGTCATTGTCACTAAGCCTACCCACACAAGTGAGGCAACCAAAAGGGTCTAGCAAGTGTAATGGTACATTGCTTTTGTAAATCCGCCGTCGTGACACAAAGTTACAGTTGAAAACATTGTCACAAATGACTGTTTTTTCCTACTCATTTTCAATAATTATTTATTTTAACAGTTAGTTTCTTTGGAAAAACTTTGAGGGATCCACACCTATGACCCCTTGCTGAATTTGAAATGTTGTCTACTTCAGAAATATACAGCTTTCGTGGATGACCCATGGGTTTCAAACTGGTTTGCACCACAAACTGGAAGTAGGTTGAAAGTACAAAAAAAGTAAAAAATTGGCTACCACTTTAAAGAATGCAAAAACTGTAGTAAAAATATGTTTTTGTGTCTGAGCTCTGCAAGTGTTTGAACTCTTGGAATATGGTGGCTTTAGCACATTAATCTATTTGTTGATGTCATTTTTATGAATACACCAGACACTGTTATCAAGAACACTTGTTTCTATTTGTCCCAAAAAACTCAAAATGTAACTATATTGTGGCTATTTTTTAGGTCTCCACCAGGAGAATCCACATAACCTGGGTACCTTTAGAATCCGCAGGATATTCGAAAAAGGGGATAGGTTTGCCATGGACAGCTTATCTGGACAAAACGTTATGGAGGCCTAAGTGCAAATAGACAAAAAGATGTCCAGCTCTGGGATGGGACGGGATGGGGGGTTTATGGTAGGCCTAGCAGCAACAGAGTTAACACTGCACAGTGTTTCTTTGTCCCTGCATCATTTGTTCACATTTTCTGTAATTTTGACTGTCAGGAATTAGCCTCAGGAACTAGTTCAGAGGACCGTTTACTACCTTGATGCCATTGTAAGCGAATGTTGAAGCTGCAGTGCGAGTTAGCTGCTTGTTGAACTATATTGGCTAGTTTTCTTAAAACATTGCACACTGTTCATATGATTAATAGAGACTTTCAAAACTGTAAAGAAATGTGGTAAAAAGAGGAAACTGTTGCTCCAATCTGCTCTTCCCTCACAATTTCATGTGCCCAGAATTCGGAAGACAAGAATGGAGGTAATTAGGTGGCACCAAAAAGACCACCATCCTCAGCTACAGCACCAGAATTGAATGCGGCAAATGTGTTTTCTCAGCACATAAAGAGCTAGCAACCTGTGACTCCCAGCTTTTAGTGCATAAGGGTGTGTTGTACAATATATTTCAGAATACTGATAAATAAAGCTCTCTACAATATTCTTCATCAGTGTTCCCAATAAAGTGTAGGAGTTCCAACCTGTGTGACAAATGGTCTTGTCTGCCTTTGAAATATGCTGATCCTTATTTCCTATCCACCATGACTGCGTATGCAAGTAATTGTCTCATTTTAGAAATGGCTACTAAAGTGGGAGAGTGGCATACGCATCAGTATAGTAAAAACGACCAGAATCAGATTGCAAAACCAATTCCCATACACATGCTTGCCAATAACGTCACTAATGAATGCGGAAAACTGTTAGATAAATTAACTGATTTACATGTTTGAAATCTTGCAACGGCCTCCATCTGTGGGTTCTCAAGACCAGCTGGCTGCATTGCTGCTCCTCACAAGTTATTGTGAAGACTCTTTTCCAAGGTCTCTATGACCACTACATTAGAGGCTCGACATAATGTTAGAAAGTAGCCTTTGAGACCAGAACATGCCTGATAATTATCAATAATCAAAAATACTGTCTCACTTTCAACAGGATGTAGACAAAATACACATATTTAGTAAAGCTATTCAGGACCATAATGGCCAAATATTTCATTTAAAAAGATAACAATTAATACCTCCTGGCACATTACTTTTAGATATGAAAGATGATAAAAATAGAAAGTGAACTCACATGCCCGAAGTGTTCTCCTTGATAAGTTCTTAATGGGGAAAAGAGCTATTTTCTATTTTGAAGACGTTGCGTTCCTATTTATGTTCACATTCTATAAAGTGAATTATTGGAATGCTTTTCAAGCTTCTGCATTTGTAATGCATCTGCTACTTTGTTTTTTCTGCTGAGTTCCAAGGCATAAAGATGGAGTAAATGTAATGATGTGTAGCAGTTGTGATACTCGGGGCAGGGTTGAAGGACTATACAATATTTGAAAAATAAAGAACTAAATACATTTGTAGTTCCTACTTCAAGATGTGCAAACGTGGTATTACAGTTAAGCGATGATTCACCTCCTACTAGTAGTAAGGGTGTCCAGTGTGAGGTCGCCCTTACCCCTCCTGTTTCCTGTTCTCGCAGTATGCAAGAGTCTAACCACACAACAACCACAGATTCTGGGGAAAGAGTCAAGACTGGTGCCCCTCTGCCCCACTTTTACCTTTCTTAAAAGAACATCTGAGTTTCACAACATCATGCTTGCAGAAAAGGGGAAGTTGCATCCAACACTACTAATGCCTGCCCCTCTTGCCTTGTTACAATTATTCAGTCTGTGGCACAGTAAGCATTAGCGAGAAGGAATTACATAAAAGGGAGCAAAGTTATTGAAATGGATGGTGATAGAATGTCAAGATAACCTAAGGAAGTGAGGCACCGAAGAACATTAATGCGACACAATCATGTGTTCATGTGTTCCAATCATACTTGTTATATACACGTATCACATTTGTTTTCTTCTACTCTTTGGAGTTATAATTTGTTTCATGCCAGTTTTCCAGTGCTGGGAGGTCCCTAATGATATATGGAATGGAATCAACGATCTCTATCATTTGTATTTTATCAATGTACTTTTGATTATGCTGTGCTTGATTAGTTCACTATGGCATAAGAAAACATTTCAAATTGTTTTCCCTTTGCTTCCTACTGAGCACACAGATGTACGATACATTATTTGCTATTTAGGGAACAGCACGCAGGGTAAACGTGCACAATTCACAGCATTGTCTCGCAAAACCAACAGGCTTGTATTTATAAGAGAATGAGAGTAGGACATATGATATTTAGGATTTCTGGTCGAAGTAAGTGAAAGAGTCGTGGGTCTTAATTGCAAAATGAATGGATGTTTTACCAACCCACAGTGAATGTCAATAGCATGAGAAGACGGTTGCTGCAGTGTTAAAGAGAAGGAGTTCGGTGTTTGATACAAGGCTAGTGACAAGAGACTCTGGGGGTCATTCCGACCCTGGCGGTAAAAACCCCCAGGGCCGTGAATGACGGAAAGCACCGCCAACAGGCTGGCGGTGCTTTCCTGCGCATTCTGACCGTGGCGGTAAAGCCGCGGTCAGAAAAGGGGATCCGGCGGTTTCCCGCCGGATTTCCCCTGGCTGGGCAAATCTTCCATGGGGATTCCGACCCCCTTCCCGCCAGCCTGTTTCTGGCGTTTTTTACCGCCAGGAACAGGATGGCGGGAACGGGTGTCGTGGTGCCCCAGTGGGCCCCTGCACTGCCCATGCCACTGGCATGGGCAGTGCAGGGGCCCCCTAACAGGGCCCCAGCATGATTTTCACTGTCTGCATAGCAGACAGTGAAAATCGTGATGGGTGAAACTGCACCCGTCGCACCCCTGCAACACCGCCGGCTCCATTCGGAGCCGGCTTCTATGTTGCAGGGCCTTTCCCGCTGGGCCGGCGGGAAAGTCAGAATGGCCTCCGCGGTCTTCTGACCGCAGAGCGGCCAATTGGCGGTTCCCGTTTGGCGCCTGCCAAACTTGGAATGAGGGCCTATGGCTGTTATTCTGAATACTGCAGTGTCTGACAGCATGAAACCACAAACATGCACCACCTGAACTGAACATCTTGACCCAGATTATGAGAAAGTAGAAATTGTGTGATTCCAGGTGGATACAATTTCCTTTAACGCCTGAATAGGACTCAAAAGTTGTTTATATTACTTCCTGTAGTGAATAAACACTCTTAAGGCCCCAAAGGGAGCAAATGAGCCATTTTCATTAACTTTTACCCATATACCAAATCTTGTGTTTTGGCCCATTGGAAGCCCGAAAATCTGCCAAAACATGCTGATTTTAGCTCCAAAGATGACGACATCCTAAAATGTATCAGGTGAAACAGAACATTTTTGAAAATGTTGTTACACCACGTAGGAGACCTAGGGCCTGATTTAGATCTTAATGGTCTTACTGCCAATCCACCACTGCAGCAGTCCCAAGTACACCGTCAAGCTGACGGCAGACCACCATTAAATGTATGGCGGGTCAGCTATGGTCCACGTCGACGGACGTTACTCCGTTGTGCTAGATGCATCCCACAGCTGATGCAGCCGACTCCAATGTTGGCTATTAGCACTCCGTCGCCCTCCTGATGGTGGGATCCTGCCGGCCCTATTTAAATAATATAGCCATGCTGGCAGTATATCAGCAACGGTCTCATGACGGTGGAAGTCTGTCGCAGAACGCATTCAGTATTCTACTATGGCTGTGGATATTGTTCGGATGCTATCAGCCCACACCTGTTGTATATTGGATAATTGTAAACACCTGCAAAACACACTATAAATATTCCCCATTCAGAACCATGATCCTTTGCCATCACACTGCAGAACACCATTTTGCTGATGATTTTGACATACAGGAGCCAGGTTATTGTTTTGTCTATATTGATCTCCCTCTTTGCTTTTTGTTTCAATTATCCTTTAACTTTTTGGTCACCATATTATTTGTTCAATAATTCACTATGGCTGGGAGGAGGAAACCACATTTCACAGAGGGAGAATTGTCTGTATTGGTGGATGAAAATATTAGAGGAGAGCCACAATTATTTGGGGCACAAGCACAAAATACTACCTTATCTCAGAAAAGGCAAATGTGGACCGGAATAGTACACAGAGTTAATGATGTAGCCAACAATCTGCGCCCACAGCAGGAAATTGGGAAGATGTGGAACAACCTGCCGGGGAAAGTGTGTTCCTTGACCTCCAAGGATCACCTGGAGGTCCAGAGGACTCGTTGTGTTTCTCCTAGCACCCCCTTACAACACCCCCTTACAACTCTTTCCCTAGGAGGAGAAGATCTTGCAGATCCTAAAGGCTTGACCGGAATTCCTAATGGAGTGGAGACTGGTAATCTGCAATTAGCAATGTTTCAACAATCACACTTAGAGTGCTTGCCCTTAAATTAGCTAGTTAGAATGTTTCAATACCCTAATCAAAACATGTGTATCTAAACTTGAGTCTACAAAATATCTTGTTTTATCCCAATTACTAATATCATTGTTGTTTCTCTGCTATTAACAATGAGCAATTTGTGTTCTCAGTTTGTATGATGTTTTCCATGGCTCATCCCTTGCATTTGTGTAGTCCCTTGCTTTCTCTCAAAGTATGTTGTTCTCCAAAAAACGGTCCATACCAAAACTACATCCATTTGTACCTGAAGCCAGTGTGCTTGTAAGTGGTATTTTCACCTATTCATATTATACCCATATGTGTGTACATGTTGCAAATGTGTGCTCATCTCCGCCATAGTTATTGAAATGGGTATAGGTATGTGTATCTCACTTTTTAACAAGTATTGTCAATGGTGTCAACAAGGGAATACCATGAATCCCTGTTTTGGTATCTGCAAAACAGTAGTGCCATGTCATGTTGTTCTACCTTCCTTTACTTCCATATGTGCACACATTTCAAAAGGTTGTGCATTTGACAGACATCATGTCATGTTATGCATGAAAACGTCAGTTTATGTGACACCTTCTCATAGCTACATTGAATTGATGTAATTGCTCACATAGGCCCTCATTATGACATTGGTGGTAAATTCTGAATACCGCCGCAGTGACTTCCGCCAACATACCACTGCAGATGCTAACGTCCATCCGCCAGATTATGACATATACACGTAAAACCGACATAAAACTGCCACAACCACAAATCCACCAGACCCACTGAACGTGATAAACTGTTGGAACTACCACCCTTACTGTTATGACACCAATACTACGCCCTCCAAATAATGACCCACAAATCACCAAAGCGGACATTCAACAGCGGTAAACCGTTGGCGGTGAACACCGCCAAGGCAGATAAGGCCACCAAAATGCAAAACAAGACAACATTAGCCAGAACAAAAAACCCACACCTCACACAATACACACACCCACCAACCACACTATAAAACACACCCACAATCCATTGCGAACACGACAAGATGGATACACTGGGTGACGCTGACACAAAAGAGAACTGCACACACATATCACAACTACCTATTCATTCCACATGCACCACACAATCCACCACATCACACATCACCCTCTGCACAACCTACACACACCACACAACACCCATGTCTCCACAAAGGCACCCCCTTTTCACCGATGAGGAGTTGCAGGTCCTGGTTGAGGAAATCGCAAGGGTAGAGCCACAGCTGTTTGGAGCACAGGTTCAGCAGATATCGATTGGCAGGAAGATGGAGCTATGGCAGAGGATCGTGGACAGGGTGAACGCCGTGGGACTACATCCACGCACAAGGGACAACATCAGGAAGAGGTGGAACAACCTACGTAGGACGGTGCATTCCATTGCAGCAAGGCACCAGCTCACCATCCAGAGGACTGGTGGTGGACTCCCAACTTCTCCCCCGCAAAGGTGACAGGATGGGAGGACCAAGTCTTGGCAATACTGCATCCTGAGGGACTCACTGGAGTTTCAGGAGGACTGGACCCTGGTGAGTCAACAATTATTACCTATCACCCCACATACATGCATGCCACCACCACCCCTCACCCTGACACGCATCACCCCACGCCATCCCACAAACTGCACCACCACAATTAACAAACCTAAATGCCAAACTCTGCATGCCATACCCACTGCATGCACACCCATTCCAGCCCTGCATGCACACCCACCACCAATGCATACACAGCATGGAGAACTAACATTCCCACAATCCATCACCATGCACAAACAAAGGTGGCAGGGCAACTGCAATAGCATAGAGGAACCTAGTGATGTAGGATATGCCTTAGACATCTAGCATAATACCCCACTTACGTCCTCAGAGGTGCCCCAGCCAATCTCAGCAGCGAGGAAGTGCCACAGCTACCCAGTCCCCCACCGGAAGATGCCCCCAGTGATGACAGCAACTCTGGAGATCTGGATGAACTCCCTAGCCCATCAGGAGCCACTGGTCAGTCGGCTACCCCAGCCACCACCCAGTTCACTACAGAGCCTTCCCCTCAGAATCCAATACCACAGCAGCCACCCAATGTCCCCAGTCCTCTGTCCCCAGTGCACATCAATCAGTAGTGTGCCCACCTGTACAGGGACCCCAGTCCACACCTCACAGACAAGACAATGAGGGTCCTGGGGTCAGTGGCAGTGGGCACACCATTCAGGGGATACAGGCACAAGGGGCCAGAGACGGTCGGAGACTGCTGTGCACCAGGGGGAGGACAGGCCCAGGGAACCGACTGCCCTGGAGGCACTTACTAATGTCCTGGGGGCATACCAAGAATCCCCGGACAAGATGGGTCTGCTGAGAAACATCATGCAGGAGAACCAGCAGCTGGAGGGGGAACAACACCAGGAGATCAAGTAAGAATTGCAGACCCTGTATAACACCATGGTCTCCATTGCAGGGGTGCTGGGTGATATGGATAACATAATGAGGGACTATACAGCACACCAGCAGGCCCCTTCCTCTAGCCAGTGTACTGACCAGCCCTCCACATCTGCTGCCACAGGACCCACATGCCACCAGCACCCCTCCCCCTGCAGAAGGTGAACCACCCCACAAACGATCCCTGCGACTCAGACAGTTGCAAAGACCAAGACCACCACCAGGAAATGAGACCCTCCTGAATATCCCCCTTTTCTTCTCCACTTTGAACTGCTATTGCTCCCCTCCCTTTGGCCCCTTGGACACTGGACCTGTGCCACAAAGAGACTACACTGCACTGGACTATTCCCAACCGTCACCCCACCCTATTGCACTTTCCATTGTATACCACATTTCAATAAACACACTTGGACACAACTTGAGTAAATATGCTTTATCAGAAGGTAATGTACAATGTATAGAAATGTTATGAACTGCATGACCCTGTGTAAATGTCCAGTAATACGTAGATCCATCATACAAATGTGCCTCAGCAGTTTGTACATGTCACAGCAGTACACTGTTGTAACTGTTGTAACCACAGCATCATCTGCCATAAGGGAAGGCATAGGTGACAGTCAGGTGGAATCCAAAGGTAATGACTAGCATTATGCTACAGCCACACAGTACAACACTGAAATGGAGAAATGTTTAGTTCAACAGTCTTACCTGAGTGTCATTGGAAGTACTGCAGAATCATATGTGTTCTGTTGTCCACATCCTTCTCCTCTTCTTCCTCCTCACTGTTCTCAGTGTCCACTGTTACCATAGCTGCATTGACACTCTCCTCCTCCTGCAGATAGGGCACATGCCATCTGAGGGCCAAATTGTGCAACATGCAGCACACAACAACAATCCTGCAGACTTCCTCAGGGGAGTAGCATAGGGATCCACCTGTCAGATGGAGGCACCTGAACCTAGCCTTCAGGAGCCCGAAGATCCTTTCAACAATCCTCCTGGTACGCACATGATCATCAATTAACTTATATTCAGCCCCTGTTCTAGGATTCCTAACAGGGGTCAGGATCCAGGACAGGTTTGGGTACCCGGAACCACCTGTAAGAAGTGAGGGACACATATTATCCCTGCACAATGGCATGGGGTTGACTTCTGAAGGCATAAACTGACATACATTGGGTGGGGACTCAGGCTCACTGTTATAAATGGGGTTTTTGGTTTGCAGTCAGGTTGCCCTATGTCCAAGCAAGAACCCTCACTCTAGTCAGGGTAAGTCACACTCAATCCAAAATCAGCCTGTGCTCACCCTCCGGTAGCTTGGCACGAGCAGTCAGGCTTAACTTAGAAGGCAATGTGTAAAGCATTTGTGCAATAAATCATGCAACACCATAGTATAACACCAAAAAAATACACCACACAGTGTTTAGAAAAATATAGAATATTTATCTGGGTAATTGCAGGTCAAAACGATCAAAGTTGCAATACGAATTTGTAAAGATATCACTGAAAAGTGATATTAAGGGGGTTATTCTAACTTTGGAGGAGGTGTTAATCCGTCCCAAAAGTGACGGAAAAGTGACGGATTTACCACCAGCCGCATTACGAGTCCATTATATCCTATGGACCTCGTAATACGGCTGGTGGTATATCCGTCACTTTACCGTCACTTTTGGGACGGATTACCACTCCTCCAAAGTTAGAATAACCCCCTAAGTGTCTTAAGTCTTTAAAAAGCAATAAAGTGTCTTTCAAGCACAAAGTACCTGGTTTCTGGTGGGAAATCTCCTCAGAGGGCCACAGGAGAAGAGATGCGGGGAAAAAGGGTGTGTGCGTCGATTTCTCCTCAGCACACACAGACTTGCATCGTTCTTTTCCACGCGGGGAAGTCGGGCGTCGTTTTCTGGCGCGCAGACAGTCTCTTTTTGTGGATTGCGGGGATTACCAGATGTCCCGGGTCTGTGCGTGGATTCTCCTGCTTGTTTTCCGGCTGCGCGTCGTTCTGCGGGGCTGCGCGTCGAAGTTTCGATCTCACGGTAGGCGTTGCGTCGATTTCTCCTTGGAAGTCGGGCGGCGTTGTCCTTGCTTGCCCGTGCGTCGAACTTTTGGTCTCACGGCAGGCGTCGCGTCGATTTCTCCTTGGAAGTCGGGCGGCGTAGTCCTTGCGAGGCCGTGCGTCAAAGTTTCGCGCTCACGGTAGGCGTCGCGTCGATTTCTCCTGGAAAGTCAGGCGGCGTTGTCCTTGCGAGGTTGTGCGTCGAAGTTTCGTTCGTCCCGAGGGCGTCGGGTCTATCAGCGTCGGTGTGCGGCGTTTTTCTTGCCGCGAAACAAGCTGTGCGTCGAAATTTTCGGCGCACTGAGCGTCCAAGTGAAAGGAAGAAGTCTTTTTGGTCCTGAGACTTCAAGGAACAGGAGGCAAGCTCTATCCAAGCCCTTGGAGAGCACTTTCACAGCCAGACAAGAGTTCAGCAAGGCAGCAGGGCAACAGCAAGGCAGCAGTCCTTTGTAGAAAGCAGACAGGTGAGTGCTTTGAGCAGTCAGGCAGTTCTTCTTGGCAGGATGTAGTTTCTGGTTCAGGTTTCTTCTCCAGCAAGTGTCTGATGAGGTAGGGCAGAGGCCCTGTGTTATACTAAGTTGTGCCTTTGAAGTGGGGGTGACTTCAAAGAGTGTCTAAGAAATGCACCAAGCCCCCTTTCAGTTCAATCCTGTCTGCCAGAGTCCCAGTAGGGGGTGTGGCAGTCCTTTGTGTGAGGGCAGGCCCTCCACCCTCCCAGCCCAGGAAGACCCATTCAAAATGCAGATGTATGCAAGTGAGGCTGAGTACCCTGTGTTTGGGGTGTGTCTGAGTGAATGCACAAGGAGCTGTCAACCAAGCCCAGCCAGACGTGGATTGAAGGGCACAACAAGATTTTAGTGCAAAGAAATGCTCACTTTCTAAAAGTGGCATTTCTAAAATAGTAATATTAAATCCGACTTCACCAGTCAGCAGGATTTTATATTACCATTCTGGCCATACTAAATATGACCTTCCTGCTCCTTTCAGATCAGCAGCTGCCACTTCAACAGTGTATGAGGGCAGCCCCAATGTTAGCCTATGAAGGGAGCAGGCCTCACAGTAGTGTGAAAACGAATTTAGGAGTTTTACACTACCAGGACATATAACTACACAGGTACATGTCCTGCCTTTTACCTACACAGCACCCTGCTCTAGGGGTTACCTAGGGCACACATTAGGGATGACTTATATGTAGAAAAAGGGGAGTTCTAGGCTTGGCAAGTACTTTTAAATGCCAAGTCGAAGTGGCAGTGAAACTGCACACACAGGCCTTGCAATGGCAGGCCTGAGACAAGGTTAAGGGGCTACTGAGGTGGGTGGCACAACCAGTGCTGCAGGCCCACTAGTAGCATTTAATCTACATGCCCTAGGCACATGTAGTGCACTCTAATAGGGACTTACAAGTGAATTAAATAGTCAATCATGGATAAACCAATCAATAGTACAATTTACACAGAGAGCATATGCACTTTAGCACTGGTTAGCAGTGGTAAAGTGCCCAGAGGTCAAAATCCAACAACAACAGGTCAGAAAAAATAGGAGGAAGGAGGCAAAAAGTTTGGGGATGTCCCTGTCAAAAAGCCAGGTCCAACATGACCCCCTACCAGCCTAAAGCCAGGGGAGAACAATCACTATCCTGATGTACTTCCCTGTTTGAGGCGACAGAACCAGGACCCAGGCCCACAACAGCAGGGGCATGCTCCAGTTCTTCGCCTTCCTGACTCCAATTGGATCTCTCTGTCCATACTCTCAGGGCCCACTAAGCCAACCCATGGGGAACCTTTCTCCTTACCTGCGGATCCCATCTGTGCAGCACCTAACCTTACTTTGCTCACAGATGTATCCCGGGAGCAGGATAGTACCACCATGACCAACACAGTGGTGTTGCCCACTCTACCCCCGGGGAGTGACACTTGTCCCCTCCCCAGGGAGAACTCTGTCCACCCGAACAGCAAGCCACAGTGGTTACTGACAGTTGCCAGGGATGAGAGCCAGGCCCCAGGCCTCTCAAAGCTCTCCCCCCACTGTGGCTGTGGAGAGTGGGGGGCGGTAGCCCCAGGTGCTGGGCACCCTTTAACCACTCTCCCTTCCACCAGGTCAGGGATGACAGCCTGAACCTGGTCCTCCCCTCTGGGGCTCTGTACCCTCCCTCCTGGAGCGGTACCCCCAGAGTCCAACATGGTCAGGGTGCTTATAGAAGTCGCCCTGTACCATTCCTCCACCAGTGCAGGGCTGTTAACCTGCAACTGGCCCTCCAACCCGGGGTCTGTACCTTCAGGTTGGACTAGGGCCCGGGGTGAGGCTTCCCTCCCCTGCCCTCCCTTCTGGGGTCCAGCACCCTCCAACTAGGAGTGGCCTCCTCAGAAGACAACATGGTAGGGGCACTGTTATCAGTAGCCCCTCCCTCCAGGTCCGGGGGGACACCCTGAACCTGGTCTTCCAGCCCAGGGTCGGTACCCTCAGACTGGATCACTGCCTGGCAAACCAGGACTTTCTGGGAGGCACACCTACCCCCCACCAGGTCAGAGTTTAACCTCTGCACCTGACCATCCAACTCAGAGTCACCACCCTGAAGTTGAACAATTGCCTGGCACGCCAGGACTTCCTGGAGGGCACACTGACCCTCCACCAGGTCAGAGTTTAACCTCTGAACCTGGTTCTCCAACCTAGGGTCACCACCCTGATGTTGGACAACTGCCTGGTACACCAGGGCTTTCTGGGGGGCACACCTACCCCCCACCAGGTCAGAGGTTAACCTCTGAACCTGGATATCCAACCCAGAGTCACCACCCTGAGGTTGAACCATTGCCTGGCAGGCCAGGACTTTCAGGGAGGCACACCTACCTCCCACCAGGTCAGAGTTTAACCTCTGAGCCTGGTTCTCCAACCCAGGGTCACCACCCTGAGGTTGAACCATTGCCTGGTATACCAGGACTTTCTGGGGGGCACACCTACCCCCCACCAGGTCAGAGTTTGACCTCTGAACCTGGTTAGCCAACCCAGAGTCACCACCCTGAGGTTGGGCAATTGCCTGGCACCCCAGGACTTTCTGGGAGGCACACCTACCTCCCACCAGGTCAGAGTTTAACCTCTGAACCTGGCCATCCAACCCAGAGTCAACACCCTGAGGTTGGACAATTGCTTGGCACAGCAGGACTTCTTGGGAGGCACACCTACCTCCCACCCGGTCAGAGTTTAACCTCTGAACCGGGGTATCCAACCCAGAGCCACCCCTCTGAGGTTGAACCATTGCCTGGCATACCAGGACTTCCTGGGGGGCACACCTACCTCCCACCAGGTCAGAGTTTAACCTCTGAACCTGGCCATCCAACCCAGAGTCAACACCCTGAGGTTGGACAATTGCTTGGCACAGCAGGAATTCTTGGGAGGCACACCTACCTCCCACCCGGTCAGAGTTTAACCTCTGAACCGGGGTATCCAACCCAGAGCCACCACTCTGAGGTTGAACCATTGCCTGGCATACCAGGACTTCCTGGGGGGCACACCTACCCCCCACCAGGTCATAGTTTGACCTCTTAACCTGGTTAGCCAACCCAGAGTCACCACCCTGAGGTTGAGCCATTGCCTGGCATTCCAGGACTTTCTGGGGGGCACATCTACCCCCCACCAGGTCAGAGTTTAACCTCTGAACCCGGTTATCCAACCCAGAGTCACCACCCTGAGGTTGAATCTTTGCCTGGCATGCCAGGACTTCCTGGGGGGCACTCTCACCCCCCACAAGGGACACACCGTCCCCAAGGGCCACACAAGAGTCTGGTTGGCGCAGGTCTCCCGACCTCTGCCCATCCGGCAGAGTCTGGGTTTCCCCCAAACCAGTAACGGTCTCACCTGGGTCATTCCTGGGGGGGTCTGCTCTCAGAGCTGACTCCTGACTCTCAAGATCCTCCACTGGGGTCTGCCACCCCCTCTCAACCCTATGTCTGGACTTCTGCACCCCCTCACTAGGAGTGGTACTGCCAGACACCAGAACTGTTGGGATGCTGTCTACAGTCACCCCCCCAAGTTCTTCTGACACTGCGGGGCTTCCCTCAAAAGGTGGCCCTACGGTACAGGTTAGGCACTGAGACCTACCTGGGACACTACAATCCTCTCCCACCTCACTTGGTCGGGAACCACCTAGACCACTCCCTTCAGGAGTACCCCCAAATGCCTCTTCAGACTCTCTGGTACTCACCCAGAAGTCTGCCTCCATTGTAAGTTCCCTGGGGTCAGAGAACTCACACTCCACCTGGTGTTGGCGTGGCTCTGGAAAATAAGGACCAGACATATGCTCTCCAGCAATTACATCACTCTGCCCTTCACATGTATTAACCACAGTACCCTTCACCCAACCATCCAGTAACTCAGCCTTGGAAAAGCACTCTACATCACCCTCCTGAGACTGGTGAGACAGTATCTGCCTGTCCCTGACACTCAACCCATACTCTTCTGGGATGTCTCTACACTCTATATCCAGGACGTCCACCAGGGGGGAACCCTTTTCTCTGTCACTCTCTGCTAGAGTCAGTAAAGTGTCCCTCCCCCCAGTAGGAATATGACTCCCTGTGCCAGTTCCCCAATCCTTCTCAGGGACCCTGTGCATAACGGGAACTACCTCATACTCTTGAACCACCTGGGGTGTGTCAACTCCCTTCTTCAAGTTGGGCACCACATCTCTGGACTTGTGCCCTTCTTCAGCAGTACTGGATGCAAGATGTTTGCTGCCACCATCTGAACTGGACTCAGCCCTTCCGGCCTCCAGTTTCAGCTCTTTACAGCTCAGCTCTTGAGCTGCAATCTTTTCTTCTTCCAGGGTTAAGAGTCTTTTTGCCTCAACCTCTGCAAGATACTCCTCTAATTGTTGCTCCTGTCGCCTTTGACTTCGGAGCCATTCATCTATTTCTGGGTCACTGTCCAACTCTGAGTAGTCTTCCTCCTCAGGTGCGTAGTCCTCCTCCTCATCTGAGGGGTACTTAGTAATTTGGTTTCTTGCTGCCTCTCTCTCTGCCCATCTTTCCTCCCCCAGATTATGTAGGCATGTAGCATCTCTGCTTTAGAAGATCTCCTTGCTACAGGAAGGCCCCATTGTCTGCAAAGCTTCCTTAGGTCAGCCTTAGTGAGGTGGTCAGTACGAACAAAGAATGAGTAGGTAAGCAATCCCATTCTGATAAGATCTTACTAGCAAAAACCAAAATCCAAAGTCCCAAATATCAATAGTATATCCAGGAGGACATCAGGGAACCAAAAGCAAAAAAAAATGAAAAATCAAGTTGACCTTCAACTGTGGGTAGGTAGTGAAATACTTAGCTACTGTATGTCACTGCACAAACACAAGTCCTATCCTCACCGCTGATCACCAATGTTAGAAATGGGGTATTTGGTTGGCAGTCAGGTTGCCCTCTGTCCAAGCAAGAACCCTCACTCTAGTCAGGGTAAGTCACACACAATCCAAAATCAGCCTGTGCTCACCCTCCGGTAGCTTGGCACGAGCAGTCAGGCTTAACTTAGAAGGCAATGTGTAAAGCATTTGTGCAATAAATCATGCAACACCATAGTATAACACCACAAAAATACACCACACAGTGTTTAGAAAAATATAGAATATTTATCTGGGTAATTGCAGGTCAAAACGATCAAAGTTGCAATACGAATTTGTAAAGATATCACTGAAAAGTGATATTAAGGCCCTCATTCTGACCCTGGCGGTCGGTGATAAAGCGGCGGCCAACCCGCCAACAGGCCGGCGGTCCAAAATATGCAATTCTGACCCTGGCGGGAACCGCCAACACAGCCCGCCGCATTAACACTCCGCCCGCCACGGCGGAACAAACAAACAGCGCGGCGGTCCCCGCCAACAGCCAGGCGGCAGACAATGTACCGCCCACCCTATCACGACCCACCAATCCGCCACCTTTTCCGGGGCGGGAGCACCGCCGATAAAAACACGGCGGAAACAGACTACGAACGGGAAAACGCTCACCTCCACATACACCACGTGAGATTCCGGCAGTATGGAACCCGAGTTGCAGGTCATCCCCGCACTCCTATACCTGCTCCTGTACCAGGAGCACGCCCGGCGGCGCGGAAGACATCGGTGAGTACTGCACCTACGACACAGGGGAGGGCAAAGATTACCGGCACACACCCACCCACCCACACCCACTACAACACACACATCAATGCATTCCCACAGATCACTGTCACAACCCACAAACCCCCCCCTCCGAAATAATGCAAAGACCAAAAGAAGAGATCTTAAACGGGCAGATATATTGACAAATGGACAGCAGTAATCCAAATAAATAAATAAACTATGTACAAAATATATACATCTACTAAATGTAGTCCAACCACTGTCCGTGGACCACAGGGGTCCTGAGCAAAGGGGCAAGGCCCAGTCCCACGACAAGAACTCCACGGAGAGAACACTGCAGGGGCATCAGAAAGAAAAAAGGACAGGCACCTCAGGGGGAAGGGAAGGGGGGGCACCTCAGCCACTTGAGTACACGACGCCAGATCCACAAGGGGACTCCATGACCACTGGCCCTTCCTGGGGAGAGCAAAGCCACAGTCCAAACAGTCCATACAGTGGGTGGCCTGCCCACTGGGCCATCCTGGGGAGAGCAAAGCCACAGTCCATACAGTCCATAAAGCGGGTGGCCTGCCCACTGGGCCATCCTGGGGAGAGCAAAGCCACAGTCCAAACAGTCCATACAGCGGGTGGCCTGCCCACTGGGCCATCCTGGGGAGAGCAAAGCCACAGTCCATACAGTCCATACAGCGGGTGGCCTGCCCACTGGGCCATCCTGGGGAGAGCAAAGCCACAGTCCAAACAGTCCATACAGTGGGTGGCCTGCCCACTGGGCCATCCTGGGGAGAGCAAAGCCACAGTCCAAACAGTCCATACAGTGGGTGGCCTGCCCACTGGGCCATCCTGGGGAGAGCAAAGCCACAGTCCATACAGTCCATACAGTGGGTGGCCTGCCCACTGGGCCATCCTGGGGAGAGCAAAGCCACAGTCCATACAGTCCATACAGTGGGTGGCCTGCCCACTGGGCCATCCTGGGGAGAGCAAAGCCACAGTCCAAGCAGTCCATAACAGACTCCACTGCCACTGGAGGAGGCATGTTGGCCAGAGGACATCCTGCAGCCCTGCCCGAGACAGATCCTGCCCTGCCACGTCTGCCAAAGGGCCAGCGGTTCCTGCCTTGAAGGGCCCAGTTCAGCGGTTCTTGCCGTGAAGGGCCCAGTTCAGCGGTTCTTGAGACGGCGGGCCCCAGCGGAGCGGTGCTGGAGACGGCGGGCCCAGTTCAGCGGTTCTTGCCTTGAAGGGCCCAGTTCAGCGGTTCTTGCCTTGAAGGGCCCAGTTCAGCGGTTCTTGCCTTGAAGGGCCCAGTTCAGCGGTTCTTGCCTTGAAGGGCCCAGTTCAGCGGTTCTTGAGACGGCGGGCCCCAGCGGAGCGGTGCTGGAGACGGCGGGGCCCAGTTCAGCGGTTCTTGCCTTGGAGGGCCCAGTTCAGCGGTTCTTGAGACGGCGGGCCCCAGCGGAGCGGTGCTGGAGACGGCGGGGCCCTGTTCAGCGGTTCTTGCCTTGAAGGGCCCAGTTCAGCGGTTCTTGAGACGGCGGGCCCCAGCGGAGCGGTGCTGGAGACGGCGGCCATTCTATGGCCAACTGCTCATTGCCTGGTGGTGCCCTCCTGGGCAGCGGGGATGGTGCTCCTTCAATGCCCACCTGGGCTGTGGGTGGTGGGGCCCTCCTGGGCAGCTGGGCTGGGTCCTCCCTGGGCAGCGGCTATGGGGGTGGTGGGCTCTCCCGGGGCAGCTGTGCCGGTTCCTCCCTGGGCAGCGGCTATGGGGGTTGCGGGCTCCTCCTGGGCAGCTGTGACGGGTCCTCCATGGGCAGCAGGCCTGCTGCCTGACTTCTCCGCCTTGCTGCCCTTGCCCTCCTTAGTCGGGAGTCTGTGGCCCTTTCCTCCCTTTGGAGTTGTGGCTGTTGACGGTGGCTGGCTAGTGTCCTGGGGGGATATCGAATCCGGGCTCCGGCGGCGGCCCTTCCGCCTTCTGCTCCTCTTCCCAGGGGGTGGGCTGGCTGTCCCCTTGCTGCTGGGCGAAGATCCAGACCTGCGGGCTGGTGGGCTCCAATACCCCTGCACCCTTGTCAAGGGGGCTGCAGGGCTGGTGGTGGCTGAGGTGCTCTTTTTACCCCGACGAGAAGGAGGGGGGGGCTCAGGGTCAGGAAAGAAGGTAGCAGTAGAGAGATAGATTTTCTTGGGACAATGGAGAGTGGAAGGTACAGTGGGTATGGGAGTGGAGGGAGAGGATGTGGTTGTAGGCGAGACAAGTTTGCTGTCTTTGGGTGCAGGTGCAGGAGCGGGAGGCTGTCGTGAGGTGGATGGCTGTTGGGTGGGTGGGTGGCTGCGTTTGTGTGGTGTGGAAGAGGGGGTGACAGACACAGTGGGAGAGGACACAGGGGACGTGTAAATGGCAGTGGGGGTGGTGACTGCACGTGTGCGGACTGGAGTGGAGGGTATGCTGGTGATGGAAACACTGGCTGATGGTGAGGTGAATGAAGGTGTGAGTGTAGACGTCACAGGGAGGGAGGAGGGAGACGAGGAGGTGGGGGTCACAGAGGTGGTAGTGACTGTTGGCATGTCTGCATCGGAATGTTGCTTGTGTGAATGTCTGCGTGATCTGTGGTGCTTATGTTTGGATGAGCTGCTCTTGGGTGTTGAGGTGTGTGCAGGCTGGTCTGATGGTGTGGGTGGGACAGGCAGAGGAACAGGAGACTGGGAGGAGGGAGTTAGTAGAGGGAGGCAGGAGACAGGGACAATGGCTGCCGTCAGTGCTGAGGCCAGAGCCTGGAACGATCGCTGATGGGCAGCCTGACCCGAATGAATGCCCTCCAGGTACGCATTGCTGCGATGAACCTCCCTCTCCACCCCCTGGATGGCATTCAAAAGGGTAGTCTGCCCAACAATGAGCGTTCGGAGGAGGTCAATGACCTCCTCACTGAGGGCAGCGGGGGTAACAGGGGCAGGGCCTGAGGTGCCTGGGGCGAAGGAGATGCCCGGCTTCCTGGCAGATCGGGCACGGGGCGAACGCTGAGGGGCTGCTGGGAGGGCGGAGATGGTGCGCTGGGTGGCGGCTGTACCTGTAATGGCGGGGGCACGGATGGTGCCACCCCCGCAAGGGAGCTCCCTTCCGAGGACGTGTCCGTGTCGCTGCAGGGTCCAGTCGTCCCCGCTGTGGAGCTCCCCTCGCCCTCCGTCTCACTGGTCCAGTCAGACTCTGTGGCATGGCCCTCCTGGGCCATGTGAGATGCAGCTCCCTCCTGCCCCGATGCCACTTCTCCTCCGCCTGATGATGCTGATGCACACAAGCACAGAAGGACAAACAAAAAGGGGGGGGGGAGAGAGAAATAAAGAGATTTTGAGTACATGGATCACCGGTACAGTTAGCGGACATGACAGACACAGATGCCCCCTGCACTAAGTTGCGCACTTGGGGTCCGCTACGCATTCCGTGGAACATGCCCTACACGCCTAGAGTTGACAACTGCACCCATGGATGACACGGCCCAGGGATGGCTGTACTGACACACTACTGAGGGTGGTGGCTGGGGACACAGGAGCTTACGGGGGTGCCCAGCCTACAGATATCGCCCTGGCCTAGGGGGACCCACAGCCCTCCTCCCCCACCCAGACACCTCCACTGCGCGACAACAGAGTAGATGATGCTTGTACTCACCCCCTTGTGTCTGCTGTGCTGCCCTCACGCGCCCATCCAAATCAGGGTAGGCCACCGCCAGGATCCGGAACATCAGGGGGGTCAGTTGACGGCAGGCACCCCGCCTACGTTGGGAGGCCATCCCCAGCAGAGACTCAGCGGTCTTCTTGGTCCCGCGGCGGATGTCCTCCCACCTCTTGCGGCAGTGGGTGCCCCGTCGATGGTGGACCCCCAGGGTCCGGACTTCCTTGGCGATGGCACGCCAAATCCCGATCTTCTCATGGGCGCGGACCTATGTGACACGTACAGGGAGGGAGAAATACCACGTTCAAGTTTGTCTGCATTATCGTTGCCAGTGGCCCAACGCCCCCCATCCCCGCCAGGCCCCCCGCCAGGCCCAACATGCCCCCCATCCCCGCCAGGCCCCCCGCCAGGCCCAACATGCCCCCCATCCCCGCCAGGCCCCCCGCCAGGCCCCCCGCCAGGCCCAACATGCCCCCCATCCCCGCCAGGCCCCCCGCCAGGCCCCCCGCCAGGCCCAACATGCCCCCCATCCCCGCCAGGCCCCCTGCCAGGCCCCCCGCCAGGCCCCCCGCCAGGCCCAACATGCCCCCCATCCCCGCCAGGCCCCCCGCCAGGCCCAAAATGCCCCCCATCCCCGCCAGGCCCCCCGCCAGGCCCCCCACCAGGCCCCCAAGCCAGCCAGTGGCCCCAAATCCATATTGAATTAAACTCACTTGTTGGTCTGGAGGACCGTAGAGTAGCGCATACTGGGGGAGGACCCCATCCACAAGTTTCTCCAACTCCTCTCCAGTGAAGGCAGGGGCCCTTTCCCCAGTCGCAGCAGCCATTGTCCCTTCCAGACCGAGGTCACAGCAACACTTGCAGTATAGGTCCTCTCCTGTGAAAGTTCAAGTCGCAAGTGGATAAGTAGATAGGAAATGGCGGTCACGTCCGCGGCGGTGCGTACCGCGGCGGTGCGTCCCGCCACCGCCGGCGCCCTTCGCCATTGGCTCCTGAAACCCATAGGCTTCAATGTTAACCAATGCGGCTTCGCGCTGCGGTCTTCGCCCGCCGACCGCCGCGGTGTGCCACGCCAGCGCATTGACCTCACATCCCATTGTCACACTTCACAGGTCAGGCAGCCGCCATTTCGAGGGTCCACATGGCTCAATTTCAACTGCGTCACACAGGCCTAGGCCTTGCATAGCCACTCAGACACGCCATTCACTGCATAGAGAATCGTTTACTGTGCAAGCTGTGAGTACGTACCTGTGGGTTGCTTGACTCTGTGCTCCATGTTGTCCTTCCTAGGCACCGTCCGCTGGGTTTGGCGAGGAGACAGATGAATCCTCCCGTGTACCGACCGCTGGTGGACCTGTCGACAATGGAAGAACGCCACATTATCCTGACCTACCGGCTTGACCGTGCCACTATACATGAACTGTGTGCCCAGCTGGAGCCCGACCTGATGTCCCCCATCCGCCAACCCACAGGGATTCCCCCTCTGGTGCAGGTCCTGTCAGTACTCCATTTCCTGGCAAGTGGGTCATTTCAGACAACAGTGGGAATTGCTTCTGGGATGTCTCAGCCCATGTTTTCGAAGGTGTTATCCAGAGTGTTGTCTGCCCTGATGAAAAACGTGAGGAGCTACATCATTTTCCCTGAGGTGGGCGAATTGGCTACAGTGAAGGGTGATTTCTACGCCCTTGGACATATTCCCAACGTCATTGGTGCCATTGATGGGACCCATGTGGCTTTGGTTCCCCCAAGAGACAGGGAGCAGGTGTACAGGAACAGAAAAAGTTACCATTCCATGAACATCCAGGTGGTGTGTTTGGCTGACCAGTACATCTCGCATGTAAATGCCAAGTTCCCTGGGTCAGTGCATGACGCCTTCATCCTGAGGAATAGCAGCATCCCTTACGTGATGGAACAGCTAGAGAGACACCGTGTATGGCTATTGGGGGACTCTGGGTACCCCAACCTGTCGTGGCTACTGACCCCAGTAAGGAATCTCCGGACCAGGGCAGAGGAACGGTACAATGAGGCCCATGGGCGTACTAGGAGGGTGATCGAACGCACCTTTGGCCTCCTAAAGGCCAGGTTTAGGTGCCTGCATATGACAGGTGGATCCCTAATGTACTCACCTAAGAAGGTGTGTCACATCACCGTGGCCTGCTGCATGCTTCACAACCTGGCTTTGCGCCGCCAGGTGCCTTTCCTGCAGGAGGATGGTCGAGACGGTGGTGTAGTGGCAGCTGTGGAACCTGTGGAGAGTGACGAGGAGGAAGACGACGGGGCTGAAACAGACAACAGGGACAGAATCATTGAACAGTACTTCCAATAGGACACAGGTAACAATTCAAACATAATTTAGTGTATGTGAACTACTCTCCTGCATCTCTGCTGCCTGTCTATTTGCCCCAGTGTATGATGACTGAGTTGTGGCTTTTCCCTCCCTATTTCAGATCTGGGGTCCCCACTACGAGTCCTGTGCTTCGTTTCCCCATGGACTACAGCTTTGTGGCAGCTGTTTGTTGACTTCACTATGTACAAGGACATATTTGCAATGTCATGTCAATTACAATATTTTGAAATCACAGCCAGACTCCAGATAGTTTTGTGCTAAATGGGTGTTTATTTAAGTGCTCAAAATGGGATGGGTGGTTTCAAGTGGGTGGGGGCTATGGTGAAGGAATGTCCATGGCAGAGTCCAGAGTAACAGTCACACAGGTGCATTGTCCAGAGGCCTGTGGAGAGATGGAGCATGGGCAGTTCAAGGATGGACAGGGTGACAATGTGGGACAGTGGGATGACATCAGGTGGTATCCTTTGCTGGCGGGGGTCTTGACATCCTACTCTGTCTTCTTGCGAGATCTCAGGGCCCTCTTGCGGGGTGGTTCTTCTCCTGCAGGAGGTGGGGGTCTGGTGGGCTGCTGTTGTGCGGGGGCCTCCTGACCACTAGCGCCGGCGGAGGTGGTTGGCTGTTCTTGGTCCAGGCTAGTGGCAGGGGCCCTTTGTTGGTGTTGAGTGTCCGTCCTGGTGTTGATGAGGTCCTGCAGCAGCCCGACCATGGTAACCAGAGTGGAGGTGAGGGCTCTGATGTCCTCCCTGTACCCCCGATAGTGTTCCTCCTGCAGTACCTGGATCTCCTGGAACCGGGCCAGTACCGTCGCCATCGTCTCCTGGGAGCGGTTGTATGCTCCCATGATGGTGGTGAGGGCCTCGTGGAGAGTGGGTTCCCTGGGCCCGTCCCCCCCTGTCGCACAGCTGCCCTCCGAGTTGCCCTGTTTCCCTGGGCCTCTGCCCCCTGGCCGGTGTGCCCACTACCACTGCCCCCAGGTCCCTGCTGTTGTTGGGGTGGTGGGTTATCCTGGGTGCCCTGTAGTGGTAGACACACTGCAGATTGACGCGCCCTGGAGACAGAGGCATGGGCCCGCTGGGTGGGAGCTGTGCTGGTGTTCCCAGAGGGGTTTGGGTCTGTGGTGGCCTGTGGCTGTCTGAGGGGAACCGACTGTCCAGAGGTCCCCGATGGTCCGGGCTGGTCATCGGTGTCCAGGTCGACAGAGCTGCTGTCATCGCTGACGGTCTCTTGGGTGGGGGGTGTGGAGAATTCTGGGCCCTCCGTGGCGGTGTGTTGGCGGTCGGGTCCTGCAGGGGTATAGAGGTATGGTTATAGTTTCAATGTGTGGCATATGGGTGTATCTGTGGGTTCCCGTGTCCCCAAGTGCTGGCATTCGTGTGTGGGGGCTTTGGTGAGGGTGGCTTGTGGGGGGGATGTGTATATGCATTGGGCATGCTTTGGTGATGGGTGTCCATGCTTAGTGGACGCATGCAGGCCTAGGTTTTGGGATGTGTGGGTTGTGATGGTGAGACATTGGCAGGGAATAGGTGTGCTGGGGGTGGGGGTGAGGATGGTGGTGGGGGTGAGGATGGTGGTGGGGGTGAGGGTGAGGGTGGGGGTGAGGATGGGGGTGGGGGTGAGGGTGGGGTTCGAGGATGGGGGTGAGGGTTGGGGTATGATTTGGCATGCAGGTGGGGGGGAAGCAGTAGTGAAGCTTCAACTTACCAGTGTCCATTCCTCCGCCGACTCCTGCGAGGCCGTCAGGATGCAGGATGTTCAAGACTTCCTCCTCCCATGTTGTAAATTGTGGGGGTTGAGGTGGGGGTCCTCCGCCAGTCTTCTGCACGGCGATGTTGTGCCGGGATACCATGGAACGCACCTTCCCCCGTAGGTCGTTCCATCGCTTCCTGATGTCTTCCCGATTTCTGGGGTGCTGTCCCACAGCGTTGACCCTGTCGACAATCCTCTGCCATAGCTCCCACCTCCGGGCAATGCTGGTGTATTGGACCTGTGTGCCGAAGAGCTGGGGCTCTACCCGAACGATTTCCTCCACCATGACCCTGAGTTCTTCGTCTGAGAAGCGGGGCTGTCTTTGGGGTGCCATGGAGTGGTGTGTATGATGTGTGGGGTGGAGTATGTGTAGTTAAGTGTGTTGAGTGTGGTGGTGTGTGTTGTTTTGTGTGTGGATATTGTGTGGGTGAGGTGTAGTGTGCCTCTGTGTGATGGTATTCTGTGTTCGATGATGTGTCTCTTGGTGCTTCTTTCTGAATTTTTTGTCGTAGGGGTTTGTGGGTGATGTGGGTGTGTGTTTTATATTGTATTGTGTGTGTGGGAGTGGTGTGTGTATGTGTATCAGGTGTGTGGAATTCAAATCGGCCAATGTGGCTGAGTTTTGTTCGTTTGTGTGTATTCTGACCGCGGCGGTGTGTACCGCCAATGGAAAACCGCGTTTGAATGACCGCCGCGTGGATTCGTGGGTCGTAATGGCATGGGCGTATTTCTGTTGGCGTGACGGTGGAGGTTTGGTCACCTCCACTTTTCCGCCGACCGCTGGTCTGGCGGTCTGTTGTGGCTGTCGGATTTTCGGAGGTTTGGCTGCTGCGGGTCAGAATGACCGTGGCGGGTTACTGCGACCGCAGCAGAATTATGGAGGATTTCTGACCGGCGGTGGGCGCCTTTTACCGCCGAGGTCAGAATGACCACCTAAGGTGGTCATTCCGACCTAGGCGGGCGGCGGTTGCCGCCCGCCCGTCGGAAGCCGCCTGAATACCGCCCCGCGGTCAATAGACCGCGAGGGGTGTTCTGACTTTCCCGCTGGGCCGGCGGGCGATCTGATTCAGATCGCCCACCGGCCCAGCGGGAAAGCGCCTTCCACAAGGAAGCCGGCTTGGAATCGAGCCGGCGGAGTGGAAGGCGTGCGAAGGGTGCAGCAGCACCCGTTGCGCTTTTCAGTGTCTGACACTGAAAAGCCTAGTTGGGCCCTGTTAGGGGGCCCCTGCCGTGCCCATGCCATGGGCATGGGCACGGCAGGGGCCCCCAGGGGCCCCGCGACCCGCCCTACCGCCATCCTGTTCATGGCGGCTTTCCCGCCATGAACAGGATGGCGGTAGGGGGGGTCAGAATCCCCTCGGCGGCGCAGCGAGCTGCGCCGCCTTGGAGGATTCCTGGGGGCAGTGGAAAACCGGCGGGAGACCGCCTGTTTTCCCGTTCTGACCGCGGCCAAAGCGCCGCGGTCAGAATGACCAAGGGAGCACCGCCGGACTGTCGGCGGTGCTCCCGCCCCCGTTGGCCCTGGCGGTAGAGAACCGCCAGGGTCAGAATGAGGGCCTAAGTGTCTTAAGTCTTTAAAAAGCAATAAAGTGTCTTTCAAGCACAAAGTACCTGGTTTCTGGTGGGAAATCTCCTCAGAGGGCCACAAGAGAAGAGATGCGGGGAAAAAGGGTGTGTGCGTCGATTTCTCCTCAGCACACACAGACTTGCTTCGTTCTTTTCCACGCGGGGAAGTCGGGCGTCGTTTTCTGGCACGCAGACAGTCTCTTTTTGTGGATTGCGGGGATTACCAGATGTCCCGGGTCTGTGCGTGGATTCTCCTGCTTGTTTTCCGGCTGCACGTCGTTCTGCGGGGCTGCGCGTCGAAGTTTCGATCTCACGGTAGGCGTCACGTCGATTTCTCATTGGAAGTCGGGCGGCGTTGTCCTTGCGAGGCCGTGCGTCAAACTTTTGGTCTCACAGCAGGCGTCGCGTCGATTTCTCCTTGGAAGTGGGGCGGCGTAGTCCTTGCGAGGCCGTGCGTCAAAGTTTCGCGCTCACGGTAGGCGTTGTGTCGATTTCTCCTGGAAAGTCGGGCGGCGTTGTCCTTGCGAGGTTGTGCGTCAAAGTTTCGATCGTCCCGAGGGCGTCGCGTCGATCAGTGTCGGTGTGCGGCGTTTTTCTTGCCGCGAAACAAGCTGTGCGTCGAAATTTTCGGCGCACGGAGCGTCCAAGTGAAAGGAAGAAGTCTTTTTAGTCCTGAGACTTCAAGGAACAGGAGGCAAGCTCTATCCAAGCCCTTGGAGAGCACTTTCACAGCCAGACAAGAGTTCAGCAAGGCAGCAGGACAACAGCAAGGCAGCAGTCCTTTGTAGAAAGCAGACAGGTGAGTCCTTTGAGCAGTCAGGCAGTTCTTCTTGGCAGGATGTAGTTTCTGGTTCAGGTTTCTTCTCCAGCAAGTGTCTGATGAGGTAGGGCAGAGGCCCTGTTTTATACTAAGTTGTGCCTTTGAAGTGGGGGTGACTTCAAAGAGTGTCTAAGAAATGCACCAAGCCTCCTTTCAGTTCAATCCTGTCTGCCAGAGTCCCAGTAGGGGGTGTGGCAGTCCTTTGTGTGAGGGCAGGCCCTCCACCCTCCCAGCCCAGGAAGACCCATTCAAAATGCAGATGTATGCAAGTGAGGATGAGTACCCTGTGTTTGGGGTGTGTCTGAGTGAATGCACAAGGAGCTGTCAACTAAACCTAGCCAGACGTGGATTGAAGGGCACAACAAGATTTTAGTGCAAAGAAATGCTCACTTTCTAAAAGTGGCATTTCTAAAATAGTAATATTAAATCCAACTTCACCAGTCAGCAGGATTTTATATTACCATTCTGGCCATACTAAATATGACCTTCCTGCTCCTTTCAGATCAGCAGCTGCCACTTCAACAGTGTATGAGGGCAGCCCCAATGTTAGCCTATGAAGGGAGCAGGCCTCACAGTAGTGTGAAAACGAATTTAGGAGTTTTACACTACCAGGACATATAACTACACAGGTACATGTCCTGCCTTTTACCTACACAGCACCCTGCTCTAGGGGTTACCTAGGGCACACATTAGGGATGACTTATACGTAGAAAAAGGGGAGTTCTAGGCTTGGCAAGTACTTTTAAATGCCAAGTCGAAGTGGCAGTGAAACTGCACACACAGGCCTTGCAATGGCAGGCCTGAGACAAGGTTAAGGGGCTACTGAGGTGGGTGGCACAACCAGTGCTGCAGGCCCACTAGTAGCATTTAATCTACATGCCCTAGGCACATGTAGTGCACTCTAATAGGGACTTACAAGTGAATTAAATAGTCAATCATGGATAAACCAATCAATAGTACAATTTACACAGAGAGCATATGCACTTTAGCACTGGTTAGCAGTGGTAAAGTGCCCAGAGGTCAAAATCCAACAACAACAGGTCAGAAAAAATAGGAGGAAGGAGGCGACAAGTTTGGGGATGTCCCTGTCAAAAATCCAGGTCCAACACTCACCTATAAGCCACACTCTGTGCCTCTGTAGTTCTGCCATCAACTGTGGGACACTGCTATTCCTCAGGACAAAGGCATCATGCACCGACCCAGGATACTTGGCAGTGACATGGGAGATGTACTGGTCAGCAAGGTACACCATCTGGATGTTGAGTGAGTGGAAACTCTTCCTATTCCTGTACACCTGTTCATTGGCCCTGGGGGGTGGACTAAAGTAATATGGGTCCCATCAATGGCCCCAATTACATATGGTATATGTCCCATCATATAGAATCAATACTTCACAGTGGGTAAATCACCTACCTGGGGGAATGTGATGTAGCTGCACATGTATTTGAGCATGGGAGACAAAACCCTTGCAAGCAGAATAGAGGACATTGGCTGCAACATTCCTGCAGCCAAGCCCACGGACACCTGGAAAGAGCCAGGTACCAGGAAATGGAGCACTGAGAGTATCTGCACAAGAGGGGGTATTACTGTGATGCAACAGACAGCAGGTAGCAAATCAGGCTCCAATTGTGCACACAGCTCTGTGATTGGGGCCCTGTCCAGACGATAGGTGAGTATGATGTGCCTGTCCTCCAGTGTAGCCAAGTCCACAAGGGGTCTGTACACGGGTGCTTTCCTCCTCCTCCTATTCCTCTGCAGTGGTTGGTACCTAAGGGACCCAAATGTAAGAAGGGAGTGACAACAGGGACAATGAACGCACTACAGCAGTGTACACAGAGCACGCTTGTATGTTGGACACTGGAACTAAGGTGAGTACATTCTAATACAATGACGCACTTTTAATTCTGTACATGTGTACTAGCATTAGAAAATGGCAACTGCCTGTCCTGTATGCAAGGACAGGTGGAAGTGACCTCACTCCGCCGGTGTTAACGTCACCGCTGTGCAGTTCCTCATTGGCTAACATGGCCCTCTATGGAGTATGGGAACCAATGATGAACAACACCGGGAGTGATGGCGTTCACCGCCCCGGATGTGACCGCCATTTTATTTCTACCCCTTCACTTGACTCCTGACTTTCCACAGGACGACATCTGCACTGCATGTGCTACTTTTACATGTGCCTGGAACCTGCCATGGCACGTGTGACAGGGAAAAGGGCCCCAGCCTTCACATCAGAAGAGTTGGAGAGGCTCGTGGATAGGTTCTTACCCCTGTATGGGCAGTTGTATGGGTCTCCAGACCAGCATGTGAGTACATCATGAGTATGTTGCATGCAACATGGCTGCATGTAGATGTATGAGCCAGCAGTGTGTCATGGGGGGAATGGCTGTTGGCAGTGTTAATGCATGGGTCAGGTGTGTGCCTGGTGAGGGGCTAATGCAGTTTGTAGGCCATATGTGTGATAGGCTGGATTCCCTGGTTCATGGTGTCCTACTGTTTGTGGTTCTTCTTCAGGTCAGCACCCATCAGAACAAGGGATTGTGGCGTGCCATCACCAAGGAAGTGCAGACCCTGGGGTTCTGTAGCAGGCAGAGTACCCACTGCAGGAAACAGTGGGAGGATCTGAGACACTGGGCACAGAAGATCGTAAAGGCCCAGCTGGGGATGGCCTCCCAACGAGGGAAGGGTGCCCATCGAAACCTGACCCCTCTGATAGCCTGCGGTGGCCAATCCTGAGTTGGATGGGCGCTTGAGGGCATCACAGCAGCCACAAGGGGGTGAGTACAGTGTGTTTGACAGCAATCTCTGTTGTCTGGCATGGGATTTGGGTGCAGGGTACTAGTCAGTAGATACCCAAATATGCCAGTTTAGACATTGCTGCGTGGTTCAGTTTAGGTTCATAGGGTGTAATGCATGTTTTTGATAGCAAGGTAGCTGGCTTTCCATGACAGACAGGGCGTAGTTGGTCCCAGTGGGTGTGTAGCTGGCAGTGTTTGGCTCCTACCTGCTGTGGTATTTAGCCAATGGAATGCCAGTGTGATCCATACTGCCCATTCTCAGTCTCAGTGTGTGACAGTGATGTATATGCCATCTGTGCTGTTGGTGCTGTGATTGACCATTTGCTCCCTTTCTTTCTCTCCCCCTCTCTTTTTGTCATCCTGTCCATGTGTGCATTAGCATCATCTGGCCAAGGAGCAGGGGCACCAATGAGTGAGGGAGCTGCAGCACACGGGACCCAAGAGGCAGAATCCACTGACGCCGAGGGGACCAGTGGGAGGGAGGGCGAGGGGAGCACCACAGCGGGGACAGGAGGTGATATCACTGACTCTGATTCCTCCTCCAATGGGAGCTCAGTGGTGGTGGCGGACCCCTCTGGAACCACCCCAGGTACAGGTCCTACCGCCACCCCCTGACCAGCACTGCCATCCCAGTAACCCCCCACCGAGTTGCCCGTGCCCTTTCACCCAGGAGGGTGGGCATCTCCTTCACCCCAGGCATCTCAGGCCCTGCCTCAGTCAGCCCTGCTGCCCTCAGTTAGGAGGCTATTGACCTCCTGAGATCCATCTCTGTAGGGAAGTCAACCATAGTGAATGCCAAACAGGGGCTGGCATCCCACATGCAGCAATTCAATGCCTTCCTGGAGGGCAATCACGCTGGTTTGGCGGCCCTACAGCGATCGTTTCAGGCTCTGGCCTCTTGACTGACGACAGCCAGTGTACCTGGTGCTTCCGTCCCCCCTCCAACTACCACTTCCCAGTCCCAGTCTCCCACCCCTAACCTATTCCATGCACACATTCAGATAAGCATGCACACAAAACAACACACAAGACTCGCATAGACAAACACAGGCAGAACACTTCAGTCCACAAGCACTCACACGGCCAACAGACAGATGCACACACATCATCGACTGCCTCCACTGTCTCCCCTCCTCCTCCTCCATCACAGTCACATCTGCACTCACACCTGTATGCACTGCATCAACAGTCCCTGAACCTGCCACCTACACAGCCTTGAACCCAGTCACCACACCAGTAGACCTTCAGACATGCATCCCACACACCACATGCGCAGTCACCACCACCACCAACACCACATCATGCAGCACATCCACCTCACTTGCAGACACACCACAACATCCATCCACACATCCTGTTTGTCCTCACCCACCTTGTTTGTCCCCCAAAGACACACAAACGCTCGCACTCAGACCCCCAACAGCCATCCACCTCACACATGCCCATTGTCCGTGCACCTGCATCCAAGTCCACCACACCTCCTCCTCCTACAACCACTCCCTCTAACTCTACTCCCATCCTTCCTCCAACATCTCACCCCATTGCCCCTAAGAAGCTTCCACCACTTCAGGCCAGTACCTGAAGCACACAGTCTGACACTGTACCGCCCCTAAAGTCTCTAGCAGCCACTAAGGAGTACATGATTGTAAAGCCGGCCCCCCGCCTCAAGGACACTACTCCGCCCCCTAAAAGGAGGGCTAAAGTGCCACCCCTCCCAAACAAACAACCAAGACCATGGAGCCACCTCAAAAACCTAGGGCCAAGGTGCCCCCTTCAAAAGCCAATGCCAAGGAGGCCCCCACAAGAACAAAGCCCAAGGAGGCGCCTGCAAAATCTAAGCCCAAGGGGGTCCCTACAAAATCTAAGCCCAAGGGGACCGCTACACAATCTAAGCCCAAGGGGGCCCCTACAGACACTAAGCCCAAAGAGCCCTCTCCATCATCAGAGGGCAGGGACCCCCATCCAGAACCAGTGGGCAAAGAGCCCCCTCCATCATCAGAGGGCAGAGACCCCCTCTCCAGGACCAGTGGCCAAGCACCCTCCACCAGAACCAGTAGCCAAGGACCCCCCTTCAGAACCGGTGGGCAGGGAGCCCCCTCTATCATCAGAGGGCAGGGACCCCCCTCCATTACCAGTGGCCAAGGACCCCTCTCCAGAACCAGTGGCCAAGGATACCCCTCCAAAACCAGTGGGCAAGGAGCCCCCTCAGTAACCAGTGGGCAAGGAGCCCTCTCAGTATTGTGTCGGCAAGGAGCCCCCTCCAGAACCAGAGGGTAAGGAGCCACCTCAGTAACCAGTGGGCAAGGGTCCCTTCCAGGACTAGTGGGCAAGGAGCCCCCTAAAGAACCAGTGGGCAAGGATCCCCTCCAGAATCAGTGGGCAAGGAGCCCCCTCCAGAAGCAGTGGGCAAGGAGCCCCCTCAGTATCCAGTGGGCAAGGGTCCCCCTCCAGAACCAGTGGGCTAGGGGCCCCCTCCAAATGAGTGGCACTCCCCAACACCCTGAGGTGCCTGCCCATTTCCAACATGATGCCCCTCAACAGTAGAGTCCTGATGTTATCAGGTGTCAAGTTGGGCCTTGGACTTTGCCCTGAGGGCATTAGTGACTTTGAACTGTCCTTTGGGCCTGCATGTACATATGCAGTTGTATGTATTTTGATTTTGATTTGTCATCCACCATAATTACAGTGGTTGGAACAGAGGTATGTGTCCTAGCTTTCTTTGCTCCTGGGTTCTGTTACTGTCGATTTACTCTGCAGCTGGTTCTGGGTGTGTGGTATGTGTGTATGGTATGTGTTGTGCGTGTGTGTGTCACTCTCCCTACCCTCTCTCCCTCCCTTGTGTGCTAGGCGGCTGTACTCACTGTCGTCATCTTCATCGGGGTTGGTGCTCCAGGACGTCCATGGCGTGGTACAGCATTGGGAAGACTTCGAGTTCTGGTTCCAAAGGCGGCCGTGGACTCCTCTTTGTCCCTGGAGGTGAGTGTCTCCTTCAATATGATGTGTTTCCGCCAGGGTTTTGGTGTTGTTGCTACCGCCCAGGAAATGCTGGCAGTGTGCTATTTCATAATATGGTGGGCGTATCCTTGTCTTCCGCCTGCCTGTGGGTGGCTACCTCCGTGTTCAGTGGTTGTACAGCGCTGGCAGTTGGTGTGGTGCATTGGCTGTCTATGGGAGGATCACTGCCATGGTCATTATTTGGCGGTCATTACTACCGGCCTGGCGACAGTACTGCTGCCATCACCAATGTGGCGGTAACCTGACAAAGGTCATAATGACAACCATAATTCATAGTCTGTTGAATCCAAGATTTACTACCATGTTATGTGGCATGGTACATAGAAGTAGTATCCACACACAATTTTCTTTGCACTATCCATATGATGACCAGTGCCATGTTTTACAATTAAGTTGAACTACAGATTGTGTAATGTTTTTAAGCCTGCTAGGCCTTGGAATGGTAAAGTATTGAAATCTAATCACTACTGTGCTGGTACATATAATGTATACTAATGAAATAACATTTTGCATTTCAGGACATTTCTACAACATCATCACTAGAGTTGGCATCTGTGTAAATCAACCTGCATGTGTAAAATAATGACAATCACACAAAGACCTAATCATTCTATCATTACGAAGTTTTTTAGGTTGCCTCATTTGTAGCTAAAGACACATTTGAGGTACAGGACAGATTTTAATTTCACACTGTCCCCATTTTTTCAGGTCCAACCACTGTCTGCAAATCAACACCCCTCCACTCAAGGACCAGGATAAAGCCTTCAGTGAAGACTCCACTCCTCCAAGTCCAGATGATCTGGAGCTGGCCGGTCCATCTGGTCTGTCGGGGCAGAGCGCTCCAGTGAGTTGCACTTGGCCCACACCTACACCTCCTACCCTAGCTGCAAACACATCTCAGCCTATGGATACCTCCACTTCCTGTGTCCACAGGAACCCAACACCAATCCAGTGCCCCCCAGTCCTGGCTGCTGTTGAGACAGCTCCACCTCCAGTTCTGCCAGGATCAAGTGGGATGGGGCACACTGCCTCCAGGGCACAGGGTAGTGGGGTAGGGGTCATGGAAGTGAATTTGTGGGCCAGCAAAGTAAAGCCACTGATGTTACTGTCACCCATACCACCGCTGACAGAATCTTGGGGGTAGTATAACAATCTCAAAACACAATGAGGAATTTTGTACATTGGACTCCAAATAATGTTGCCTTTACTATTATACTTTAATCCATTGTGATTGACTTTTATGTTTTTTCATTCATTGTATTATTGTTTCAAACACTTGTCATTTCCTTTGTGTTATAAATAAAGGATAATGACACATACCCCAAGACTGTTGTTGTATTTATTGTGGTGTTTCATTTTTAATGTCTTTCTTCCACGATCATTTTGGAAAATCAGCTGAACAAGTATTTTCTAAATGAAAACAGATATGACAAAGAGGTAATGTGTGACCCATTTCATTCAAACATAACAAATCCAAATCACAATGTATTGGTGTCATACATTTGCAGGCAACATGCCTTTGACAAAATCACAGTATATTTTCAGAAAAAATGCATGACCCCAACAGTCTATGCCATTTAGAGTTTGATACTCCGCAAACATGACATCATGGAAGAAATGTTTTTTTTTTTTAAATAAAACAAATTAAATAAGTAAAATATCATTGATTCATGGCATCAGCTGAAGACAGACATCCTGCCCTCACAAAAAGAATTCTACATCATTAACACCAATAGTCTACATCAGGGCACTTACAAAATTAGAGGCCACTGGACCATTTCCAGTACACTGTGGCAGTATCTGGTGGAACATCACAACCACCTTTCAAGGGTGTGTGCTTCACAAAGGTCTTTCAGCTATGAGGGGACACATCAACAGCTTTATACACTGGAAACAAACTGAAGATTTAGCCAATCTGAAGGGGGACCATTATGCTATGGCGTGACACGTACATGTGGTTAGAGCAAGTTAAGCAGCGCATATTGCCTTGTTGCTAACATCCAACATCCAACAGGTCTGTTATAATCACAAAAGCTTCCATTCAATCACTGTGCAAGTTGCCTCAGTAGGAGATCTGTACATCCAAAGTGGGTACCTGTTCCAGGATCAATACATGTTTCTTTTGTACTTTCTAACAGCAATATGTGACTGCAAATGCCAAAACTTTGAAATGCCAAAATGAAGATGACAAGGTGAAGGATCCTAAAACAGAATAACAAGGGAAATTAATGATTTCACTGAGGAAAGTTGATTCAACTGACAAGTGAGGGCATATATATTTAGCACAAGGGAAGATAATCTGTGTCCAAGAGTTCAGCAGTCAATGTATGGAACCTTTGATCACTACACATCTTTGCATTGAACTTTCCTGAACTGACCATTCCTATTAAGTTAGCATCACAGACTGATATGTTCAGTATGTCACAAGTTGATCTGACATTAGGTGTCACAATCAGTAAATTACATCTTGATGAAGGTTGATTCCATTCTCTTTACCACTGTCATCTTCCTTAGCATTTCAACATCCTCACTCAGTGGCTCGTTATGGTCTCCATCCTCAGCGAGGATCGGGATGTTCCGTTGCAGGGCAATGTTGTTCAACATGCAGCAGGCAATCATGACTTGGCACACCTTCTTGAGTGAGTAGAGGAATGCTCCACTGATATTTTCTAGGTATCTGAATCTTGCCTTAAGGAGCCCAAAAGCCTGCTCCACTGGCCTCCGTATTCTTCCATGGGTCTCATTGAAGTGGACTTTCCCTAGCACTGTTGGATTAGTCAGAAGTGCTAACAACTATGGTCTGTTACATGGAAGCAAGATATCAATTGACTAATATCATATCAAGCCACAGGACCTTCCAACACTAGGACTGAAGCAAATGATCTCCAAGTCATATTGCACTTACTAAAACTTTCCCAAGTTGTGACATTTGCAGGGGTATGGTGCTGTTCTGTAGTACAAAGGAGTCATCTGTTGACCTGGAAAAGTGGATATACACTCTAGAGATTACAAATCAGCTAGGCAGACAACTTGCACATTGATGAAATGGAAGTTCTTCCGACTGTGGTAGAACTGCTACCTGGCATGTGGTGGCACAAGGTAATAGGTGTCCTATCGGTAGCTCCAGCCACATGTGGTAGGCCACCCAAAACATAAAAATCTCCCTTTACATTGGGAAAATTCTGTTGTTGTGGGACCTGGCTGTAGCTGTTGTTGTGTCTCAGCATTGATGAAAAGACTTCTTGTAGCACACCACTAAAAGTTGGTTGGGACAAGCCTCTGGATACTGCCACAGTGTATTGGAAAGATCCTGTAGCCACAAAAAGTACTGCCATGTGTTTCCCTATTAGTGTTATTGCTGTTGTATTTATATTGTGAGGCAGAAGATCAAGCTTCAGCTGGTGCACAAATCCAGGACAGTTTGCCTATTTAATCAGATTTTTTTTAAATAATGTCATTCTCCTGGCAAGGTGTGGAAATGGTCTGAAAACTTGAGGCCTTTGTCTTTTACCCATACCTGGCTTCAAATATCTGCATGTATGGAAAACAAACTATCAATTTAAATGGTCCCAGCATACTTTGATAATCAGCACACATCTCATGTCTTGATAACATTAGGAATCCTATTGTGTGTCATATATGGAAACATAGGCCCTCATTATGACTTTGGCGGTCTTTTTGAAAGACTGCCAAAACAACGGGCACCTGAAGACCGCCAGAGCTGATGGTCTTCTGCCCACCAAGTTACGAGTACTGTAGGATTTCTGCCAAATTTCGGGCAGAAATCCTGCAGTAGTCGTGCAGGCGGTCGGAGACGCATGGGCGGCTCCACCATGGCCCCATCCCGCCAGAAGGACTCCACAAGCCATATTAGGACCTGTAATATGGCCTGTTGGTGTCTTGATGGCGGGGCTCTGCCGGTAGTGGAGGCGCCTGTTCCCTGCCGGACAACCTCTTCCCTGGATAAGGTAAGTCAGGCGTCTGACAAGGGAGGGGGCGGGAGGCTGGGGAGTGTTGAGTGTGCGTGTGAGTTTGGGTATTTGTGTGTGTGTATGCATGTGTATGCGTGTTTGTCTGCATGTGTGTATGGGTGTGTATACATGCGTGTATGCGTGTATGCATGTTTGCGTATGTGTATGGGTGCTTGTATGGGTGTGTCTATGCATGTGTGTATGCATGTTTGTCTGGGTGTGTGTCTGGGTGTTTTTATGGATGTGTGTATGCGTGTGTATGTGCATGTTTGTCTGCGTGTGTGTGTGTATGCGAGTATGAATGTTGAAGTGAGCATGTATGAGTGCTGAAGTGAATGCGTGTATGAGTGTTGTAGTGAATGCGTGTATGGATGCATGTGAGTGAATGCATGTATGTCAGTGTTAGTGAATGAGTGTATGCAGGGTGCATGTTGGTGTCTGTGTGTGTGTGCATGTATGCGGGGAGGGGGGCTGTATCTGAAGAGGGTGTGGGGCTGGGGGGAGGGAGCAAGGGGGAACTGTACCTGAAGGGGGGTGGGGGTTCTGGTATCAAGGGGAGTTGGGGGTATTGTGCTTGCTGGGTGTGGTGGGGGAGTCATCTGCCGGTGACAGGGAAGAAATTCCCTGTCACCAGTAGCCTTTCCGCCAAGGTTTTCGTGGCGGTGCTCCCACCTCGGGAACCCTGTTGGAAGCCGGCTAAAAATACCGAGGGTGGTCTTCATTGGACCGCCTGGTCAGAGCTGCTCATCTCCGGAGGGTCCAACCATCCTGGCGGTCTGTGCAGGGATGTGGGCGGTTAGTGAAGGCCAACTTGCTACACTCATAATTTGGTGGGCTTTACTGCCAGCCCATCAGCTGTGAGACGGCCGCCGTGACCAACAGGTTCATAATGAGGGCCATGATGTTATCAACATCTTTTTCCTTCAAATCTCACTTTTTTTACATGTCTACTTTTTGATTATGTGCAAATAATACATTTTAAATGTATTATGTGCACATTTAAAAAAAATTGTAAATACCTTCAATGGATGTATTACATCCCCTGCAGCACTATCAATGTTATACAAAGTAACTGTTTGTGTTTTAATGTGTCATATATTGACAAAAACAGTGTCTTTCATATCTGACATTTGTATCAACACTAACCTTCATTTTGAGAGCTAGTGACGCAGTAATAATTTAAAAATACACAGTTTCACATCCCAAAATGGTGGGTGCCTGGATGTCAGGACTTTGGCGACCTGATGGCTGTCAGCTGAAGTTGACTATGTAGGTGGTGGTACACTCCACGATGGACCCTGCCATAGCCTAACATGTGTGACAGCTGAGCACGGAAGCCAATGGCTGTGTCTGTCTCCATCACGGATCATGTACGTTGTGTACTTGTATGCGACGTGTTGAAAAAACCCTCCCTTGCCTCCTAACACTGCAGCTAACAAGACCTCCTTGTTTTTTGCTGCTCTTTTGGACCTCTGGGAGCCAGGAAGCAGGGCAAAGCAACAGGTGACAGGACCCCTGCTTTCTCCACTGAGGAGATAGAGATCTTCACCAGGAAGGTCCTGTCCCTGTACCACCAGCTGTATGTCAACCCAGAGGAACAGGTGCTTTTGAGTGGCAAATGTTTGACAGATTAACTTGTTCCATCTTTGTCCACAGGCTATTTGGTCCCTTTTTGTTCATGAGTGAAGTGTTGTGATTAAAGGGTAGCTAACTGAATGATTTAGCTGGATACAGGGTGTTGTTTGAGGATGTTAGAAATGTCTGTAATGTCAACTGAAGAATTAGCTGAGTTTTCAGTGCATGTTACTCTCAATTCAAGGTTTAATTAGACAAAATGTAGGCACCTTACTTCCAGTGACTAGTAGGTACTGTACCACTAGCTTAAGTGGAAATATGCAGCCGAGGTCAAAATGAGAGAAATGTAAAGTCCAGGTAGTTCTGGAGTTGTCTGGTGCTGTTTTGTCAAGTGAATGTAAAGCCCTTATTTTGGAATATGAGTGTCTTTATTTTTAAAACATGTCATGGTGCCACATATGTGAAAATGTAAATACTTTGCTGGCAGTCTAAATGACACAAGATCTCAGTCTGCCATACAAATATGTCCCATCACTACATACATACTCTTCATACATCACCCAAGACTCTTTGTCACTGAATATGGTGCAAACTATAGTATCTGACTACTAGAAGGTTAGGCATGAAGAAAATGAAGCTGTGTGTGTGGTGATGTGCAAATAATGTACATGTTGTTTAGTCTTTTGTAGCTTACAATGAATTGGACAAATCTGGAGTGGGTCTGACTACATAACATGTTTCCTGTCCATAGATTAGATGATTTTTGTGTCCTGTATTGGTAACATGAGGGAAAAAGTGTGGAGGCTACTCTACGGATCACTGCTAATTGGTGTTTCTTGGTAGCTTTTAAATGTTGGTAAATAATCAGTACTGACTGTTCTGAAAAGGCATGTGAGAGCAGAATTGTGTCAGTGATCTACAGACAAACACAATCACTTAAAACCTCTTTTGCTGTATTTTGGTCTCATCCATACAGGTCAACGCCCATCAGAAGCAGGATTTGTGAAAGGCCATCGCAAAGAAGGTGCGGCCCCATGGGGTCTTCAAGCAGCGTAGCCTATATTGCAGGAAGAAGTGGGAGGACCTCAAAAGCTGGACTAGTAAGTCAGCAGAAGGTTAGCTTGACCAGGCCTCCAAAAGAGCCAAGCATGTGCACCACAGCCTGGCCCCCCCCAAAGGCCCACATTCTTCCGGTGGCCTACCCAGAGCTTGATGGGCAGTTGTGGGCCCAATAGCAGCATCAAGGGGTTGAGTTATTGTATGTAGCTAACGTAATCTTGTTGATTAACCTTTTTTATTTATACCTATGTTGTTTAGCACCGACATGACGGTTGACACACATCCAACACTGCTGAGGATTTCTAGAGTTGTAAATTTTACAGACGGCGTCTCATGCTTTGTTTTGTGTGTTGTTTAGTGCTAAAGTTTGCCACTAGATTCCTCATCACAAACCAAGTACAGTTTTGAGCAGACACATGGCTGCATACGAGAAATAGGGGAAACTTTATGAGGGACATTTGTACCACACATGCCCCAGTTGTGGATTGGGTCAGGTGTGATGCTCCATCACTGATGTGAGTAGGTAATTTAGGCCTTATTACTGGTGACATGCCATAGTAAGCACTTGTGAAATGGTTCATGTTTCAGACTTGACATTGAATAGTTGTTACGTTGAAAATATGATCATGAACATCTGCACCAAAAGGACTGGTAACATGTGCACACTGGCAACATTTGTTATCTGAAATAGGTTAGATGTATGGTTCAAAAGCAAATTTCAATTAATTTCATGTAGGCCGTCACAGATGGCCATGAAGCCTTAGTCCTTCTCAAGTGAGCATGTAAGCTAGTCTGTGTCAACCTTTATGAATGTTCATGCCAGACTATATTGATTGACACATTCAGGAATGTGTCCACATTGGTGACAGAGTTACACATACCCCAAATGACATTTAGGTGTCCTTACTTATGTCCAAATGAGAAATCAATGATGTTGAGAAAAGTGTTATTTAAAAGGACAATTGCTGATAGAAGACTACATTACATAGATGTCGGAGTATCCAATTCAGAAAAGTAAATTGCAGGCCCAAACCATGTCTCTTTTGGTAATGTGATAATGTTTTTGCTCTGTACTGAAGTAGTTTAGGAATGTATCCAGGCCTATGGATTTACTCATGCTGATAAACCATTGGTCATGCAGAGAAATAAAAGTGGATAAAAGGCATACATGATATGGGACCTATCATGGAGAATTTCTAGACTATGAGCAAATGGTTTGAGGAGCTCTCCCCACATGCATGAGATACTGATGCTTTAGAAGCCAAGTTTGAGTGCCTCGCTGGACTTGGCACATGTTTTGTGAGCAAGGTTCATGTTTAACTCCATTTATACAAATACCCTCAAACTGTTGTATATGTCTTTACATCATCATCTGGGCAAGGTGAAGGTGACACATTGGTGGGGAAGGAGCTGGGCACTGTGGCTCTGGTGCAGACACCACTGACACTGAGGGACTCAGTGCAATGGAGGGAGAGGGAACTGGCATAGAGGCCACAAATGAGTCGTCATCTTCTTCGGAGGCCTCCACAGATGACAAGCCCCTAGTGGTGGCAGACCCTAGTGCAACAATTCCACCTGCATCATCGTCCACCACACACGTTTTGATCTCCACCCTCCCTCTTGCTCTCCCCAGGTTGGCTGTAGACACTCCCCTAAGGGGGGAGGTGTCACCTGTGCTGCAGGCACCTCCCCCTGCCCCTGTCTCCTAGGCTGCGCTCAATGAAGAGGCTGTTAATCTTTTGCGGACTATCGAACTAGGCCATACGTACTACTGAATGCGATCTAGAGGCTTAGTAGCGAGAATATTCAGATGCTACCTTGCCTGGATTGAATTCACAGTGCCCTGTCTGGCCTACAGCAGTCATTGCAGGGTCTGGCCTCCTCAAGAACCGCAGCCTCTGACCCACACCAACCTTATGCCACAAGTCCCACCCCTTCCTCATGCAAATCCCCTCTACCCAGCACTAACCAGAGCACAAGCACACTTTTGCACACATCCACTCAAATATACAAAAGCAGCAGATGCTCACAAACACACAAAGAAAGAAAGAAACACACACACGCATGCAAACACTACACACACCACTAGAACCACAAGAATACCCATAGACACCATACCCACCACCACACATACATCCACACTTACCACCAGCAGACCTGCAGACACCACATCCACAATAAAAAAGATAGCCACATTCACCACCAGCACAATCTAGTTACTATCCCACCACAACATAGACATCCACATTCACCACCAGCACACCTGTAGTCACCACACCCACAACAACACAAACACTCACACCCACCACCACTACACCTGCAGTCACGACACACCCACTATGACACACACATGCACCAGAATTCCCACAGGCATCACAACCACACACAGCACCTCCCACAACAGACACATCCACACACACACACACATAGTACACACCTACGCCCATACTCCCCCATACACCAGGCACCCAGTAAATGACACAAAGGAAAACATACACCACATACACCAGACCCTCAGGTACTTACACCATCAACAGACACATGCACAACGAACAATGCCACTCCCTCTAATTCCCAACCCCAACTGCCTCCAGACACCCTAATTTTTTCCTGAAGGAGGACATCATGTTTGCCCTGTCCCTGATCCTTTCCTCATCCAAGACAACCCCTCTCAAACCTAAGACTATCCCACCCAAACATCTTTGTACCCCTTCCATACCTCAACCCACACCTTACACATTCCAACCTACCCCTTCCAAAGCCAAACCCACCCCTCCCAAATCCAAAGCAACCCCTCTTAAATCCAAACCACCCCCTCACAAGCCCAAACCCACCTCTCCTAAACCCAACGACCCCCCCCACCAATAACATCATGTTCCTGAGACTGCAGGGCAACGGGGGAAAGCCAACAAGCAGTAGGAGACTCTTGGGTTTAAGGATGTAAATAGCAAGTCCAGTCCTTCTCACTGCAGGACAGAAGAAGCAGCAGCAGGCCAACACAGCAGAGCAAGTAGCAAAGTGGCAGTCCCTCCTACAGCACATCACACAGCAGCGGCAGTTGGCCAACAGCAGTTGCAGAGTGGCAGTCCTTCCTGGCAGCACAGTAGTCCATCTTCCTAGTAAAGTGTCCTTGGTTCCAGTATAGATATGATTTTCTTTGGCTTGGCCGTCTAGTACGTATACCCAAATGTGCCTTTGAAGTGGGTGAGACTTAAAAGAAGCCTTTAAAGATCACAAGGTCCCTGCCCTTCATTCCTTGGCTCCGGACACTCTACAGGGGGGTATGCAGCCATTTTTGTTAGGAAAGGCACAGCCCTATCCATGTGTAAGTGTCAGCTCCTCCCTCCTATCTACCCCAGGAAAGACCCATTGGCCTGGTGATGGGCCATCAGGATGCAAATGTCACACTCAAGCTCCATTGTGTGTGTGTGACTTTCTAGATGGGATGCACAAAGTCCAGCTGTCAACAACCCCAGACGTGTATTCAGAGGCAGGTAGAAAGTAAGAAAATGCCAACTTCCTAAAAGTCACATTTTTAGACTTACAATTTAAAATCCTACTTCACCAAGGCGGTCATTCTAACCCTGGCGGTAAATACCGCCAGGGCGAATGACCGCGGGAGCACCGCCAACAGGCTGGCGGTGCTCCCGAGGGCGCGGTCAGAAAGGGTAAACCGGCGGTCTCCCGCCGGTTTACCGCTGCCCCATTGAATACTACATGGCGGCGGAGCGCGCTCCGCCGCCATGGGGATTCAGACACTCCCTACCGCCATCCTGTTCATGGCGGGAAACCCGCCATGAACAAGATGGCGGTAGGGGGTGCCGCGGGGCCCCTGGGGGCCCCTGCAGTGCCCATGCCAATGGCATGGGCACTGCAGGGGCCCCCGTAAGAGGGCCCCGCAAAGTATTTCAGTGTCTGCTTTGCAGACACTGAAATACGCGACGGGTGCAACTGCACCCGTCGCACCTTCCCACTCCGCCGGCTCAATTCTGAGCCGGCATCCTAGTGGGAAGGTTGATTTGCCCTGGGCTGGCGGGTGGCCTTTTGGCGGCCGCCCGCCAGCCCAGGGCAAATCTCAGAATCACCGCAGCGGTCTTTCGACCGCGGTGCGGTGTTCTGACGGCGGTACCTTGGCGGACGGCCTCTGCCGTCCGCCAAGGTCAGAATGACCGCCCATATGTTGTGATTTTAAAATGTGAGTCCAGAGACACCGAACTCCATATTTCTATATTTTCCAAATTGGAACTTAAACTTAAAAGATGTTTTAAGGTAATCCCAATGTTATCCCATGGGAGAGAAAGTCCTTGCAATAGTGAAAAAATAATTTAAGAGTTTTTCAATAGCTAGACAGGTTCATTTAAAAATGTTAAAGTACATGTCCAAATCTTTAAATACACTGCGCCCTGCCCTTGGGGCTAACTAGGGCCTACCTTAGGGGTGACATATGTAATAAAAAGGAAGGTTTGAGCCTGGCAAGTGGTTACACTTGCCAGGTCAAAATGGCAGTTTAAAACTGCACCCACAGGCTCTGCAATGGCAGGCTTGAGGCTTCTTTAGAAGGCTATTGTAGTGGGTGGCACAATCAGTGCTGCAGGCTCACTAGTAGCATTTTATTTACAGACCATGGGCACATACAGTGCACTTCACTAGGGACGTACAAGTAAATTAAATAAGCCAATTGTGAAGAAGACAATGATACCATATTTAGGTGGTCATTACAACCCTGGCGGTCGGTGTTAAAGCAGCAGTAAAACCGCCAACAAGCCGGCGGTAAAAAAAATTGAATTACGACCATGGCGGAAACCCCCAACATAGACAGCCACTTTAACACTCCGACCGCCATGGCGGTACAAACAAACACCGCAGCGGTAACAGCCAACAGACAGGTGGAGGACAATGTACCGCCCACAGAATTACCACCCACCAATCCGCCACCTTTTCCGGGGCGGATTCACTGCGAACAAAAACACAGCGGAAACAGTACTTCGAAGGGAAAACGCTCACCTGTACACACCCCAAAAGGAACCAGGACGTGATTGAACCGGAGCTCCAAATTCTGCCAGCCTTTATATTCCTGCTCCTCTACCAGGAGCACGAACGCCGGCGGCGAAGACCACAGTGAGTACTGCACCTACGACACAGGGGAGGGGGAGGGAAAAAACTGTAATACACACGCAACACGCAACACGCAACACGCAAAACCCCCACCCTCAGCCACTACAACACACACACAAGTGCATGTTGATACATCACAGTTACACCCCTCAAGCCCCCCTGGAAGAATGCAAGGACAAAAGGAAAAGAGTCAAATGATTGTAATATATTCAGAGCCAGTAATCAAAAATATTTACATATATATACACATTTACACTATGAACAATTATATAGACCAAGAACACAAGTCCAAGGGATTTCACCATCATAGTCCGTGGATCACTGGGCCCAAAAGGCATGGGCGAGGCCCACACTCAATACCCGATCAAAATGGAGAGAACACTGCAGGGGCATCAGATAGAAATAAAACAGGCACCTCAGGGGGGAGGGAACGGGAGGCACCTCAGCCGGTTGAGTGCACGACGCAAGATCCACGAGGGGGCTCCATGCCCATTGATGTATCCTGGGGAGTGCAAAGCCACAGTCTCACAAGTCTCTACAGTGGGTGGTTTGCCCACTGTTCATTCCTGGGGAGTGCAAAGCCACAGTCTCTCAAGTCTCTACAGTGGGTGGTTTGCCCACTGTTCAATCCTGGGGAGTGCAAAGCCACATGCTCTCAAGTCTCTACAGTGGGTGGTTTGCCCACTGTTCAATCCTGGGGAGTGCAAAGCCACAGTCTCTCAAGTCTCTCAAGTGGGTGGGTTGCCCACTGTTCAATCCTGGGGAGTTCAAAGCCACAGTCTCTCAGGTCTCTACAGTGGGTGGTTTGCCCACTGTTCAATCCTGGGGAGTGCAAAGCCACAGTCTCTCAAGTGGATAACAGTCTCCACTGGTTCTGGAGGGGGCCTTGTGCCCAGAGTTCTTCATCCTGCCAAGGACAGAGGTAGTGGATGTATCTCTCCACTGGTTCTGGAGGGGGCTTTGTGCCCAGAGTGCTTCATCCTGCCCGTGGCGTACTCAGTAGCGTCAGAATCATTTGCGCTGACTGGCCTGCGGGGCTGCTGGCGGCGGTGTCCTGGGCAGCGGTGCTTGTGGCGGTGTCCTTGACAGCGCTGCTTGTGGCGCCGGTGTCCTCGTCAGCGGTGCTTGTGGCGCTGTCCTTGGCAGTGCTGCTTGTGGCGGCGGTATCCTGGGCAGCGGTTCAGCTGCTGGCGGTCTTGTTCTGCCCTGCAGTGCTGCTGGCGGTGGTGTCCTGGGCAGCAGTTCAGCTGCTGGCCTGGGCAGCGGGGCTGCTGGCGGTCCTGTCTGTGGCACCGGGGCTGCTGCTGGCGGTTGCTTCTTGGGCAGCGGGGCTGCTGGCAGTCTTGTCCGCCATGCTGATCTTCCCAGACTTGGCAGTTTTACTGTACCCCTTTCCCCCGTTGGATGGTGTCGCAGCTGTCTCCACACTCCCAACTGGACCCCTGGGAGCGGGTTTGGTGGCTGGTTTCTTTCCCCTCTCCCGCCGGGCACTGTCCAACTTTTTATGCTTGACAGGTGGGGGAATGTCCGTGATCTGGCTCCTTGCCACACTGCCGGCCCTGCTGCCTGGTGCACTCCATAATCCGGTGACTACTGGCACCACTGGTCCCGCCGATGTTGTGGCTGAGGTGCTAGGTTGGGACCTGGAGAGTTGGGCCCTAGGAGACTGACGGGGTGGGGGAGGTGAGGGAAAGAGGTCAAGGCTGGACAGGAAAAGTTTCTTAGGAACACTGGGATGGGGAGCTGGAGTGGGTTTGGGAGTGGAGGAAGAGGTAGTGGTTGTAGGCGGTGTACGTTTGGTGACTTTGGGTGAAGGTACATAGGCTGGAGGCTGTCGTGAGGTGGATGGCTGTTGGATGGGTGTGTGGCTGCGTTTGTGAACCCTGGGAGGTGGCCTCAAAGACACAATGGGAGAGGACACAGGGGATGTGTGAATGGTAGTGGGGGTGGTGAGTGCACGTGAGTGGGTGTGGTGGTGGGTGTGCTGGTGATGGACGTAGTGGCTAAGGATGTAGTGCATGCAGGTGTGAGTGGAGACGAGACTGGGAGGGAGGAGGGAGACGAGGAGGAGGGGGACACAGTGGAGGCAGTGGATGTTGGTGTGTCTGCATGTGTGTGATGCTTGCGTGAGTGCCTGTGGGATGTGTGGTGCTTATGTTTGCCAGAGCTTCCCTTGTGTGTTGAGGTGTGTGCATGCTGGTCTGATGGTGTGCTTGGGATAGGCTGAGGTACAGGGGTGTGGGTCTGGGTGGAGAAAGTTGGAGGGGGGAGGATAGAGACAGGGGCAATGGCTGCGATCAGTGCTGAGGCCAGAGTCTGAAAAGCTTGCTGAAGGGCTGCCTGACCACAGTGAATGCCCTCCAGGAATGCATTGGTTTGTTGCAACTGCCTCTCTACACCCTGGATGGAATTCAAAATGGTAGACTGCCTAACAGTGAGGGACCTGAGGAGGTCAATGGCCTCCTCATTTAGGGCAGCAGGGGTGACAGGGGCAGGGCCTGAGGTGCCTGGGGCGAAGGTAATGCCCACCCTCCTGGGTGAGCGGGCACAGGGCAAAGGCTGAGGGGCTGCTGGGAGGGCGGTGCTGGTGGGGGGTGGTGGTGGCTGTACCTGTAGATGTGGGGGGCACAGATGGGACCGCCACCGCAAGGGAGCTCCCATCAGAGGAGGAGTCTGTATCACTGGTGTCAGCTCCTGTCCCCGCCGTGGAGCTCCCCTCGCCCTCCGTCCCACTGGTATATTCAGACTCCGTAGTGTCGCCCTCCAGGGCCATGTGGGATGCAGCTTCCTCCTGCTCCGGTGCCACTGCTCCTCCGCCTGATGATGCTAATGCACACAAGAACAGGGAGACCACAAAAAGGGGGGGGGGGAGACAGAAGAAAGACATGTTCAGGGCATGCAATACCGCTACCGTTGGCGGACACGACAGACACAGAAGCCCCCTGCACTACGCTGCGCACTTGGGGTCCACTATTCAATCCCTGGGACATGGCTTGCAAGGCTATGGCCGATTTCTGCACACATGGACGTCACAGGAGCCTGACTAGGTGTAGTTGGCACTGTACACAGGTGGGGTGGGGTAACACAGGGCCTGCCTGAAGAAGGGAACTTAACTACCAAACTTGCCCTGGCCCAGGGGAACCCATAGCCCACCTCCCCCACCCAGACACCTACAGTGCGCACTGAATCAGCAGAATGAGAGTGTACTCACCCCCTTGTTGCTGCTGTGATGCCCTCAAGCGACCATACAACTCCAGGTACGCCACCGCCAGGATCCTGAACATCAGGGAGGTCATGGTGCGACAGGCACCCCTCCCTCATTGGGAGGTCATCCCCAGCTGGGCCTCCACCGTCTTCCTGCTCCAGAGGCGAATGGCCTCCCATCTTTTCCGGCAGTGGGTGCTCCGTCTGTGGTAGACACCCAGGGTCCTGACTTCATTGGCGATGGCACGCCAGAAGTCCTTCTTCTGGTGGGCACTGACCTACAGGAATTTTACAGGGAAAAAAGAGAAGTAATTACCAACTGCACTGTCACAGCCGCATCCCTACCCTTGCCATGACGCACATACAAACACTGTTGTTTCATGTACGCCTCATTCTCACCCCCCCCTATCTTTCATCCACCCCACTCCACACAGGCATTGCCCATACAGCATGCTCACAGTGTACTTACCTGTTTGTCTTGAGGACCGTAGAGTAGCGTGTACTGGGGTAGGACCCCATCCACGAGTTTTTCCAGCTCCTCCGTGCTGAAGGCAGGGGCCCTTTCCCCACACACATGAGCCATTGTCTCTTCCAGACTGAGGTCACAGCAGCACTTGCGGTGTAGGTCCTCTCCTGTCGAAGATCAGGTATCGAGTGATTGAACAGAGAAAAAATGGCGGTCACATCAGCGGCGGTGTGTACCGTCACCACCGGCGTACATCGTCATTGGCTCCTGGGACCCATAGAGTCCAATGTTAACCAATGAAGAATTGCGCCGCGGTCTTCGACCGCCTACCGCGACGGTGTACAACGCCAGCACAGTTACCTCATATCCACTTGTCCCACCTTGTAGGTCAGGCAGCCGCCATTTCAGGGGCCCACATGGTATTATTTTTGACTGCGTCACACATACCTAGGCCTTGCCTAAACACTCATACAGGCACATGTTGATTTATGAATATTTTCAGAGTAAGCTGTGTTTACGTACCTCAGAGTTGGTTGACTCTGTGCTTGCTGTTCTCCTCCATAGGCACTGTGTGCTGGGGCATGTGAGGAGATGGCGGCATCCTCCGGTGTACAGACCGCTGGTGGACCTGTCGACAATGGAGGAAAGACATGTGATCATCACCTACAGGCTTGATCGTGCCACAATCCAGGAACTGTGTGCCCAGTTTGGAGCCAGACCTGATGTCAGCCATCCGCCATCCCACAGGAATCCCCCCTCAAGTGCAGGTGCTGTCACTACTCCATTTCCTAGCAAGTGGGTCTTTTCAAACAACAGTGGCCATGGCATCAGCGATGTCCCAGCCTATGTTTTCCAACGTGTTGTCCAGAGTGTTGTCTGCCCTGCTGAAACACATGCACAGCTACATCATTTTCCCTCAGGTGGAGGATTTGCCTACAGTGAAAGGTGACATATGCCCTGGGACATATCCCCAACATCATAGGTGTCATTGATGGGACACATGTGGCCTTGGTACCCCCCGCAGGAGTGAACAGGTGTACAGAAACCGGAAGAGTTACCATTCCATGAATGTGCAGATGGTGTGTTTGGCAGACCAGTACATCTCCCATGTTAATGCAAAATTCCCTGGCTCAGTGCATGACGCTTACATCCTGCGGAATAGCAGCATCCCTTATGTGATGGGGCAACTACAGAGGCACCGGGTGTGGCTATTAGGTGAGGACATGGACCCAATACAGTGTGACTAGGTGTCTGTGTCTGGGGATGTCCCTAAGAGTTAGTATGTGTCCAACAGTTGTCCCTCGCCATTTGCAGGTGACTCTGGTTACCCCAACCCGTCATGTCTCCTGAACCCAGTGAGGAATCCCAGGACAAGGGCAGAGGAACGCTACAATGAGGCCCATGGGCGAACTAGGAGGATTATTGAGCGGACCTTCGGCCTCCTGAAGGCAAGGTTCCGGTGCCTCCATATGAAAGGTGGTTCCCTATTCTACTCACCAAAGAAGGTATGCCAGATCATCGTGGCCTGCTGTATGCTTCACAACTTGGCTTTGCGACGACAGGTGCCTTTTCTGCAGGAGGATGGTCCAGATGGAGGTGTTGTGGCAGCTGTGGAGCCTGTGGACAGTGAAGACGAGGAAGCAGAAGAAGAGGACATCAACAACAGGAACACAGTGATCCTGCAATACATCCAGTAAAACACAGATGAGAAGACAACACTGCCTGCTTCATCTAAATTCAATCTAATACCTCTCTACTGTCTGTCTTTTTCACTCAGTGTATAGTCTCTGAGTTGTCACTTTCCCGTACGATTTCACAGATGTGGGTCCCACTGTGTGACATCTGCTTTGTTTCCTCATGGACTATAGCTGTGTGACATAGGTATGTTGACATTACATTTGAAAGAGCATTTTGGCACTGTAATTGCTAATACACTATTTCGAAATCACAGACAGACTCCAGATTGTTTTGTGCTTTAAGGGTTTTTTATTTAAGTGCTCAATATTGGAGGGGGTTGTAAAATGGTGAGGGGTGATGGTGGAGGAATGTCTATGGCAGAGTCCAGTCTATTAGTCTCACAGATGCATTGTCCAAAGGGGCATAGGAAGTGGAGCTGGGGCAGTTTAAGGATGGGCAGGGTGACAAGGTCGGACAAATGGATGACAATCAGGGTGGTCTCATTTCTTGGCGGGGGTCTTGGCATCGTTCTCTGCCTTTGTCCTGGATCTCAGGGACCGTTTGAGGGGTGGTTCTCCCTCTGCAGGGGGTGGGATGCTGGTGTGGTGGTCCTGTGGGAGTGCCTCCTGTCCACTAGCACCGGCGGAGGTGGTGGGCAGTTCATCGTCCAGGCAAGTGTCAGGTGCCCCTTGTTGTGCCACAGTGTCCCTCCTGGTGTTGACGAGTTCCTTCAGCACCCCTACAATGGTGCCCAGGGTGGAATTGATGGATTTGAGTTCCTCCCTGAACCACAAATACTGTTCCTCCTGCAGCCACTGGGTCTCCTGAAACTTGGCCAGTACCATTGCCATCATCTCCTGGGAATGGTGGTTGGCTCCCATGATGTTGGAGATGGCCTCCTGGACAGTGGGTTCCCTGGGCCTGTCCACCCCCTGTTGCACAGCAGCCCTCCCAGTTCCCCTGTGTTCCTGGGCCTCTGTCCCCTGAACTGTGTGCCCACTGCCACTGCCCCCAGGTCCCTGTTGTTGTTGGGGTGGTGGGTTAGCCTGGGTTCCCTGTAGTGGTGGACACACTGCTGATTGACGTGTCCTGGGGACAGAGGTATAGGCCCGCTGGGTGGGTGCTGTGCTGGTGTTTCCAGAAGGGGAAGCCCTGTAGTGGCATGTGCCAGTGTTAGAGGAACCGACTGTCCTGAGGTCCCAGATGGGCCGGGCTGGTCATCTAGATCCAGTTGGACGGAGCTGCTGTCATCACTGTGGGCCTCTTCTGTGGGTGGAGTGGACATGTCTGGACCCTCCTGTCCGGTGATGTTGTGCAAGGGTCCTGCAGGGGTGTAAAAGCATGATTATTGCATCTGTGTGTGCCATGGTGTGCAATGGGTGGGTGACCGTGTACCCCAATGCTTGCATTCCTGTGTAGGACCTTGTGTGATGATGGTTTAGGGGGGTGTATTGGTATGTGCAGTGGCCATGCTTTGGTGATGGGTGTCCATGCTTTGGTGTTGCATGCAGGGCTTGGTGTTGGGATGCGTGGTTTGTGATGTTGGGACATGTGTGAGGAGTAGGAGTGATGGGGTGAGGGCAAGGGTGGGGGTATGTGATAGCATGCAGGTAGGGTGGGGGATGAAGTAGTGAAAGATTTGACTTACCAGAGTCAATTCCTCCAGCTATTCCTGCGAGGTCCTCAGGATGCAGAATAGGCAAGACCTGCTCCTCCCATGTTGTTAGTTGTGGGGGAGGTGGTGGGGGTCCACTGCCAGTCGTCTGTACCGCAATGTGATATCTGGAGACCACGGAGCGCACCTTCCCCCGTAGGTCGTTCCACCTCTTCCTGATGTCATCCCGTGTTGTTGGGTGCTGTCCCACTGCGTTGACCCTGTCCACGATTCTCGTTTGTAGATTGTGGTGTCTCTCTCTGGCCTTGAGTCGCAATTGTTGTCATAGGGGTTTGTAGGTGATGTGGGTGTGTGTTTTATATTGTATTGGGTGTGTGGGAGTGGTGTGTGTATGTGTATCAGGTGTGTGTATTTCAAATTGTCTAATGTGGTAGTGTTTAATGTGTGTGTATTTTGAGTGCAGCAGTGTGTACCGCCAATGGAATACCAAGGTTGAAAGACCGCCGCGTGGATTCGTGGGTCGTGATAGTGTAGGCGTACTCCTGTTGGTGTGACGGTGGTGGATTTCTTATCGGCAATTTATCACTGACCTTTGGTGTGGCGGACTTGTGTGAGTGTCTAGAGTTTGGTGGATTCCGGGCTTTGGGTCATAATGACGGTGGCGGAATTCCGCGGTCGCGGCTGTGTGTTGGCGGTCTTCTGCACGGCGGTAAGTGGCTTTTACCGCCAATGTTGTAATGATCCCCAATGTTTGCTTTTAAAAAGACTTAAAACACTTTGGCCCTCATTATGACATTGGCGGTAAGTGCTGCTTACCGTCTTGCTGACTGCTACCAAGATACCGCGACCACGACGGTATACCTCTACGCGTATTATGACCCACACATAGAAATCCGCCATTATACAGACACACACACAAGTCCGCCAGCCCAAAGGTCAGTGATAAACTGACGGGACCAGAACTCACCCCATTACGCAAACAGAAATAGGCCCACAGCATTATGACCCACGAATCCCCACGGCAGACATTCAACCGCGGTATACCATTAGCGGTACAGACCGCTGCGCTCAAAATACATACACACATACAAAACAACACCACATTGGACAATTCAAAATACATACACCTGACACACATACACACACCACAACCACACCAATATAAAATACACAAAATACCCACAACCCTTTATGAAGAAAAAAAATTGACAACTGAGAGAGAGACAAGCCAGGAGCACCCACTGAATCAGAGCCACAAAACACCATCACCCATACACCATCCACGCACTTCAAAGCACACACCCCAACACATCACCACACACACCCTCACACACACCACTCACACTACACCCATGACACCACAAAGACACCCCAGGTTGTCAGAGGAGGAGCTAAGGGTCATGGTGGAGGAAATCATCCGGGTAGAGCCACAGCTGTTCGGATCACAGGTGCAGCAGACGTCTATTGCTAGGAAGATGGAGCTATGGTGGAGAGTCGTGGACAGGGTCAATGCCATGGGACATCACCCAAGAACAAGGGATGACATCAGGAAGAGTTGGAACGACATATGGGGGAAGGTGCATTACGTGGTAGAAAGATACCAGATAGCTGTACAGAGGACTGGCGTTTGACCCCCACCTGCTCCCCCACAACTACAACATGGGAGGAGCAAGTCTTGCCGATCATGCATCCTGAGGGCCTGCAGGAGTAGCAGGAGGACTGGACTCTGATAAGTCAAATCTTTACTACTTTATCCCACCCACCTGCATGCCATCACAAACTCCTACCCCTACCCTCACCCCCATCACTCTACTACCTCACATATACCCCACCATCACAACCCACCCATCCCACTACCAAACCCTGCATGCAACACCAATGCATTGACCCCAATCACAGACCTGCATTGACACCCATCACCACAGCATGCACACTAGTGACAATCACTTAGACAACCAAATCACAACTCACACGAGCCAAAGCTGCCTTGGTAATAACAACCATAGAGGAAAACATGCCCATGCACAAAATGTCACATACAGAAACAATAACACTGCATTTACATCCCCACAGGACCCCCACACAACGTCACCGGAGAGGAGGTGACAGCAACATCCAGTCCCCCCCAGAAGAGGCCCACAGTGATGACAGCAGCTCTGCACACCTGGATCAGGATGACCAACCTGGCCCATTAGGGACCTCTGGACAGTCAGTGACCCAGCCACAGTCCCAAACCACCACAGAGCCTCCCCCTCAGGAAACACCACCACAGCACCCAACCCAGCGGGCCCATCCCTCGTTCCCCAGGACAGGTCAATCAGCAGTGTGTCCACCACTACAGGGACCCCAGGCAGCCCCACAAACACAGGACGATCAGGGACCTGGGGTCAGTGGCAGTGGGCACACGGTTCAGGGGACAGAGGCACAGGACAACAGGGAAGCTGGAAGGACTGCTGTGCGAGAGGGGGAGGACAGGCCAAAGGAACCGACTCTCCACAAGGCACTCACCAACATCCTGAGAGAATACCACCATTCCCAGGGGACCATGGGCCAGATATTGGCCAAGCTGCAGGAGACCCATCGGCTGCAGGAGGGAAAGTACCTGGGGATCATAGAGGACCTGAGAGACATCCACACCACCCTGGTCACCATTGCAGGGGTGCTGGCAGACATGGCCAACACCAAGAGGGAGGCAGTGGCACACCAACGGCCCCCTGACACTAGCCACACTGATGAACAGCCCTCCACCTCCGCTGACACTAGTGGACAGGAGGCCACACCACTGGAACAACAGGCCACCAGCACCCTACCCCCTGTAGAAGGAAAACCACCACGCAAACGTTCCCTGTGATCCAGGCAGAAGCCAGAGAACATTGCCAAGATCCCCACCAGGAAATAAGACTCCCCTGAATGTCACCCTTGTGTCCCACTCTGTCACCCTGTCTACCTTGAACCGCCATTGCTCCACTTCCTATGCCCCCTTGGACAATGCACCTGTGATACACATAGAATGGACTCTATCTTGGACATACCTCCACCATCAACCCAGCCCATTGCAATACCCCCTACACTTATCATCACAGAAATAAACATCCTTGGAACTAATACAAGTATGAAGTCTGTCAACTGATTGAAATATGCATTAGTTTAACAAGCTGTAAACATTGCAATTCAAATGTACAGTTACATATACATAGGTATGACCTGTAGTGGGCAACAGTAAACACACCAGGAGCCAGAGTGGGGCACAGATATTTAAAATAGAGATGCCAAAGGGTACATTAAGTGGCTATAGAAATCGGAAAATCAGGCTGCCATGTAAAATGTCCAACACAAAACTGCAAAGGAAGGTGAAGTTACAGTGTCTTACCTGTGTGTCATTGGAAGTACTGTTGAATTATAGTAGTTTTGTTGTACACATCCTCCTCCTTTGCCTCCTCTTCGTCACTGTCCACAGGCTCCACCGCTGCCACACGACCATCTCCAGCCTCATCCTCCTGCAGAAAAGGCACCTGGCGTCTCAAGGCCAGGTTGTGCAACATGCAACGATGATCTGGCACACCTTCTTGGGTGAGTAGTACAGGGATCCACCTGTCAGATGGAGGCACCGGAATCTGGCCTTCAGGAGGCCAAAGGTGCGCTCAATGATCCTCCTTGTTCGCCCATGTGCTTCATTGAAACATTCCTCTGCCCTTGTCCTGACATTCCTCACTGTGGTCAGTAGCCATGAAAGGTTGGGGTAACCAGAGTCACCTGCAAATATGGAGGGATACCTGTTAGCCAGACACTGACCCTTAGGGCCAACCCCACACCCATATACCTACATCAGCTGTGTGGGGATCATGGTCTCACCTATTAGGCACACCCAGTGCCTCTGGAGTTGAGACACCACATATGGAATGCTGCTATTCCTCAAAATAAAGGCATTATGCACAGGGCCAGGATACATTGCATTGACATGGGAGATGTACTGGTCCGCCAAACTCACTATCTGCACATTCAGAGAGTGAAAGCTCTTTTGATTTCTGAACACCTGTTCATTTCTCCAGGGGGGGGGGCAAAGACAATATGTGTACCATCAGTAGTACCAATGATGTTGGGGATATGTCCCATTGCATAGAAGTCTGCCTTCACTGTGGCCAAATCCTCCACCTGGGGGAATACGATGTAGCTGCACATGTGTTTCATCTGTGCAGACAACAGTCTGGTCAGCACGTTTGAGAACATAGGCTGTGACATCCCTGATGGCATGGCCACTGTCGCTTGGAAGGAACCACTTGCCAATAAATGGAGCACTGACAGGACCTGCACTAGAGGGGGGATACCTGTGGGGTGGCGGATAGCGGAAATCAGGTCTGGCTCCAATTGGGCACACAGCGCTTGGATTGTGGCCCTATCAAGTCTGTAGGTTAGGATAATGTGCCTGTCTCCCATTGTCGCCAGGTCCACCAGGGGTCTGTACACAGGGGGTATGTCTCCATCTCCTATTCATCCTCAGTGGTTGAACTCTAGGGTGAAAAACGGTGAGCAGATGGTCATATTCAAACATATACTCAGATTAATATGCTTTTATTTTTTTACAGAAACAGTATGTGAATGTGTAGGTCCATTGATGTGCCTATGTCTGCTGTGACGCAGTTAGGTGCCATGGTCTGTGCCCCACTGAAATGGCGGCCACCTGACCTTTGAGGAGGGACACGTGGAAATGAGGTAATTATGCTTGTGTTGTGGGCCATTGCGGGAGGCGGTCGATGATCGCCGTGCAACACACCATTGGTTAACATTGGGGCCTATGGGTTCCACGAGCCAATGGTGATGTACGCCGGCGGTGAGGGTATGCACCGCCGTGGAAATGACCGCCATTTTCTATCTGTTCATTCACTTGCTACCTGACCTTCAGCAGGAGAGGACCTACACTGCAAGTGCTGCTGTGACCTGTGTCTGGAAGCGACCATGGCTTGAGTGTCTGAGGAAAGAGCCCCTGCCTTCACTTCGGAGGAGTTGGAGAGACTGGTGGATGGGGTTCTACCCCAGTACCGTTTACTATATGGTCCTCCAGACCAAAAGGTGAGTACACTGTGAGCACGATGCATGGGGCATGAATGTATGGAGTGCTGTGTTTGTAAGCCTCGTGTAAGCCTCGTATAGGGGGGACGTGAGGGATCCTGGGCAGAGTGCTGCATGTATGGTGGTCAATGTATGTGCATAAGTGGATGGGAGGGATATGTTGGGCCATGACTATAACAGTCCGGACGGTATGAATAAAACCTTTTCTGCTGCATTTTTTTCTGCAGGTCAGTGCCCATCAGAAAAAGGGTATTTGGCATGCCATCACAAAGGAGGTGTGGACCCTGGGGGTCTTTGACAGGCAGAGCACCCACTGCCGCAAACGGTGGGAGGAGCTGCCCCGCTGGGCAAGGAAGACGGCGGAGGCCCAGCTGGGGCTGGCTCCCAACGAGGAAGGGGTGCCCGTCGTACCCTGACCCCCCGGTGCTCCGCATCCTGGCCGTGGCCTATCCGGAGTTGGGTGGGTGCTTGAAGGCATCACAGCAGCCACAAGGGGGTGGGTACAGATTCAGAATCATGACTTTGTGCGCTTTAAGGTGTTACCTGGGTGGGGGATGGGGGCTGTGGGTGCCCATAGGCCAAGGCAAACATGGCAGGGTAGGTTCCATGATGGGCAAGCTCAGATGCACACCAACCCCAATGATGGTAGTGGGCATCTACTACTGGGCAGGGTCCTGTGGGTTTCAGGTGTACAGCTAATGGCGTTAGGAATTGTACCCCATGGCCTGGTGACTAGCATTGTAACTGGTAATGCATGGCCAAGTGCATAGGGCTGTTCCCTGTGAGTTGTGTGCGCCAACGGCAGTGTTGTTGCTGGCATTGACCAAGTTTATCCTATGTCTCTTCCCCCCACCTTTTTGTTTTGTCACCCTGTCCTTGTGTGCATCGGCACATCTGGCAGAGGAGCAGAGGCACCGGCGATGGAGGGAGCTGCATCCCACATGGGCCTAGAGGCCGAATCCACTGACAGTGAGGGCACCAGTGGGACGGAGGGAGAGGGGAGCACCACGACGGAGACAGGAAGGGACAGTATCATCTGTGACACCTCCTCCGATGGAAGCTCCCTGGCGGTGGCAGACACCTCTGTGCCCACCCCAAGTACAGGTTCAGCCACCACCCCCGTACCAGCACCGCCCTCCCAGCAGCCCCTCAGTGAGTTTCCCGTGCTTGCTTACACAGGAGGGTGGGCATCTCCTTTACCCCAGGCACCTCAGGCCCTGCCCCAGTCAACCCTGCTGCCATCAGTGAAGATGCTATTGAACTCCTGAGATCCCTCTCTGTTGGTTAGTCAACCATATTGAATGCCATCCAGGGTCTAGCAGGGAATTTGCAACAAACAAATGCATACCTGGAGGGCATTCACTCTGGCATGGTGGCCCAACAGAGAGCATTCCAAGCTCCCCCCTCCAACTTCCTCTACCTAGTCCAAATCCCCTCAACCCCATCCTATCCCAAGCACACCTACAGACCTGCATGCACCCAAACCAACACACAGAAGTGGCTCAGGCAAACACAAGCACCACACTTCATCCCACTTTCACTCACGCCAAGTACCATCCAGATGCAGACACAACAAACATCCACTGCCTTCACTGTGTCCCCCTCCTCCTCATCGTCCACCTCCCTCCCAGTAGCGTCTCCACTCTGTAGGAGGCTGGCCTGGCTTATAGTGGGTACCTTGTGGTACTTACACCTTGTGCCAGGTCTAGTTATCCCTTACTAGCAGCTGAGGCTGATAGAGGTAGCTATAGCAGAGCAGCTTAGGCTGAACTAGGAGACATGCAAAGCTCCTACTATGGGCCATATGTACAAACACTTTTTCCCATAGACACAGATATCATATAGAACTATATCATAGGAAACACAATACTCAGAGTTACTAAAAATAAAGGTACTTTATTTTAGTGACAATATGCCAAAAGTATCTAAGAGGATATATTCCCTTGGAGGTAAGTAAAATACACAAAATATACACACAAACCAAAATCAGGCAAGTAAAACACTTAGAAAAGTAGTGCAAACACTGTAGAACACAATAGAATGCAATAGGAGACAATAGGCCAAGGGGCAACACAAACCATATACTCCAAAAGTGGAATGCGAACCACAAATGGACCCCAGGCCTAGTGTAGTGTGTAGAGGGTCGCTGGGAGTGTAAGAAAACACTAAGGGTGTCCAAGATATCCCACCCCAAGACCCTGAAAAGTAGGAGTAAAGTTTCCCTACTACCCCAGAAAAACAGTAAAGTCGAGATAGGGGATTCTGCTAGGACAACAACTGACCGCAAAACACTGAAGACGGATTCCTGGACCTGAGGACCTGTAAAGGAAGGGGACCAAGTCCAAGAGTGCAAGTGTCCAGGGGGGGCAAGAGCCCACTAAACCCCGGATAAAGGTGCAAAAGGGCTGCCTCTGAGTGGAAGAAGCCAAAGATTCTGCAACAACGGAAGGTGCCAGGAACTTCTCCTTTGGTCAGAAGATGTCACACAGCGCGCTGGAGGATGCAGAGTTATTTCCACACAGAAAGACCGCAAACAAGCCTTGCTAGCTACAAGAGTCACATTTGAAGATTATGGGTGCTGCCAGGGCCCAGGAAGGACCAGGAGGTTGCCCCTTGGAGGAAGAGACAGAGGGGGTGCTCAGCAACAAAGAGAGCCCATGCAGAAGCAGGCAGCACCCGCAGAAGCACTTGATCAGGCATTCAAGAAATCTGAGCACGGCGGTCGTCTCAACACAACAAAAGAGGCTCCCACGAAGCCGGAGGTCAACTCAGTGAGTTGGGCAATGCAGGACAGCGTGCTGGGGACCTGGGCTATGCTGTGCATGAAGGAAGTCTTGCAAAAGTGCACAGAAGCCCTAGCAGCTGCAGATCACGCAGTACACAGGATTACTATCTGGCGTGGGGAGGCAAGGACTTACCTCCACCAAATTTGGACAGAAGGGCCACTTGACTATCGGGGTCACTTGGATCCAGCTCCTGTGTTCCAGGGACCACGCTCGTCAAGATGAGAGGGGACCCAGAAGACCGGTGATGCAGACGTTTGGTGCCTGCGTCGGCAGGGGGAAGATTCTGTCGACCCACTGGAGATTTCTTTTTGGCTTCCAGTGCAGGGTGAAGGCAGACAGCCCTCACAGCATACACCACCAGGAAACAGTCGAGAAAGCCGACAGGATTAGGTGCTACAATGTTGCTGGTAGTCTTCTTGCTACTTTGTTGCAGTTTTGCAGGCATCCTGGAGCAGTCAGCGGTCGATCCTTGGCAGAAGTTGAAGAGAGAAGTGCAGAGGAACTCTGGTGAGCTCTTGCATTTGTTATCTGAAGAGAAACCCACAGGAGAGACCCTAAATAGCCCTCAGAGGAGGATTGGTTACCTAACCAGGTAAGAGCCTATCAGGAGGGGTCTTTGACGTCACCTGCTGGCACTGGCCACTCAGAGGTCTCCATTGTGCCCTCACACCTCTGCATTCAAGATGGCAGAGTTCTGGGCACACTAGAGGAGCTCCGGCCAAAGCATTTCCAGAGGCCAGGAGAGGCTACTCCTCTCAGGCGCTTAACACCGATTTCCACAGGGAGAGGGTGTAACACCCTCTCTCAGAGGAAATCCTTTGTTCTGCCTTCCTAGGACTGGGCTGCCCAGGCCCCAGGGGGGCAGAAACCTGTCTGAGAAAACCCCAAAGAGCTAGTTTGGCAGTACCCGGGGTCCATGCTGGAGCCCGGTGTTGCATGGGATTGGCACCCCAACACCAGATTTGGCTTAGGGGGCCAATTCCATGATCTTAGACATGTTACATGGCCATGTTCGGAGTTACCCTTGTGAAGCTACACATAGGTATTGACCTATATGTAGTTCACGCGTGTAATGGTGTCCCCGCACTCACAAAGTCTGGGGAAATTGCCCTGAACAATGTGGGGGGACCTTGGCTAGTGCCAGGATGCCCTCACACTTAGTAACTTTGCACCTAACCTTCACTAAGTGAGGGTTAGACACACCTGTGACTTATAAGTTACTTAAGTGCAGTCTAAAATGGCTGTGAAATAACGTGGACGTTATTTCACTCAGGCTGCAGTGGCAGTCCTGTGTAAGAATTGTCTGAGCTCCCTATGGGTGACAAAATAAATGCTGCAGCTCATAGGGATCTCCTGGAACCCCAATACCCTGGGTACCTAGGTACCATATACTAGGGAATTATAAGGGTGTTCCAGTGTGCCAATCAGAATTGGTGTAAATGGTCACTAGCCTGCAGTGACAATTTAAAAAGCAAAGAGAGCAAAAACATTTAGGTTCTGGTTAGCAGAGCTTCAGTGATACAGTTAGGCACCACACAGGGAACACATACAGGGCACAAGGTATGAGCACTGGGGTCCTGGCTAGCAGGATCCCAGTGATGCAGGCAAAAACAAACATACACACAAGTAAAAATGGGGGTGACATGCCAGGCAAGATCGTACTTTCCTACACACTCACACCTGCATGCACTACATCCTCATCCACTACCTCCATCACCAGCACACCTATCACAATACGCCCCTCACTGGCAGTCACCACCCCCACATCCATACAAACATCTCCTGTGTCCTCACCCACTGTGTCTGCACCCCTCCTCCCGAAATACACAAACGCAAGCACTCAGACACCCCACAGGCATCCACCGCACAACAGCATCCAGCCCCTGCACCCAAACACAGCAGGCACCTCCTACAACCAATCACTCTTCCTCCACTTCCAAACCTTCACCCTCTTCCCGCCCCAGTGTTCCTAAGAAACTTTTCCTCGCCACCCTTGACATATTTCCTGCCCCTCCACCCCCGTCCTTCACTTCGGGCCAGGGTGGCCAGAACCCAGCCCAGTACCTCAGCCACCCAGTCCAGGGCCACTGTAGCTTCTGCAGCTACTGCAGGTGTAAGAGGCTCCAAGGAGGCACCCGTCAGCACAGCCAGTGTGCCTGCACCACCTGCCAAGGGCAAGAAGGGGACACCAGCCAGCAAGGTGAAGGAGGCACCACCAGCCAGCAAGGGGAGGAAGGGAACACCAGCTGGCAGAAGCAAGGAGGCACCACCATCTGCCAAGGGCAGGAAGAGGACAACAGCTGCCAAGGCCAATGTGAGAGGAACTGACGCCGCAGGCAGGATGTATCTGGTGCCTGGGGCTGGAGCGGCATCTGGGCAAACAACACTAGCCATGGCACTTCAGCTGTCCGAGGCTGCAGGGGAAGGGCTGTAGCCTCCCCCCACCACTGACAGCACCACCACCTGCACCGCCGCCAGCACCGCCACCTGCACCACCAGCAGCACCACTGCCAGCAGCAGCCGCCCCAGTGGGCAGGCGCTCGAGGCTGCAGAGGAAGGGCTGGAGCCTCCCCCCACCACTGACAACACCGCCGCCAGCCCCACAACTGCCATCCACTGTGCAGCCGCCACCGCCGGCGAGCAGTGTGTAGTCATGATTTCATGGGCTGTAGTGCGTCCTGGCCTCTGCAACACCTGTAGGTGTGACACCCAGGTGAGAGACTGTGACCTTGCACCATCCAGGATGAAGCACACTGAGCACAAGGCCCCCTCCAGAACCAGTGGAAGAAGACATCCACTCACCCCCTCCTTGCCAGGGTGAAGCACACTGGGTGCAAAGATGCCTCCAGACACAGTGGAAGAAGGCATCCACTCACCCCCTCCTTGCAAGGATGAAGCACCCTGGGCACAAGGCCCCCTCCAGAACCAGTGGAGAAGCCATCCACTAGAGAGACTGTGGCTTTGCACTCCCCAGGACCAAGCAGTGGGAAAACCACCCACTTGAGAGACTTTGGCTTTGCAGTCCCCAGGACTAAGCAGTGGGCAAATCACCCACTTGAGAGACTGTGGCTTTGCGCTCCCCAGGACCAAGCAGTGGGCAAACCACCCACTTGAGAGACTGTGGCCTTGCACTCCCCAGGACATCGCAGAGGGCATGTAGCCCCCTCCAGGAGCAGTGTCATTGTACCATCTTCCGGCTGAGGTGCCCCTCATTCCCCGTCCCCCTGAGGTGCCTGTGTGTTTTTGACCTGAAGCCTCTGCAGTGTTCTTTCCGTGTTGAGGCAGGAGTCAAGTGTGGCCTTGGCCTATGTGTTATGGCCCTGTGGGCCACAGACATTTTGGAGTAGGCATTGTCCCTCCATTTGTATATATTGTACATACTGTTTATTCCTTTAATTACGTATTTATTTAAATTTGTAATATTACACACAATTTAATCAATTCCTTTTGTCCTTGCTTTATTCCTGAGGGGTACGGGGTGTATATGTGATGTTGTTGCATCTGTTTGTGTGTATGGTGTTGGGGGTGGGGTTGTTGCGTGTTGAGCATGTGTGTTACTCTCTTTCTCCTCCCCCCTCCCTTGTGTGCTTGGTGTGGTACTCACCATGGTCGTCTTCGCCGGCGTTCGTGTTCCTGGTGTGGGAGGAGGTATACCAGCATGGGGAAGATCTGCAGTTCGGGCTCCATGGCGTCATGGTTCTTCCTTGAGTGTCAAGAGGTGAGTCTTTTCCCTTCTGTGTACTGTTTCCGCTGTGCTTTTGATGGTGTTTGTACCACCACGGAAAAGGTGGCAGATTGGCGTGTTGTAATACTTGGGCGGTACATTGTCTTCCGCCTGGCTGTTGGCGGTTACAGCTGCGGTGTTTGTTGCTACCGCCGTGGCGGTCGGAGTGTTAAAATGGCTGTATGTGTTGGCGGTTTCCACTGTGGTCATAATTCAATTTTTCTTACGGCCAGCCTGTTGGCGGTATTACCGCCACTTTCTCACCGACCGCCGGGGTTGTAATGAGGGCCTTTATATCACTTTTCAGTGATATCTCTACATTTACTTATTGCATCTTTGATCATTTTGACCTGCATTTATCCAGGTAAATATATATTTTTCTAAACATTGTGTGGTGTATTTTTGTGGTGCTATATGGTGGTATTGTATGATTTATTGCAAAAATACTTTACACATTGCCTTCCAAGTTAAGCCTGACTGCTCAGTGCCAAGCTACCAGAGGTGGGCACAGCATAATTTCAATTGTGTGTGACTTACCCTGACTAGAGTGAGGGTCCTTGCTTAAACAGCGGGTAACCTGACTTTTTTACACCCAGAATGTTCCATAATTAACATTTGCCTGAAGTAAGGCCTGGAGCAAGCAAGGGAATGATGAGGCATGGGAGAATGGGCTATTGGGTTAGTAGCATACTCAGAGGCCTGGGAAGAATAACACCACTACTAGAGATGCCTCATAATAGTCATAGTATGAATGAGGGGGCGAGATTGATTGAGAACTTGTCTGATGACACCTCAGCTGCCCTAGAAAATATCACAGATGAAATCACTGCAGTGAGGACTGTAATTATATAGGTCAAAATGTAATTAGATATTTTGCTTGCAAAAGAAAGCAGAATATGTCAGGTAGTGGGCCAAAAGTGTTGTGCCTACATACCGGACAACAGTGGCAACATTAGGCAGGCAACGAATAAAATCCATCAGATAAGTGAGGAAGATGGAAATATACAGAAAGGAAGGTTATGGGATTTCATGGCTGCCTGGTTGGGCAAAAGGGGAAAATGGATATTGGAAGCAATATTGATAGGACTTGACATATTGGTACTTCTTTGTATAATAATGTCAGTTGTATTTCAAAGCACCTCAACAAAAATGTGGAGGCTCAGGAAGCAAAGAGGAGCACTTTCCCTTTAGCAGGAAACAAGGAAAATGTCAGAGGAGGGAATGTGAAATCCATTTTATTTCAGGTTCCATTTTGTGACACTAAATATGAGAAAGCCTGCAGATGGTCAAAGGCTGTTGGCCTTTAAGTGAACTTGAACAGTCTGTACCTTTGTTGCAACTTCAAACCGTTGCGAAATAACCAAGTCACAAGAATACGTGACAAGCTGTTGCTGTGCTTCTCTTGCTGATTTCATAAGTTAACGCCCATGCATAGGTAAGGACCTTATTCTGATTAATGATTGGATAATACGTGGAAACCCCCTACTGTTTTGCTGTGTAACTGTCTCTCATTGGCTGCACAACATTTCTGCAAAGTAAGCAAAATGTATTGTAATTTATGAAAGCCCATGTTAATTTCTGTAATGGGGAGTCCGGTCCACACTGGCTCCTTGCAGCTGTCGAATAATAAGATACGTTAGAAGTCTAACCTGCCTAATGCCTTTATTGATGTTACACTTTCACACCATCTCACCAATACAATAGTTTCTTGTTTCGTTCTAATGCATATCTTTCTGATCTATATGTGGGTCAGTGGTCCTACGTTATCAGCTTACTGTGGAAAGAATTTTGTTGAGGGTTTTAGTAATATAATACTACTATTCTAAAGACACTTTTAAATGAGATGACACAGGAGGTAGTCTGTTGCATTTGCAACAGAATGCCCAGTCTGCTAATCTCTAAATTACTCCTTTTGCTTGCCTATGCTGGTGAATGTTGAATTACCATATAATTTCTTGTATGAAATTATGCTGGTCATTGAAGTTCAGTTCTCTAGTCACACTGTTTTGCATTTGGATCTAACTTTAATACTGGAGAAGCCCTTTATTAACTGTTATAATCTGCTGCAATAGGCTATAGGAGTGCATTAGCACAGGCTGTCCTCTTGGGCCACAATGTTCCATTAAGCAGTCTAATCCTCATTAGCTGAATATAACAGCCATTAAAGTCTGACTGCCTTGCTATACATTTTCAGTTTCACTACAGGTGTATAACATTGATGTGGGTCTTTACTGACTGGTATGATATGGTACAACAGAGTACATATCTATCTTAAAAGATTGGAGTGCAACTGCACTGAAGACTATGTACTGCCAGCAGACCACAAATATTGATACAGGCCTACAGCTTTCAAGATTATTTTGTAAATAAAATCTATGAGCTTTGCCTCTCTCTTTCCATTACTTCTCCAGGATATGTGGAAAGAGAAATCAAGCCAAAGATAGAGTAAAACACAGCGTGCAGGGATTTTCAACCCTCACTTTTGCCATAGCTCACAGTCGTACTACAACCTTGAAGGGAGGGATGAAATATGCCCATGTCCTGCATCTTTCTCTGAACAAGGAAAATCAGTTTGACCATATGCAGAGAGAACAAGGGCCTCACTTTGGCCTCCTTTCACACCTGTTGGTGTATATGTTCATCACTTTACAGCTGTAGCCCTGCACACTGTTGTAATTCTTCAACCACTGGAGCAACAACTGTCGAACACAAGCTACACAGCTGGAGGAGTTTCAATTTTTCGGACTCCTAAAAAGCCTGTCTTGTTGAGCACAATATTCCAATGTTATGGGGGTTGGGGTAATGTTGTAATAGCGTCACTATCCGCGATAGCATGCTGTGCCAGCAAGTAAAGATCTGCTACCTGTTCTGGGTCTTCACCTTCCTCATAGATATATCATGCTGGAGTGTTCCTTTAACAATTTTTTGGGAGTAGATATTGACTCAGATGAGGAGCATACAGACTTCTCAATCAGTTGTACTCGCAAATACATGAGATGGCTGCATGAACTTTCCTCTCATCAAAATCTAGAAGGTACAGCCCTGAAAAAATCACAACTCATGAGTGTACACCAAGGGAGATGCCCTTCTTGAAAACCTTTAGGCGTGTATTTATCATTGCTGTATCCAGACTTAATTCATGTGATTTATTTTAAGTGACAGCATACACCAAGCAGGGAATTGCTTCTTGTGCACGTCAAGATCGTTTACTAAAAGGAAGCAGGCACTGCACATACTTATTTGTTTCAGTTCTTCAATATGGTTGAACCTTAGCAAAACTGACTCAAAGTCAGTACTGTTTGGATATGTGATGAAGTCTACCACATTGCCATTGATCCATTAACTAAGCCCTCCTCTCTGTTCAAATTACGTTGCAAAGTAATTTTCCAATTTCTACGGAGGTTTAGGTCATAATTAGGAGTATAGGTGCTATTTATCGTACCTGACAAATAACAGTACCATGGGGTACGTTATTTATTGGGTGTGATAAATAGCACCTATTCTGAGTTTCTGGCGAATGACGTGGAATTTGGTGATAATGAACCAAAATCCACATGATACAGTGAATACAGTATGCTTTTCCCAGGTTGAATTTCGACTGGTTTGACATGCTGGAATTTAATGAAGGTTGAGGTATTTAGCACATCCAATAATTATTGGATAAGCTAAATAAAACTCAAAAATAATGACCCACTTGTAATCAGGCCTTTAAAGCATTTTTAAATGTGTTGCACATGAAACTGGCTTCATTAGACTATCAAGTTTCTTCATCACTTTTTGACATAGTGTTAAGTTTAAGCCTTGATGCTCCATTTTGTCAACTGAGACACACTGAGTAATCTGCTCCTTTTCCAGGTTTAACATTTTTGTATTAAACTGTGCCTACATATCCAATGTTAGCACTAGACACTAAGGACACAATTCACAAAGGTAAACTTAGACCTGAGGTCTAAGTTTAGAACTGAAGTCCAAATTTAGGCCTGAAGTCTAAGGGCCCAATTCACAAAGGTAAGCTTATACCTGAAGTCTAAGTTTACCTTTGTGAAATGGGCCCAGAATATATTTGAACGTTTTGAGGAGCTCCTCCTTTAGACTTATAGGTGGTTCTTAATGTGGTAAAATAACACCTAATGTACGGCATTGGGGAGCCATTTTGTCTTTTTTAAAGGCTACATGTATTCTTATTCTTTCAGCATTCTGCCATAACCTTAGATATGCAGCCTGTCGGCATATTGAAAATGTAGCCACATGTTGACAATTCCAGTACTGCCTAAATAGCTCCTTCTCTGCTCATAGAGGAGGTTATTAAAAACTGGCTATCCTGAAGAAGGTCACCAAAAACTATGAAATGTTTTCAACCAAAAAGGATGTCCTAATTGGTTCTGAGAACCTCCTGCATTCTCAGAATAATTTCACTGCATTGAAAGCATCTTCATAACAGTCATAGTGGGCTAACCGTTCTTCCTCTATACACTGAGGTTTCATGAAACTTGTTTACATGTTGCTCACTAAATAACAGCTGAAGTCAGAAACAGCAAACATACCAGCTTCTTTTTTTTTAACATTATATCTATGTGTGTCAAACTGAACTACTTCATACAGTCATAAGTTCTGAAAATTAACATTCTGATTGGGATAGTAAGTGCCCATCATGTGTTTTTTTTTACTATATCAGTTCTATCTGGATCACAGTGCGCAAGATACTGGATTGTAGCAAGAAATTTCAACATTTTTTTGTGTTAAAACTGGACCTAAACTAACCCAAAGGATATTTCATGCTTTTGCTATGTAATCTGGAAGAGCTCAGGTGATCACACGTTTCATATTAGCCAGTCTCTCTGCGAGAAAGAATTTTGAGGCTTGTGCTATAGAACTTTTTAATAAAAAAATGATTTGCTAAGATTTTTTCCCATATGTCTTTCATTCCTGCGATTTCAGAATTTGTTATGTATGAAGTGGCATAGCGAGTACCAGCAATGGAATTATCCCCAATTAACCAAATGTTTATGTTTGCATTTCACATAGACAAAATGACAGGGCTGTAGTAATTAATATGTATGGAAGCCTCAATTTCCTTAGGCCTTTACGCCGCTGCCGCGCCATTTCTTTTAATGCAGTGCCATCAGTGCTCCACATTACTCCATATTTACAAACTAAAGCATTGGGCCCAAAGGGTCAGTTTCTAGAGCTCTGTGTCACATTATACACATTATAACTGCGGCAGGTATAATGTATACAGGTTAGGCTTTCCCACGTTAAAAGCCAAGTAGAACTGACGCAGTGAAATTTAAAACTTTTCACTGGGTCACTCCATGACTTGACTGCGTCAAAATCCATATGCCTCCTCAAACCAGGTGCAAGGATTGACACAGGTCTTTTAACATGGTGTTCTGTGCTTGCCACTCACCTGAATTCCAGGTGTTTTGAAGGGGCGATGACAATGCCCCAATCCCAGTGAGGACTAATGTGACTGCGACAAAGAGTACATTGCCCTCTCGCAAGTCCTCAAGGGTAAAGGGGTGTGGGAAGAGAAAAAGAGAAAATACCAGCTTCAGCTTCGTGAACTACAGAATGGGACTGCTGGACCCAGGACTGCTTATCGTGTTGGGCGTTAGGACTTCTGATTTCTCAAAATACTGGGTTCTTGGTTTTTAAGATTCTCGGCTGCAAGAGAATTACTTCATTAATACATTGAATTTGCATTTCCATAGTGTCAGGTATTGTTGATACATTGTGCATACATTTCTATCAGGCTGAATAAGTATCTTCCTCTTTTTACAATACTTTCAGAGTCTCTGAAACAATGTCCAAACTCAAAAACAATCAACTTGACTAAAAAGCTTCTTTGTGTTCTGGCGTAATCTCTTGCCAATAATAGTTTTGATAAACTCACTCTATTTCCAATCTCCTAATTCTTTGGGGAACACTTGTTACAGGAAATACGTCATTCCTTAATGTCTGTTTAGTGGTATCTTGGATTTGCACCCAAACAATAAATCACGCTGGTTCCTATTGTCATAAATTATTTAAAAGACAGAGCTCAGTTTTGTTTGATTCACGCAATTAATCTTTCTTTACCTTAAAATGAAGTTACTTGCTGACAAATTTCAGAAGAACCCAAACTCTTTTTTTTTACCTTTCTTATTTTTTCTCTTTTACAGTAAATACAGGATCGTCGGCACAAGAGGGAAGAGGAGAGCCAGGACTCCCTACAGGAAGCCAACCCGAGAGTGAGGATCGTGCAACTCGACTGGAAGCTGTGTCTAGAGGACGACAAATGCTGGAACTCAACTGGAAGCTGGTCGGAGAACAGGGAACACTAGAACTCAACTGTAGACAGGCTGGAGAGCAAGGAACTTGACTTGCACTGGGACTTGACTGGAGGCAGGCTGGAGGACAAGGAACTTGACTTGAATGGAAACAGGTTATCAGAGCAATAGGTACAAAGTCAAGCAAGTCCTCAGACTCACAAGCATCCTTAAATAATCAAATGTGCACATGTGCCTTTTGGCAGTTGGTTGCTTGTTATTGAAATGAGCAGGTATCCTCCTGATTGTGGCACATGTTCAATACAGATCACATTGTGAAGAGCACATGTTTGACAGTTACGGTTGGAGCAGGTGGAATACAATGTGCATAATCAACAAGCATTGGTTATAATAAATGAGACATTTAACAAGCATTGGCTATTACAAACTTGATATTCAAGGATGTAATGAATATACCGAATAAGTCTGAATGTTGCAAGCAATAGCATCTTACTGTAATCAAGCTCTTGGAGTTGCTAGTGTACTCACAACACATGGGACTTGCCTCTATATTCTAATGCATTGCTGGAGTTGCCTAAGTCTTATAACCAACTCCAGTAATGAGTCACTTTAACCCCATAAGATGTGTCAGAATTTCAGACACATCCATGAATTCTTGCACAATAAAGCCCTGTACTGTCAATACACGCCATTCGATGCGTCATAAGGGCTTTTGGGGAAGACACAAAAATACTGATGTTTTGATGCCGATGAGTCCGTTTTTGTAAATGAGGCCCACAATGTGGTATGACAGTATTTCCTAAACTATTGGTGGGTTGTGAGACGGACTTTGGTGAATGTAAAAGCAATAATTAAAGATGCCTTTAAATTCAATATTTATCTTGTCACATTTGCTGCTCTTCAAAGACAGAGGTCACATGTGAGTCTCTGTTTTCTGCTGGTTATTTTGTTTACACAAGGAATTGTGTTTTACAGAGTCCTCTCACTTTGCAGTCAGAGAAAGAGGAGTAAAATAAATTATATCACAGCCTTGGTGGGGTATATGAAGTGTGAAAGGAAAGGCTGCAGAATGCCATTTTTCCGTAACACACTACAAAATGCAAGGGCCAGTAAATGATTTGTTCACATGCAACAGTTGGGGCAGCAAGAATGAAGCATATATTTTTCTCATTTTGAAGTTGATGGAAAAAAAAGATTTTCATAGGATCAGAGCAAATCAAGACACTTTAGTGATGCACATAAAATAAATATTAACTGAAATCAGATTTCTACACGTTTTCATTTGTGTGGAATAGTTTGATCAGTAAAACTGTATCTCTGCTCTAATTTAGTGACTATTTCAACGGAAAATGTGCTGTTTGTAAATGACAATATGCTACCACATGATGCTTTAGTTACAATACAAGGTTGCCCGCCTCATGCCCATTACAGCTAGGGGGTCACAAACGTTTGGCATACTAAAACGTGGGTTGTGGGGGTAAAATGTTTGAAAAGCACTGTTGTATGTAATTTTGGTAGATTTGCCTGTGACAGTAGGCCTGAGTGCAGATATAAAACTGTTTACTCTTCCTCTAAAAATAATAAACCTCGGGACACCAAAGCAACACTTTTTATAGTATTTCCGTTTGGCTCTGTGTCTTTGACAACAGTATTTTCCACATGCGTGGGAGTGGAATCACAGCACTTGTTTCCTAATGGTAGCATGGCACACCACAGCCATTTCAGTTCCAAACAGAAGATGGGAAAGATATTCAACATTCTATCTGAACTGAACTATGGATCTTCAGAATATAGTCTAGTTGACCAATACACAGAAGCAGAAATCTGCCTTCGATGATCATCGTAGGAAAGAGAAGTAGAAAACAAGGGCCTTCTAAACTTGTTTTCCATATACCAATAAGCTCCCCTTTTGCTTGCCTTGTTTCAGATAACTCTAAAGCACCACATATCAGATCTCTAGAGTAACCACATGAATACTGTAATGCTCAAAGATGTTGTCTGCTTTAACAGAATCTACTCTCTCAACCTGATCACTCTTTCTAGACTTTGAAAGGTGTGTGCCATGCAAAGTTCAGTATTGCTCTATAACAACATCTTTGCAATACTTGTTTTGTCCTTTGTTAGCATACTATTCACTAAAACCATTAGTGGTTCTTCAGTATCTCGGTCTACACTAAGGCCCATATTTATGAAAAGTTTGCACCGCCTTAGCGTCATTTTTTTTTACACAAAAGCTGCGCTAACTTAACTCCATATTTATATTTTGACACTAAACCTGTCTAGCGTCAAAATATCTGAGTTAGGGTCATTTTTTGGGAGCACCAACCCACCCTGCGTCGTATTGCAACCATGATATGCAATATAGGGGTTACCTTCCAAAAAATGATGCTAATTATCCAGCGCCATATTTACCTCCTGCTGCAAAAACGATGTGCACTGAAGAAGCAGACCCAAAAAATGACGCTAAGGCGATTAGCGTCAAATTTTAACGCCTGGTCAGACCAGGCGTTAAAGTGATGTTGGGCATAGTTCCATCGGGAAACACAGTGTAAACACCTTGGAGTCCTCTATGGTGTCACTATTTTGGGCATATAGAGGCCCACCCTAACGCCCAGCATCACCACCACCAACACCACAGGGATACTACAAGTGGAGGCAACCCATCCTCCGTAAGTATATGTGCTTGTCTGTTGTGTGCCACTGGGGGCCTCAAATGGGTCCCACTGGCTGGCACTGGTTCTGTTGGGGTTGTACTGGGGACACTGGTCTCCTATGTTGGACATTGTGGTTGTGGTACTGTCTCCTGTCTATTCTTAGACAGGCATCATTATATGTCTGCTTGTGCGACCAAAGAATTATGCTAGGCTGACTAGCAGCAGATTTTTTGCCGCTAATCAGTCTAGCGTAATTTTTGGTCCAACAGCCCCATTTTTTGTAACGCCATCCATCACCAGCTAGTGTCATTTTCTATGATGCTAACCATTCATTTTAAAAATATGGTGCACCAATGGCACTAGGGAATGACGGCAGCTCACGTTAAAAATGTTGACGTGCATCATTTTACATAAATATGGGCATAAGAGCTTTAATATTCTCCTTTAAACCCACTCAAAGATATCCCTATCAAGCCTTTCAGTGTCTGTCAGATGTGGCGTCTACCTTGGAAACAGCATGACAACCTTTGATGTCCACCTTCAGGCACCTCCAACTGGGAATGCTATTATAGCACTGAGGATTAAAGTGGCCAGGTGGGGAAAGGTTTGGGGAGGGGCCAGAAGGAAGGGAGATGTTAAAAACAACAAATACTATGTGAATTACACAGAACCTCACTCTCTCTCACTAATAATCACAGAATGACTTGTAAACTCTTCATAATAATGTCTCTTTGCAGGATATAGAACTCGTGGTTACCAGAGTTCTATCATAGGTAGAAATTATCGGCACTCACTTCATACACTTATCTAACACACTCAATACTAATTTAACTACTCAATAACCCTCTTTTCCCCCTCCTGTGCCGAGCCTTTTTTTGGCTATTTGGGGCAGTTCACGCTTAGGCCCTCATAACTTTTTGTTCACATAAGCTAACCACGCCAAATGTGCGTCCTTTTTTCCCAACATCCTAGGGATTCTAGAGGTACCCAGACTTTGTATGTTCCCCAGAAAGAGGCCAAGAAATTAGCCAAAATACAGTGAAAATCTATATTTTTTTTTTAAACAGGAAAAAGGGGCTGCAGAAGAAGGCTTGTGGTTTTTTCCCTGAAAACGGCATCAACAAAGGGTTTGCAGTGCTAAAATCACCAGCTTCCCAGCTTTCAGGAACAGGCAGACTTGAATCAGAAAACCCAATTTTTCAACACAATTTTGGCATTTTACTGGGTAATACCCTATTTTTACGATTTTTTGTGCTTTCAGCCTCCTTCCAGTCAGTGACAGAAATGGGCATGAAACCAATGCTGGATCCCAGAAACCAAAACATTTCTGAAAAGTAGACAAAATTCTGAATTCAGCAAGGGGTAATTTGTGTAGATCCTACAAGGTTTTCCTACAGTAAATAACAACTTAAAAAAACAAATATTGAAATTGAGGTGAAAAAAACTGAAATTATTCTCTATGTTTTACTCTGTAACTTTTTCCTGCAATATCAGATTTTTGAAAGCAATATACCGTTACGTCTGCTTGACTCTTCTGGTTGCGGGGATATATAGGGCTTGTAGGTTCATCAAGAACTCTAGGTACCCAGAGCCAATAAATGAGCTGCACCCTTCAGTGGATTTTCATTCTATACCGGGTATACAGCAATTCATTTGCTGAATTATAAAGAGTAAAAAATAGCTATCAAGAAAACCTCTGTATTTCCAAAATGGGCACAAGATAAAGTGTTGAGGAGCAGTGGTTATTTGCACATCTCTGAATTCCGGGGTGCCCATACTAGCATGTGAATTACAGGGCATTTCTCAAATAGGCGTCTTTTTTACACACTCTCTTATATTTGGAAGGAAAAAATGTAGAGAAAGACAAGGGGCAATAACACTTGTTTTGCTATTCTATGTTCCCCCAAGTCTCCCGATAAAAATGATACCTCACTTGTGTGGGTAGACCTAGCGCCTGCGACAGGAAATGCCCCAAAACACAACGTGGACACACACCATTTTTTGACAGAAAACAAAGGTGTTTTTTGCAAAGTGCCTACCTGTAGATTTTGGCCTCTAGCTCAGCCGGCACCTAGGGAAACCTACCAAACTTGTGCATTTTGGAAAACTAGAGACCAAGGGAAATCCAAGATGGGGTGACTTGTGGGGCTCTGACCAGGTTCTGTTACCCAGAATCCTTTGCAAACCTCAAAATTTGGCTAACAAAACACATTTTCCTCACATTTCGGTGACAGAAAGTTCTGGAATCTGAGAGGAGCCACAAATTTCCTTCCACCCAGCATTCCTCCAAGTCTCCCGATAAAAATGATACCTCACTTGTGTGGGTAGGCCTAGCGCCCGCGACAGGAAATGCCACAAAACACAACGTGGACACATCCCATTTTTTGACAGAAAACAGAGGTGTTTTTTGCAAAGTGCCTACCTGTAGGTTTTGGCCTCTAGCTCAGCTGGCACCTAGGGGAACCTACCAAACCTGTGCATTTATGAAAACTAGAGACCTAGGGGAATCCAAGATGGGGTGACTTGTGGGGCTCTGACCTGGTTCTGTTACCCAGAATCCTTTGCAAACCTCTAAATTTGGCTAAAAAAACACATTTTCCTCACATTTCGGTGACAGAAAGTTCTGGAATCAGAGAGGAGCCACAAATTTCCTTCCACCCAGCGTTCCCCCAAGTCTCCCGATAAAAATGATACCTCACTTGTGTGGGTGGGCCAGGTGCCTGCAACAGAATAAGGCCAAAAACTTGTAGAGATAGAGGGGATAGCACAGCGAGTTGATAAGGACATATTCTTCTTTTATACATCTTTAGGCTGATTCTGCTTTGGGGACCCACACAAGTGAGGTGTCATTTTACTTTGGAGACTGAGGGGAACGCTGGGGAGTAGGAATTTTGTGCTGGAGCGGTGATCGTACAAACGAAAGTCAGGAAAATATGCTTTTTTAAGCAAATTTTGAGGTTTGCAGAGGAGTCTGGGTAAGAAAATGTTGGGGGATCCTCACAAGGCACACCCCCCTGGACTCCTTGGGGTGTCTAGTTTAAAAAAATGTCTGGGTTTGGTAGGTTTCCCTAGATGAAGGCCGCACCCAGGACCAAAAACATAGGTGCCCCCTCCCCCCCAAACACAGGTAGTTTTGTAATATATCATTTTGATGTATCCACATACGTCTGTGATGTGCCAAACACTAAAATTGTGAAAAGAAATGTACTTAGGTTATGTGAAAAAGTCCCCTCACCCACCAACCAAGTTGGTGGCATGCTTCATCATCGGGGTCCCACCCGAGGCACCTAGCGTGTCACAGGTGTGCTGCGACGCCTGATTACAGCGGAGCAGGTTTTGTCATTTGTACCACACATACTGGTTGGATTTGGCACGAGGGTGAGTAATGGTTCAGTGGATCAAATTTTATTAACAAGAGATTTCACAAAAATGAAATGCACTGTTAATAACTGAAAGGCCAAAAAACTGAACCAATTACTCACAGCTCGTGAGCTGTAAAGCCACGGCAAGGCACCAACCGCTTTACAGTCCATTCACACACCTTTCATACATGACATGCACAAGACCATTCACGCCGCCAGCCACGGGCCCAGCACATTGCAACACTTGCATTGACAGACAGCGCCACTCAAGGGCCCATCACTTACATACACCCACATGCCTGATACAACAATCACACCAGCTGATGGGAGTGTGTGGACTGGTGTTTGGCTGGCAGTGTGTTGCAGTAGCCAACAGCAAGTCAATATGTACACTATGTACACCCTCAGCCAAACCCCACTCCACACACAATGGCATCACTTTTTGTTTTTGTTTTTTTTTAAACAAAGAAACCCCTAACTAATTAGAAATAATTATAAAAATACAAACACAAAAGCTCGAACTAAGTACATGACAGAAATGCTAACCATGAAACTGAACACATGAAAATACAAAACAGACATGAGTTTACACTCATGGTGGTTCCCAGTAATTCTTCTGGGTGTGGTAATTCTTAAAACAACCACCCGCACACAGCCCAGGCTTTGAAGGACAATCTGATGAGGTCATTCGAGTCTCCCTCCGGATACCTCTTCGAAAACACACTCTACATTTCTTAGCTGGAAAGTCTTTTTTGGGTGTGGGAGGAATGTGCTCAGCAAAGTGGCGATCTTTCAATCTAGCCACATCATCCACCACTGCTTCTCTAGGAACTCTGGCCTGTTCCACTACAATAAGGCTCTCTATCACTGACTCCTGAAATTTCACAAATGTCATCTTTGACTCTGGAGACCTATCCTTAAACACAATAAAAGCATTAAAAGTTGCTAAGTGGAAGAGGTGAATTGCTAACTTCTTATACCAAACGTAAGACTTACGACTAGCAGTATAAGGTTCCAACCTTTGATCAACTCTATCTGCACCTCCCATGTGCTTATTATAATCTAAAATACACACAGGTTTGCGCACTTCAGCAACCTGGCCCCAAACAGTCATGGGGGAAGTACTCTCTTCATGGATGGTACTTAGCATGTAGACATCCCTCCTGTCTGAAAACTTCAAAGCTAGCAGCTCATCATTCCGCAAGGCACTGCACTGTCCCCTCTGAAGTCTTTTACAGACAAGCTCCCTTGGATAGCCATTCCGGTTACACCAAATTGTGCCACAAGCAACAGTGTCCACTCTAAACAATTCCTTGAACAACTGCACTCCAGTGTAAAAGTTATCTACATACAAATGGTGACCTTTGTTGAACAGTCGTCTACCAAGTTCCAACACAATTTTCTCAGTAACTTCAAAAGTGGGAGGACAACCAGGGGGGTCAATACTGGAATCCCTACCAGTGTAGACACGGAAATTATACACATATCCTGTACTACTTTCAGACAGCATATACAATTTAATTCCACTTCGTGCCCTCTTGCTAGGAATGTACTGCCTAAAAACCAAACGACCCTTGAAGAGGACCAAAGACTCACCCACAGCAATTTCTTTGCCTGGAACATAGACCTCTGAAAACCGATCTACAAAATGATCAAGGACAGCCCTAATCTTAAAAAGACGGTCAATCAGGGTGATCTCGTGGCAAGGCTAATGCATTGTCAATAAAATGCAGCATCTTAAGAAGAAGCAAATACCGATTACGACTCATTGTTGCAGGAAATATCGCTGTTGCCATCAAGGGACTAGTAGACCAATAAGAAGCCAGTGACGGCTTCCTTATCAACCCCATCAAAAGAGTCAAACCTAAAAACCTTTTCATCTCCTCCAAATTTGTGGGAATCCACTGGGCAGCTCTAGAGTGCGGCCTAAGTCTAGCAGCGTTGTCCCTCAAATACTGCTCCGCATACAAATTAGTCTGCTCAACAATCTCTTCCAAAAACACATCATCGACAAATAACTCAAAGAAATTGACAGGCAAAAAGTTATCAGTATTGACTCTACACCCCGGGAGACCAGTAAAGGCAGGCAACTCTGGCTGCTCCATGTTTGGGGCAACCCAGAGTTCAAGTCTTCTAACGGGAAACCTTTCAGCCCCAGGTTGCTGCACTAATGGCACATCAGTGTCCTCCTCTGAAACAGGCCCTTCATCTGCACTGAGTGTGGCTTCCTCATCAGAAGATTCCTCTCCGACATAAACTTCACTGCCAGAATTCCTCACTTCCTCCTCTGCCTCAGATGCAGAGTCCGTCTCATAATCATGATCAGACAATGACTTAAAAAGCATACCAACCACCTGCTGAGCGGTCATCCTGCGGCCAGCCATGATCTTTCCTACGAAAATTAGCTAGACAAATGCACCACCAACAACCAGCATTGTGTAAGATAAGTAATAAAGTGTAGCTTTATTAGTAAGAGTTATAAACTCAAAAACTATACCGCTCCCTTGCCTGAAAAAGCTTGAATCACCAGCAACTACTCTGCACAGACACAGCAATCACCAATGATATCCCACTAAAAAGAAAGAAAGAAAAGCAAATTAGAAATAAGACAACACAAATATCATTGTGTACATATCTAAGGACAATTTCACACAAACCTGCATTTAGTACACCACATGTCATTCATGCATGGCAACAATACTCCTTTGGAGTAAATTGTTTTTACTTACCTAAAACATGCAACTATGCAAACCGCAGGTCAACCACCGCCAAAACCGCAAGGAGCCACAGCAAAGAAAGCAAAAGCTTTGAACTAGAACAAAAAGGAGGAAAGAAATTATCACACATGCAAATACTTTGTCAGTTGACAAACATCCCACCATCAAGCATTTAGAAATTGGTGCCTAAGTGGATTCTGCCATAGGGGCAGATGGGCCTACTAAAAAATAGGCCTATCTGCCCCAAGGAGGGCAGAAAATACCTTTAGTAGTGTGTCCCCAGGGGGAGCGACCCTTGCCCAAGGGCCCACCCCCAAACAAAAAACAAACCACACACACTATCCCTGGTGCCTACGTGGCTTCTGCCCCGGGGGGCAGATGGGCCGAAAAAAAAATAGGCCCATCTGCCCCCAAGGGGGACAGAAATGGCCAACAGTTCAATGCCCCCCTTGGGGGGGCGCCCCTTGCCCAAGGGGACACCCCCCACATAAATAAACATATTTAAAAAAATCCCTGGCGTTCTAGTGGTTTCTGCCCCCCTTGGGGGCAGATGAGCCTAAAAATAATAGGCCGATCTGTCCCCAAGAGGGGCAGAAATGGCCTTGGTACACGTGCCCCCAAAGGGGGGCGACCCTTGCCCAAGGGGTTGCCCCCCTCCACTAACACACACACACTATCCCTGGTGTCTAAGTGGCTTAAACATAATAGGCCGATCTCCCCCCAAGGGGGGCAGAAATGGCCACAAGAAACATACCCCCAAATGGGAGAGACCCTTGCCCAAGGGGCCACTGCCCAACGCAAAACATTTCACAGTAAATAAAATAAAAAATCCCTGGCATCTAGTGGATTCTGCCCCCCTTGGGGGCAGATCAGCCTAAAAATAATAGGCCGATCTGCCCCCAAGGGGGGCAGAAATGGCACCAATAAACATGCCCCCAAAAGGGAGCGCCCCTTGCCCAAGGGGCCGTTCCCAAACACACAAACATTTTATTAAAAAAAAAAAAAAAAAAAACCCTGGCGTCTTGTGGATTCTGCCCCACTTGGGGGCAGATCAGCCTAAAAATAATAGGCCGATCTGACCCGAAGGGGGGCAGAAATGGCCAACATAAACATGCCCCCAAATGGGAGCGACCCCTGCCCAAGCACATAAACACATAAACATTTTAAAAATCATTTAAAAAAAATCCCTGCCGTCTAGTAAGCCTTTCCTTTCCCCAGTGCCTCTTTGTACCAAACCCCCCACCCGCCGGAGGAGAAACTCACCTGTTTCTCCTGTGATCGCACTGGAAGCAAATGGCTTCCAGTGCGACTGGCAGTGGGTAATGATGTCAGCGCGCGATCGCGCGCTGTTGTCATTACGGGGGGGTGGAAGTGGAAGGTCTTCCCCTTACATCCCCACCTAGCACTCCCTCCGGGCTCCGTGCCGAGGACGTAATGGTTACGTCCTCGGCACAGGAGCACTGTGCCGCGGGACGTAACCACTACGTCCGCGGCACAGAAGGGGTTAATAATGCAGAATCCTCTTTCAATAAAGATATTGCTGCTGTGATGCTGTATTCACTCCTGAGCACAGTTCGCCGATCTGAGACCAAGGCTCTAGAATCCAAACTGTCACAAATAAGAAACTATCCAAGTTGCAATTATAAACTCTATTAATGGTGTAGGACATTTGTCACACAGCATGGCTAACTCACTGGAAAATGTGGGATAATGAGCTATGATGAACAAAGTAAGCCCATGAACAATTGGGTAATCTCAGCTTCGCCTTACCGTAAAGGCCCAGCCGGCCTTATTTTCATGAGTGAACACCAAGCCGTGATGCTGCAGGACTACTGGTCACCAGAATCTGTGACTGCCACCCCGGATGAACCTGAATGCACTCACCAGCACACTAACTGCTCCAATGCTGCCATCTGAAGAATAAGTGGGTGCGTACCCCTGGGTGTGGTCACTCATACACCCAGCCACACACAAGAAGGCAGCCGTGAGGGCTGCTGGGAGATGTAGTCCAATGCAATTGAAGAGCTCTGCAAATAAAGGAGCATCGAATTGGCACAGTAGGTATTCATTAAAGAGTGCCACCATAAGTGTGCCACAGATATATACTAAGGGCCCTCATGGGGATCCATACTGACAGCGCAGCCACCAAGTCTTTGAGGTTGCCGCCTCGTGAGCTTTCTGCATGGCAAACCCCTAGCTCAGCATGCTTTAGCACAAGGGGGCAGAAAATTTGGAGTTCCACTAAGCCTGACCCTGACACAGGTGTGGTTGGGGTGGGCCCTAGGCTGCACACTGCCCCAATTTCTGGCTTCAGACAAAGTATAGCTCAGAAAGGGCGCATACTCTGAACGATAATACTTCTATAAACATTCAGATGCTGAATTTCACAAGGATTTAGAGTGATTTCGAAGTTTCTGACAATGCCTCTCGCATTCATTTTATTATCAACCAGTTTTCTAACATAATACTTGCCCACAGGTTGGCTGATACGTAGATCAACCCTTTCTTTAGCTATTAAGTATAGAGCAAGATGAAACCACTATACTAGATCTCTGTCTTCTGTTTTTACACTTTTTTGTTTATGCATTGTAGCTTGTATGACAGCAAAAACAATATTTTACTTGGAATTTCTGATGATGCTGAGGTCAATTCAGCTATTTGCTTCCTGAAACTTTCTAGCATGTTCTCTGCAGTAATTCGTTCGTTAGTTATGTTTACTTTCACTCAGTTTTCTTCACTCTCTCTTTGTGGTCCAAAGTTCGTAATTGAAATTTCATCTCAAAAGCTTGACTATCGGAGTGAGTCCAGTGTGATGGAGTGCTATTCATGGCTTCTAAATGAAGAGCTGGACTTTTGACAAAATACAACCTTCTCACTAGATTGTCCATTTTGGTGTGATGGATAGTCAGCATCCAATATGATGGAAAGTACTGTCACTGCCACATACCTACATTGAGAAGCAAACTAAAGAATGTATTGGAATTTTTTTTAGCTCTGCAGGAATGAAGACTTTACAGAAGTCTCAATTTCTGTTTGACAGCTCCTCTACTATATTTTTAAGAAACATCTTACTTTGTCAATTTACGTCTTGTCATATGTTCCATGTATAACTGCACTGCAATTGTAACACATCATCCTATCTGCATTGTCTCTGTTTCGAGGCACTAACTTCTCCTTTGCTGTTGGTGTACCTTCTTTGCTTTCATGCACACATGTATCTCTGTGAACAGCAAAGACTAAACTATGTTGATAAAACTAGCTCTCTTCATTAAAAACACTTCTGTACTGGAAGTATACTTTTAGTCTCCTTCAAACATGGCAAACAAATTTGACTTGTTGATTTGCTGCTTATGGCAACACTTTTTTCAGTGAACTCACTAACATGTCTAATGTTCTCATTTTATTATAACTATGGCTAACAATTTCCTTTTTAGAACAAATACATTATCTACCTGATTCCCTACAGATTGTTTCTACCTATGCCTGGTCTCCTCTTTACCTGCTTGACTGACCTCATAATGTTGTTCACAGCCCTATTGCTGAAGAACTTTTCCAGGAGTTCATTAAATTTCTTGCAGAACAACACTCATAGCTACGTTTTAACACATTCCTATGTTTTGCTATTCTATCTTGAACTGCTCTTGATTTTGATGGTTCCCGTCTCTCACTATCAGCTTTATTAATTACTTGTGTTTTCTGTAGTAACTTTTTAATAAAAGCTCAACTTCTCTTAATAATATTCCTGGTTGTGGGAACACTTCTGTTTGAGCTTTTATGTCGGGTTGTTTGAATCCTTTCTCCATAATCACTGTGCCTGCTTTTTTTTCTTCGTTTTTTTTTGTAAAAGTTTTTGCTGAGGTTGACATCCTCCAGAACAATAATGACATAATGGAGATTTTTTTTTAATGGATAAATAATACGTATTAATGATTTAATACTAAACGTAATAGTATGAATGTAAAGTTTGAATGTATAAAAAAACGACACGTCATCAGCAACTTCCTACGTTATAAGTTATTTTTCAAGATTATAATGCTCACAGATCTAGTACTTAAATCATACAAAATGGAAAGAGGTGTAGTAAACGCTACCACACATCCTCCCTGAATTGGATACTTGAGCACAAAAAGGTAGGGTAGCACACGAGAAACAGAGACTTCTTCTCTATTTGGAGATGCAAGTCCCAGCTGTATTTGGATGTCACAGGAATCCTGTCAGGTCCTGTGGAAAATGCATTCTTTTGGGAAAAGAAGCCTCACACACTGTTCACATCATGCTTCATTATAGACAACCTGTTTATACCGGTTGTTAAAGACCCCAGACCTGGGTTAGAAGCCCAATTGACAGGAGAGGACCAGGCCCTGTGCCCCACTCCTAACAGAAATGCCTGAGGGTGGCTTTGCCCACCTGTAGGGGTTTGGGCTTAGGGTCTGCCTCAGGATAAGGCCTCAAGTCACCCACATGCTGTGCACAACTCAAGCCTGTGTGTGACGTGGGCTTGGACCCCTGTGGGAGTTGGGTGCAGGGACTAGTCACAGGATACTGTACATGGTCTTTAGTCTTTGTGAAAACCCTATGTGGACATCTTAACCCCTGTACACTGTGGGAGCCACCTCCCCATTATTCACGCTTTTTACCTTGTGTCCAACTCTTTGCAGAGTTGCAGCTTCCTGTGGTGGCCACCTACACATAAGCAGTAACATCTCTGCTGTGTATGGTCTTCAAGTTGTATAGAACTTCCTGTGAATGAGGAACCCCTCTCTGAACTTCCCTCAAGGGGTTTAATTCACATTGGGCACAGCTTTTGCTTGAAACCGTTAAGGACAGCCAACCACACTTGGTCATAAAAATGTTTACTGTTCATGGTATTTGTACTGTGCCCACATGTCTACCTTCCCCCAACACTGATAGGCACAGAAAACACCACTATGCACAGCTTTCACCCTGCTCTCAATATCCTGTGGATGGCAAGTTCCATGTTTCTTCACCATGTGTCGTACACTTCATGGACAATGAGCATCTGCGGATACTCAACTACAAACTATTATTTCTGAAAAAGTATAAATAGTACTTTTAATACAAGGAAACTATGGGGGTGATTCTGATTGAGGGGGGCGGCGGTAGCCGCCCGCCTCGCGGGAACCGCCATATGGCTGCTCCGCGGTCGAAAGACCGCGGAGGCCATTCAGGCTTTCCCGCTGGGCTGGCGGGCGACCGCCAGAAGGCCGCCCGCCAGCCCAGTGGGAAACCCCTCCCCACGAGGAAGCCGGCTCCGAATGGAGCCGGCGGAGTGGGTTTGTGCGACGGGTGCAGTTTGCACCCGTCGCGTATTTCAGTGTCTGCATTGCAGACACTGAAATACACAGTGGGGCCCTCTTACGGGGGCCCCTGCAGTGCCCATGCCATTGGCATGGGCACTGCAGGGGCCCCCAGGGGCCCCGCGGCACCCCCTACCGCCATCCTGTTCCTGGCGGGCGAACCGCCAGGAACAGGATGGCGGTAGGGGGTGTCAGAATCCCCCATGGCGGCGCAATAAGCTGCGCCGCCATGGGGGATTCCAAGGGCAGCGGAAAACCGGCGGGAGACCGCCGGTTTTCCTTGTCTGACCGCGGCTGAACCTGTAGGAGGCTGGACTGGCTTGTAGTGAGTACCAAGGGGTACTTGCACCTTGCACCAGGCCCAGTTATCCCTTATTAGTGTATAGGGTGTCTAGCAGCTTAGGCTGATAGATAATGGTAGCTTAGCAGAGCAGCTTAGGCTGAACTAGGAGACGTGTGAAGCTACTACAGTACCACTTAGTGTCATATGCACAATATCATAAGAAAACACAATACACAGTTATACTAAAAATAAAGGTACTTTATTTTTATGACAATATGCCAAAGTATCTTAGAGTGTACCCTCAGTGAGAGGATAGGAAATATACACAAGATATATATACACAATAGCAAAAATATGCAGTATAGTCTTAGAAAACAGTGCAAACAATGTATAGTTACAATAGGATGCAATGGGGAAACATAGGGATAGGGGCAACACAAACCATATACTCCAAAAGTGGAATGTGAACCACAAATGGACCCCAAACCTATGTGACCTTGTAGAGGGTCGCTGGGACTATTAGAAAATAGTGAGAGTTAGAAAAATAACCCTCCCCAAGACCCTGAAAAGTGAGTGCAAAGTGCACTAAAGTTCCCCTAAGGACAAAAGAGTCGTGTTAGAGGAATAATGCAGGAAAGACACAAACCAGCAATGCAACAACTGTGGATTTCCAATCTAGGGTACCTGTGGAACAAGGGGACCAAGTCCAAACGTCACAAGCAAGTCGGAGATGGGCAGATGCCCAGGAAATGCCAGCTGCGGGTGCAAAGAAGCTTCGACTGGACAGAAGAAGCTGAGGTTTCTGCAGGAACTAAAAGGGCTAGAGACTTCCCCTTTGGTGGACGGATCCCTCTCGCCTTGGAGAGTTGTGCAGAAGTGTTTTCCCGCGGGAAGAACGCCAACAAGCCTTGTGCATTTGGCGTTTTTGGACGCTGCTGGAGCCCAGGAGGGACCAGGAGGTCGCAAATTGGACATGCAGAGAGAGGGGACGTCGAGCAAGACAAAGAGCCCTCACTGAAGCAGGTAGCACCCGGAGAAGTGCCAGAAACAGGCACTACGAGGATGCGTGAAACGGTGCTCGCCGAAGTTGCACAAAGGAGTCCCACGTCGCCGGAGACCAACTTAGAAAGTCGTGCAATGTAGGTTAGAGTGCTGTGGACCCAGGCTTGGCTGTGCATGAAGGATTTCCGCCGGAAGTGCACAGGGGCCGGAGTAGCTGCAAAGTCGCGGTTCCCAGCAATGCAGCCCAGCGAGGTGAGGCAAGGACTTACCTCCACCAAACTTGGGCTGAAGAGTCACTGGACTGTGGGGGTCACTTGGACAGCGTCGCTGGATTCGAGGGACCTCGCTCGTCGTGCTGAGAGGAGACCCAAGGGACCGGTAATGCAGCTTTTTGGTGCCTGCGGTTGCAGGGGGAAGATTCCGTCGACCCACGGGAGATTTCTTCGGAGCTTCTGGTGCAGAGAGGAGGCAGACTACCCCCACAGCATGCACAAGCAGGAAAACAGTCGAGAAGGCGGCAGGATCAGCGTTACAGAGTTGCAGTAGTCGTCTTTGCTACTATGTTGCAGGTTTGCAGGCTTCCAGCGCGGTCAGCGGTCGATTCCTTATCAGAAGGTGAAGAGAGAGATGCAGAGGAACTCGGCTGAGCTCATGCATTCGTTATCTAAAGTTTCCCCAGAGACAGAGACCCTAAATAGCCAGAAAAGAGGGTTTGGCTACCTAGGAGAGAGGAAAGGCTACTAACACCTGAAGGAGCCTATCAGCAGGAGTCTCTGACATCACCTGGTGGCACTGGCCAGTGTGCCAGCAGCACCTCTGTTTCCAAGATGGCAGAGGTCTGGAGCACACTGGAGGAGCTCTGGACACCTCCCAGGGGAGGTGCAGGTCAGGGGAGTGGTCACTCCCCTTTCCTTTGTCCAGTTTCGCGCCAGAGCAGGGGCTAAGGGGTCCCTGAACCGGTGTAGACTGGCTTATGCAGAATTGGGCACCTCTGTGCCCAACAAAGCATTTCCAGAGGCTGGGGGAGGCTACTCCTCTCCTGCCTTCACACCATTTTCCAAAGGGAGAGGGTGTCACACCCTCTCTCAGAGGAAGTTCTTTGTTCTGCCATCCTGGGCCAGGCCTGGCTGGACCCCAGGAGGGCAGCTGCCTGTCTGAGGGGTTGGCAGCAGCAGCAGCTGCAGTGAAACCCCAGGAAGGGCAGTCTGGCAGTACCAGGGTCTGTGCTACAGACCACTGGGATCATGGAATTGTACCAACAATGCCAGGATGGCATAGAGGGGGCAATTCCATGATCATAGACATGTTACATGGCCATATTCGGAGTTACCATGGTGAAGCTACATATAGGTAGTGACCTATATGTAGTGCACGCGTGTAATGGTGTCCCCGCACTCACAAAGTTCAGTGAATTGGCTCTGAACAATGTGGGGGCACCTTGGCTAGTACCAGGGTGCCCTCACACTAAGTAACTTTGCACCTAACCTTTACCAGGTAAAGGTTAGACATATAGGTGACTTATAAGTTACTTAAGTGCAGTGTAAAATGGCTGTGAAATAACGTGGACGTTATTTCACTCAGGCTGCAGTGGCAGGCCTGTGTAAGAATTGTCAGAGCTCCCTATGGGTGGCAAAAGAAATGCTGCAGCCCATAGGGATCTCCTGGAACCCCAATACCCTGGGTACCTCAGTACCATATACTAGGGAATTATAAGGGTGTTCCAGTAAGCTAATGTAAATTGGTAAAAATGGTCACTAGCCTGTCAGTGACAATTTGGAAAGAAATGAGAGAGCATAACCACTGAGGTTCTGATTAGCAGAGCCTCAGTGAGACATTTAGTCACTACACAGGTAACACATTCAGGCACACTTATGAGCACTGGGGCCCTGGGTTACCAGGGTCCCAGTGACACATACAACTAAAACAACATATATACAGTGAAAAATGGGGGTAACATGCCAGGCAAGATGGTACTTTCCTACACAACCCCCCCCCCCAAACGAAGGACAATAAGACTAGCCATTACCTGATGAGTCTTCATTGTCTAAGTGGAAATATCTGGAGAGTCCATCTGCATTGGAGTGGCTACTCCCAGGTCTATGTTCCACTGTATAGTCCATTCCCTGTAGGGATATGGACCACCTCAACAATTTAGGATTTTCACCTTTCATTTGTTTTAGCCAAAGTAGAGGTTTGTGGTCTGTCTGAACAATGAAGTGAGTGCCAAACAGGTATGGCCTCAACTTCTTCAGAGCCCAGACCACAGCAAAGGCCTCCCTCTCAATGGCAGACCAACGCTTTTCTCTAGGGGTCAACCTTCTACTAATAAAAGCAACAGGTTGATCCTGGCCCTCAGAATTAAGTTGTGATAGGACTGCCCCTACTCCTAATTCAGATGCATCAGTTTGGACATAGAATTTTTTAGAGTAACAAGGGCTTTTCAGGACAGGTGCAGAGCACATGGCCTGCTTCAGCTCCTCAAAAGCTTTCTGACAGCTTGCTGTCCATAATACCTTTTTAGGCATTTTCTTGGATGTGAGGTCATTAAGAGGGGCTGCAATGGAGCCATAGTTCTTAATGAACCTCCTGTAATACCCAGTGAGGCCTAGGAAGGCTCTCACCTGAGTCTGAGTGGTAGGGGGAACCCAATCAATAATCGTTTGGATTTTCCCCTGAAGTGGTGCAATCTGTTCCCCACCAACAAGGTGTCCCAGATAAACCACCTTACCCTGCCCTATCTGGCACTTTGAAGCCTTGATAGTGAGGCCTGCCTTTTGCAGAGCCTCCAAAACTTTCCAAAGGTGGACCAGGTGATCATCCCAGCTGGAGCTAAAGACAGCTATATCATCCAAATATGCTGCACTGAAAGCTTCCAGCCCTTGCAGGACTGTGTTCACCAACCTCTGAAAAGTGGCAGGTGCATTTTTCAAACCAAAAGGCATTACAGTAAACTGGTAATGTCCTCCAATGGTAGAAAATGCAGTCTTAGGTTTAGCATCTTCTGACAATTTGATCTGCCAATACCCTGCAGTCAAATCAAAAGTGCTTAGATACTTGGCAGATGCCAGTGTATCTATAAGCTCATCTGCCCTGGGTATAGGGTGAGCATCAGTTTTGGTTACCAAGTTGAGACCTCTATAGTCTACACAAAACCTAATTTCCTTCTTTCCATCTTTAGAATTGGGTTTTGGTACCAGTACCACAGGAGAAGCCCATGGACTGTCAGAGTGCTCAACCACTCCTAGTTCCAACATTTTCTGAACTTCTTGCTTTATGCAGTCCCTGACATGGTCAGGCTGCCTATAGATCTTACTTTTGACAGGTAAACTGTCTCCAGTATCTATAGTGTGCTCACACCAAGAAGTGGTGCCTGGCACAGTAGAGAAGAGTTCTGAAAATTGTCCTAGGAGATTTATGCAATTATCTTTCTGCTCAGCAGTAAGACAATCAGCCAAAACTACACCTTCCACAAGAGCATCTTGTTCTGTGGAAGAGAAGAGATCAGGTAGAGGATCACTGTCTTCTTCCTGTCCCTCATCTGTTGCCATGAGCAGGGTGAGATCAGCCCTGTCATAGTAGGGTTTCAGGCGGTTGACATGGAGCACCCTAAGGGGACTCCTGGCAGTGCCTAAGTCAACCAAGTAGGTGACTTCACCCTTCTTTTCAACAATTGTGTGGGGTCCACTCCATTTATCTTGGAGTGCTCTTGGGGCCACAGGCTCCAAGACCCACACTTTCTGCCCTGGTTGGTACTGAACCAAAACAGCCTTCTGATCATGCCATTGCTTCTGGAGCTCTTGGCTGGCCTGAAGGTTTTTACTGGCCTTTTTCATGTACTCAGCCATCCTTGATCTGAGGCCAAGTACATAATCCACAATATCCTGCTTAGGAGCTTTTAAAGGTTGTTCCCAACCCTCCTTTACAAGTGTGAGTGGACCCCTAACAGGGTGTCCAAAAAGAAGTTCAAAGGGGCTGAAGCCCACTCCTTTCTGGGGTACCTCCCTGTAGGCAAAAAGGAGGCATGGTAGAAGGATATCCCATCTCCTGCGGAGTTTTTCAGGGAGTCCCATAATCATGCCTTTGAGAGTTTTATTAAATCTCTCCACCAGTCCATTTGTTTGTGGATGATAGGGTGTTGTGAACTTGTAAGTTACACCACACTCCTTCCACATGGCCTTTAAGTATGCAGACATGAAATTGCTTCCTCTGTCTGATACTACTTCCTTTGGGAAGCCCACCCTGGAAAATATTCCCAGGAGGGCCTTTGCCACTGCAGGAGCTGTAGTGGTCCTTAAAGGAATAGCTTCAGGATATCTTGTGGCATGGTCCACTACCACCAAGATAAACCTATTGCCTGAAGCAGTAGGAGGGTCAAGGGGGCCAACTATGTCAACCCCTACCCTTTCAAAGGGAACCCCAACCACAGGCAGTGGGATAAGGGGTGCCTTTGGAGTGCCACCTGTCTTGCCACTGGCTTGACAGGTTTCACAGGACTTACAAAATTCCTTTGTGTCCTCAGACATCCTAGGCCAATGAAACAATGGAACCAATCTGTCCCAAGTTTTCATTTGACCCAGGTGCCCAGCTAGGGGAATGTCATGTGCCAGTGTTAGGAGGAACTTTCTGTACTCCTGAGGAATCACTAATCTCCTGGCAGCTCCAGGTTTAGGATCTCTATGCTCAGTGTACAAGAGGTTGTCCTCCCAGTAAACTCTGTGAGAGTCACTGACATCCCCATTAGCCTGTTTGACAGCTTGCTGTCTGAGACCCTCTAATGTGGGACAGGTTTGCTGTGCCACACTCAGCTCCTCCCTGGCAGGCCCCCCTTCACCCAAAAGCTCAGCAATGTCTGCTTCCAGCTCCTCTGGTGTAGGTTCTGCACAGGGAGGGAATTCTTCTTCCTCAGAATTAGAATCCACTGTAGAGGGAGGGATAGTAGGAAGTGGTTTGCTTCTACTAGCCCTAGCTTTATGGAGCAGTTGGTCCATTGTTCCAGGATCCAAGCTTCCCTGTCCTTTTTGCTTTTTGGCCTGAGCCCTTGTCAAAGCAAAAATATGCCCTGGGATGCCCAGCATTGCTGCATGGGCCTCCAACTCCACATCTGACCAAGCTGATGTCTCCAAATCATTCCCTAATAGACAGTCTACAGGTAAATCTGAAGCTACCACAACTTTCTTTGGACCAGTTACCCCCCCCCAGTTGAGATTTACAACAGCCATGGGGTGGCTTTGTGTTATGTTGTGAGCATCGGTTACTTGGTACTGGTGTCCAAGTATGTGTTGTTCAGGGTGCACCAGTTTCTCAATCACCATTGTGACACTGGCACCTGTGTCCCTGTAGGCCTGGACCTCAACACCATTTATTAGGGTTAGTTGCTTGTACTTCTCCAAGTTATGGGGGCAAGCAACCAAAGTGGCTAAATCAATAGCCCCTTCAGAGACTAAAGTAGCCTCTGTGGTCTCCCTAATCAGACCAACCCCAACTAAATTACCAAAAGTGAGCCCAGCTACTCCCTTGGATTGGCTATTAGTAGGTTTGCTCCCACCACCACTGCTATTAGTAGGGACACTAGGTGTAGCAGTAGGGGTTGTAGTGGTAGGAGCTGTGGTGCCTTTCTTTGGACAACTGGGATCTGTTGTCCAATGGCCTTTTATTTTACATAAATAGCACCATGGTTTCTTTTCCTTGTTCTGATTAAAGGAGGATTTGGACCCACCACCCCCACCAGAGTGTTTTTGTGGGCCTGATGAAGACTCATTTTTAGATTTGTCCCCACCCTTGTCAGAAGACTTACCATCCTTCTTTTTGTTGCCATCTTTGTCACCCCCTGTATGAACTTTTCTGTTCACTCTTGTTCTGACCCATTTGTCTGCCTTCTTTCCCAATTCTTGGGGAGAGGTCAGATCAGAGTCCACCAAGTACTGGTGCAACAAATCAGACACACAATTATTAAGAATATGCTCTCTCAGGATTAAGTTATACAGGCTGTCATAATCAGTAACTTTGCTGCCATGTAACCACCCCTCCAAGGCCTTCACTGCCTGGTCAATGAAATCAACCCAGTCTTGTGAAGACTCCTTTTTGGTCTCTCTGAACTTTATCATGTACTGTTCAGTGGTTAAGCCATAACCATCCAGGAGCATTCTTAAGAACTTGGAAATTATTAGCATCATTTTCTTTTACAGTAAGGAGCCTATCCCTACCTTTTCCACTAAATGATAGCCATAGGATAGCAGCCCACTGCTTTTGAGGGACATCCTGTACAGCACAGGCCCTCTCAAGTGCAGCAAACCACTTGTTAATGTCATCCCCCTCCTTATAAGGGGGAACTATCTTGTGCAGATTCCTGGAATCATGCTCTTTTGCAGGATGACTATGGGGAATACTGCTGCTGCCACCATGGGTATCTAAACCCAACTTCTGTCTTTCCTTCTCTAATTCTAAAGACTGTCTATCCAAATCCAGCTGTTGCTTCTTGAGCTTCAGTCTGGTTTGTTCCACTCTCAATCTATTGAGCTCCCTTTCTAACAATCTGTCATCAGGGTGGGTGGGAGGGACATTTCTAGATACAGAGGTATGATGGGAATGAACAGAAGGAGACCTGTCCCTTACAGAGGGCACCCTAACAGCTTGGCTACCAGTATAATGTGAGAGCACACCATCAGTATGGTGTGATTCAACCTCTGTACCAACTATGCTAGACTGTCTAGTAATGGGCAGGCTGAGAAGTTTCTTTCCTGAACCTTTTCCTGGGGGAGTCCCTGGATCAGATTGAGAACCATTAGCTACTTTTTCACCAGATTGGGCACTTATGGCCTTATCCTGTACTCTAAGCATATTAATTAACAGTTCTAAGGAAGGATTCTTCCCTACACTCAAACCTCTCTCTATGCAGAGACTCCTTGCTCCTTTCCAGCTAAGGTGATCATATGCAAGTTTGCTCAGTTCAACATTTTTGCCTGTGCCAGACATTTGTTAGAGAGAGTTAAAGTGATAGAAAAAGAAAAAAAGTTTTCAGAACTTTTTGGAAAGACAGAAAAAACTTTTTAAACTTTTAAGAACTTTTTGAAAGTTTTAGAAGTACTTTTCAGCACTTAGAAAAGAGTGAAAAGAGGAAATGCAAAACTTTTTGGCTATGTGTATATACACTGACCTTGTTTTGTATATTTTTCTCTTATGAAAAGTACAATGACAAGAGTGGTAAGTAGTCTCAAGCACTTATCCCACCACTGCACAACCAATGTAGGAGGCTGCACTGGCTTGTAGTGAGTACCAAGGGGTACTTGCACCTTGCACCAGGCCCAGTTATCCCTTATTAGTGTATAGGGTGTCTAGCAGCTTAGGCTGATAGATAATGGTAGCTTAGCAGAGCAGCTTAGGCTGAACTAGGAGACGTGTGAAGCTACTACAGTACCACTTAGTGTCATATGCACAATATCATAAGAAAACACAATACACAGTTATACTAAAAATAAAGGTACTTTATTTTTATGACAATATGCCAAAGTATCTTAGAGTGTACCCTCAGTGAGAGGATAGGAAATATACACAAGATATATATACACAATAGCAAAAATATGCAGTATAGTCTTAGAAAACAGTGCAAACAATGTATAGTTACAATAGGATGCAATGGGGAAACATAGGGATAGGGGCAACACAAACCATATACTCCAAAAGTGGAATGTGAACCACAAATGGACCCCAAACCTATGTGACCTTGTAGAGGGTCGCTGGGACTATTAGAAAATAGTGAGAGTTAGAAAAATAACCCTCCCCAAGACCCTGAAAAGTGAGTGCAAAGTGCACTAAAGTTCCCCTAAGGACAAAAGAGTCGTGTTAGAGGAATAATGCAGGAAAGACACAAACCAGCAATGCAACAACTGTGGATTTCCAATCTAGGGTACCTGTGGAACAAGGGGACCAAGTCCAAAAGTCACAAGCAAGTCGGAGATGGGCAGATGCCCAGGAAATGCCAGCTGCGGGTGCAAAGAAGCTTCAACTGGACAGAAGAAGCTGAGGTTTCTGCAGGAACGAAAAGGGCTAGAGACTTCCCTTTTAGTGGACGGATCCCTCTCGCCTTGGAAAGTCGTGCAGAAGTGTTTTCCCGCCGGAAGGACGCCAACAAGCCTTGCTAGACGCAAATCGTTAGTTTGGCGTTTTTGGACGCTGGTGGGGCCCAGGAGGGACCAGGAGGTGGCAAATTGGAGCTGCAGAGAGAGGGGACGTCGAGCAAGACAAAGAGCTCTTACTGAAGCAGGTAGCACCCGGAGAAGTGCCAGAAACAGGCACTACGAGGATGCGTGAAACAGTGTTCGCCGAAGTTGCACAAAGGAGTCCCACGTCGCCGGAGACCAACTTAGAAAGTCGTGCAATGCAGGTTAGAGTGCCGTGGAACCAGGCTTAGCTGTGCACGAAGGATTTCCGCCGGAAGTGCACAGGGGCCGGAGTAGCTGCAAAGTCGCGGTTCCCAGCAATGCAGCCCAGCGAGGTGAGGCAAGGACTTACCTCCACCAAACATGGGCTGAAGAGTCACTGGACTGTGGGGGTCACTTGGACAGCATCGCTGGATTCGAGGGACCTCGCTCGTCGTGCTGAGAGGAGACCCAAGGGACCGGTAATGCAGCTTTTTGGTGCCTGCGGTTGCAGGGGGAAGATTCCGTCGACCCACGGGAGATTTCTTCGGAGCTTCTGGTGCAGAGAGGAGGCAGACTACCCCCACAGCATGCACAAGCAGGAAAACAGTCGAGAAGGCGGCAGGATCAGCGTTACAGAGTTGCAGTAGTCGTCTTTGCTACTATGTTGCAGGTTTGCAGGCTTCCAGCGCGGTCAGCGGTCGATTCCTTATCAGAAGGTGAAGAGAGAGATGCAGAGGAACTCGGCTGAGCTCATGCATTCGTTATCTAAAGTTTCCCCAGAGGCAGAGACCCTAAATAGCCAGAAAAGAGGGTTTGGCTACCTAGGAGAGAGGAAAGGCTACTAACACCTGAAGGAGCCTATCAGCAGGAGTCTCTGACGTCACATGGTGGCACTGGCCACTCAGAGCAGTCCAGTGTGCCAGCAGCACCTCTGTTTCCAAGATGGCAGAGGTCTGGAGCACACTGGAGGAGCTCTGGACACCTCCCAGGGGAGGTGCAGGTCAGGGGAGTGGTCACTCCCCTTTCCTTTGTCCAGTTTCGCGCCAGAGCAGGGGCTAAGGGGTCCCTGAACCGGTGTAGACTGGCTTATGCAGAATTGGGCACCTCTGTGCCCAACAAACCATTTCCAGAGGTTGGGGGAGGCTACTCCTCCCCTGCCTTCACACCATTTTCCAAAGGGAGAGGGTGTCACACCCTCTCTCAGAGGAAGTTCTTTGTTCTGCCATCCTGGGCCAGGCCTGGCTGGACCCCAGGAGGGCAGCTGCCTGTCTGAGGGGTTGGCAGCAGCAGCAGCTGCAGTGAAACCCCAGGAAGGGCAGTCTGGCAGTACCAGGGTCTGTGCTACAGACCACTGGGATCATGGAATTGTACCAACAATGCCAGGATGGCATAGAGGGGGCAATTCCATGATCATAGACATGTTACATGGCCATATTCGGAGTTACCATGGTGAAGCTACATATAGGTAGTGACCTATATGTAGTGCACGCGTGTAATGGTGTCCCCGCACTCACAAAGTTCAGTGAATTGGCTCTGAACAATGTGGGGGCACCTTGGCTAGTGCCAGGGTGCCCTCACACTAAGTAACTTTGCACCTAACCTTTACCAGGTAAAGGTTAGACATATAGGTGACTTATAAGTTACTTAAGTGCAGTGTAAAATGGCTGTGAAATAACGTGGACGTTATTTCACTCAGGCTGCAGTGGCAGGCCTGTGTAAGAATTGTCAGAGCTCCCTATGGGTGGCAAAAGAAATGCTGCAGCCCATAGGGATCTCCTGGAACCCCAATACCCTGGGTACCTCAGTACCATATACTAGGGAATTATAAGGGTGTTCCAGTAAGCCAATGTAAATTGGTAAAAATGGTCACTAGCCTGTCAGTGACAATTTGGAAAGAAATGAGAGAGCATAACCACTGAGGTTCTGATTAGCAGAGCCTCAGTGAGACAGTTAGTCACTACACAGGTAACACATTCAGGCACACTTATGAGCACTGGGGCCCTGGGTTACCAGGGTCCCAGTGACACATACAACTAAAACAACATATATACAGTGAAAAATGGGGGTAACATGCCAGGCAAGATGGTACTTTCCTACACAACCCCCCCCCCAAACGAAGGACAATAAGACTAGCCATTACCTGATGAGTCTTCATTGTCTAAGTGGAAATATCTGGAGAGTCCATCTGCATTGGAGTGGCTACTCCCAGGTCTATGTTCCACTGTATAGTCCATTCCCTGTAGGGATATGGACCACCTCAACAATTTAGGATTTTCACCTTTCATTTGTTTTAGCCAAAGTAGAGGTTTGTGGTCTGTCTGAACAATGAAGTGAGTGCCAAACAGGTATGGCCTCAACTTCTTCAGAGCCCAGACCACAGCAAAGGCCTCCCTCTCAATGGCAGACCAACGCTTTTCTCTAGGGGTCAACCTTCTACTAATAAAAGCAACAGGTTGATCCTGGCCATCAGAATTAAGTTGTGATAGGACTGCCCCTACTCCTAATTCAGATGCATCAGTTTGGACATAGAATTTTTTAGAGTAACAAGGGCTTTTCAGGACAGGTGCAGAGCACATGGCCTGCTTCAGCTCCTCAAAAGCTTTCTGACAGCTTGCTGTCCATAATACCTTTTTAGGCATTTTCTTGGATGTGAGGTCATTAAGAGGGGCTGCAATGGAGCCATAGTTCTTAATGAACCTCCTGTAATACCCAGTGAGGCCTAGGAAGGCTCTCACCTGAGTCTGAGTGGTAGGGGGAACCCAATCAATAATAGTTTGGATTTTCCCCTGAAGTGGTGCAATCTGTTCCCCACCAACAAGGTGTCCCAGATAAACCACCTTACCCTGCCCTATCTGGCACTTTGAAGCCTTGATAGTGAGGCCTGCCTTTTGCAGAGCCTCCAAAACTTTCCAAAGGTGGACCAGGTGATCATCCCAGCTGGAGCTAAAGACAGCTATATCATCCAAATATGCTGCACTGAAAGCTTCCAGCCCTTGCAGGACTGTGTTCACCAACCTCTGAAAAGTGGCAGGTGCATTTTTCAAACCAAAAGGCATTACAGTAAACTGGTAATGTCCTCCAATGGTAGAAAATGCAGTCTTAGGTTTAGCATCTTCTGACAATTTGATCTGCCAATACCCTGCAGTCAAATCAAAAGTGCTTAGATACTTGGCAGATGCCAGTGTATCTATAAGCTCATCTGCCCTGGGTATAGGGTGAGCATCAGTTTTGGTTACCAAGTTGAGACCTCTATAGTCTACACAAAACCTCATTTCCTTCTTTCCATCTTTAGAATTGGGTTTTGGTACCAGTACCACAGGAGAAGCCCATGGACTGTCAGAGTGCTCAACCACTCCTAGTCCCAACATTTTCTGAACTTCTTGCTTTATGCAGTCCCTGACATGGTCAGGCTGCCTATAGATCTTACTTTTGACAGGTAAACTGTCTCCAGTATCTATAGTGTGCTCACACCAAGAAGTGGTGCCTGGCACAGTAGAGAAGAGTTCTGAAAATTGTCCTAGGAGATTTATGCAATTATCTTTCTGCTCAGCAGTAAGACAATCAGCCAAAACTACACCTTCCACAAGAGCATCTTGTTCTGTGGAAGAGAAGAGATCAGGTAGAGGATCACTGTCTTCTTCCTGTCCCTCATCTGTTGCCATGAGCAGGGTGAGATCAGCCCTGTCATGGTAGGGTTTCAGGCGGTTGACATGGAGCACCCTAAGGGGACTCCTGGCAGTGCCTAAGTCAACCAAGTAGGTGACTTCACCCTTCTTTTCAACAATTGTGTGGGGTCCACTCCATTTATCTTGGAGTGCTCTTGGGGCCACAGGCTCCAAGACCCACACTTTCTGCCCTGGTTGGTACTGAACCAAAACAGCCTTCTGATCATGCCATTGCTTCTGGAGCTCTTGGCTGGCCTGAAGGTTTTTACTGGCCTTTTTCATGTACTCAGCCATCCTTGATCTGAGGCCAAGTACATAATCCACAATATCCTGCTTAGGAGCTTTTAAAGGTTGTTCCCAACCCTCCTTTACAAGTGTGAGTGGACCCCTAACAGGGTGTCCAAAAAGAAGTTCAAAGGGGCTGAAGCCCACTCCTTTCTGGGGTACCTCCCTGTAGGCAAAAAGGAGGCATGGTAGAAGGATATCCCATCTCCTGCGGAGTTTTTCAGGGAGTCCCATAATCATGCCTTTGAGAGTTTTATTAAATCTCTCCACCAGTCCATTTGTTTGTGGATGATAGGGTGTTGTGAACTTGTAAGTTACACCACACTCCTTCCACATGGCCTTTAAGTATGCAGACATGAAATTGCTTCCTCTGTCTGATACTACTTCCTTTGGGAAGCCCACCCTGGAAAATATTCCCAGGAGGGTCTTTGCCACTGCAGGAGCTGTAGTGGTCCTTAAAGGAATAGCTTCAGGATATCTTGTGGCATGGTCCACTACCACCAAGATAAACCTATTGCCTGAAGCAGTAGGAGGGTCAAGGGGGCCAACTATGTCAACCCCTACCCTTTCAAAGGGAACCCCAACCACAGGCAGTGGGATAAGGGGTGCCTTTGGAGTGCCACCTGTCTTGCCACTGGCTTGACAGGTTTCACAGGACTTACAAAATTCCTTTGTGTCCTCAGACATCCTAGGCCAATGAAACAATGGAACCAATCTGTCCCAAGTTTTCATTTGACCCAGGTGCCCAGCTAGGGGAATGTCATGTGCCAGTGTTAGGAGGAACTTTCTGTACTCCTGAGGAATCACTAATCTCCTGGCAGCTCCAGGTTTAGGATCTCTATGCTCAGTGTACAAGAGGTTGTCCTCCCAGTAAACTCTGTGAGAGTCACTGACATCCCCATTAGCCTGTTTGACAGCTTGCTGTCTGAGACCCTCTAATGTGGGACAGGTTTGCTGTGCCACACTCAGCTCCTCCCTGGCAGGCCCCCCTTCACCCAAAAGCTCAGCAGTGTCTGCTTCCAGCTCCTCTGGTGTAGGTTCTGCACAGGGAGGGAATTCTTCTTCCTCAGAATTAGAATCCACTGTAGAGGGAGGGATAGTAGGAAGTGGTTTGCTTCTACTAGCCCTAGCTTTAGGGAGCAGTTGGTCCATTGTTCCAGGATCCAAGCTTCCCTGTCCTTTTTGCTTTTTGGCCTGAGCCCTTGTCAAAGCAAAAATATGCCCTGGGATGCCCAGCATTGCTGCATGGGCCTCCAACTCCACATCTGACCAAGCTGATGTCTCCAAATCATTCCCTAATAGACAGTCTACAGGTAAATCTGAAGCTACCACAACTTTCTTTGGACCAGTTACCCCCCCCCAGTTGAGATTTACAACAGCCATGGGGTGGCTTTGTGTTATGTTGTGAGCATCGGTTACTTGGTACTGGTGTCCAAGTATGTGTTGTTCAGGGTGCACCAGTTTCTCAATCACCATTGTGACACTGGCACCTGTGTCCCTGTAGGCCTGGACCTCAACACCATTTATTAGGGTTAGTTGCTTGTACTTCTCCAAGTTATGGGGGCAAGCAACCAAAGTGGCTAAATCAATAGCCCCTTCAGAGACTAAAGTAGCCTCTGTGGTCTCCCTAATCAGACCAACCCCAACTAAATTACCAAAAGTGAGCCCAGCTACTCCCTTGGATTGGCTATTAGTAGGTTTGCTCCCACCACCACTGCTATTAGTAGGGACACTAGGTGTAGCAGTAGGGGTTGTAGTGGTAGGAGCTGTGGTGCCTTTCTTTGGACAACTGGGATCTGTTGTCCAATGGCCTTTTATTTTACATAAATAGCACCATGGTTTCTTTTCCTTGTTCTGATTAAAGGAGGATTTGGACCCACCACCCCCACCAGAGTGTTTTTGTGGGCCTGATGAAGACTCATTTTTAGATTTGTCCCCACCCTTGTCAGAAGACTTACCATCCTTCTTTTTGTTGCCATCTTTGTCACCCCCTGTATGAACTTTTCTGTTCACTCTTGTTCTGACCCATTTGTCTGCCTTCTTTCCCAATTCTTGGGGAGAGGTCAGATCAGAGTCCACCAAGTACTGGTGCAACAAATCAGACACACAATTATTAAGAATATGCTCTCTCAGGATTAAGTTATACAGGCTGTCATAATCAGTAACTTTGCTGCCATGTAACCACCCCTCCAAGGCCTTCACTGCCTGGTCAATGAAATCAACCCAGTCTTGTGAAGACTCCTTTTTGGTCTCTCTGAACTTTATCCTGTACTGTTCAGTGGTTAAGCCATAACCATCCAGGAGTGCATTCTTAAGAACTTGGAAATTATTAGCATCATTTTCTTTTACAGTAAGGAGCCTATCCCTACCTTTTCCACTAAATGATAGCCATAGGATAGCAGCCCACTGCTTTTGAGGGACATCCTGTACAGCACAGGCCCTCTCAAGTGCAGCAAACCACTTGTTAATGTCATCCCCCTCCTTATAAGGGGGAACTATCTTGTGCAGATTCCTGGAATCATGCTCTTTTGCAGGATGACTATGGGGAATACTGCTGCTGCCACCATGGGTATCTAAACCCAACTTCTGTCTTTCCTTCTCTAATTCTAAAGACTGTCTATCCAAATCCAGCTGTTGCTTCTTGAGCTTCAGTCTGGTTTGTTCCACTCTCAATCTATTGAGCTCCCTTTCTAACAATCTGTCATCAGGGTGGGTGGGAGGGACATTTCTAGATACAGAGGTATGATGGGAATGAACAGAAGGAGACCTGTCCCTTACAGAGGGCACCCTAACAGCTTGGCTACCAGTATAATGTGAGAGCACACCATCAGTATGGTGTGATTCAACCTCTGTACCAACTATGCTAGACTGTCTAGTAATGGGCAGGCTGAGAAGTTTCTTTCCTGAACCTTTTCCTGGGGGAGTCCCTGGATCAGATTGAGAACCATTAGCTACTTTTTCACCAGATTGGGCACTTATGGCCTTATCCTGTACTCTAAGCATATTAATTAACAGTTCTAAGGAAGGATTCTTCCCTACACTCAAACCTCTCTCTATGCAGAGACTCCTTGCTCCTTTCCAGCTAAGGTGATCATATGCAAGTTTGGTCAGTTCAACATTTTTGCCTGTGCCAGACATTTTTTAGAGAGAGTTAAAGTGATAGAAAAAGAAAAAAAGTTTTCAGAACTTTTTGGAAAGACAGAAAAAACTTTTTAAACTTTTAAGAACTTTTTGAAAGTTTTAGAAGTACTTTTCAGCACTTAGAAAAGAGTGAAAAGAGGAAATGCAAAACTTTTTGGCTATGTGTATATACACTGACCTTGTTTTGTATATTTTTCTCTTATGAAAAGTACAATGACAAGAGTGGTAAGTAGTCTCAAGCACTTATCCCACCACTGCACAACCAATGTAGGAGGCTGGACTGGCTTGTAGTGAGTACCAATGGGTACTTGCACCTTGCACCAGGCCCAGTTATCCCTTATTAGTGTATAGGGTGTCTAGCAGCTTAGGCTGATAGATAATGGTAGCTTAGCAGAGCAGCTTAGGCTGAACTAGGAGACGTGTGAAGCTACTACAGTACCACTTAGTGTCATATGCACAATATCATAAGAAAACACAATACACAGTTATACTAAAAATAAAGGTACTTTATTTTTATGACAATATGCCAAAGTATCTTAGAGTGTACCCTCAGTGAGAGGATAGGAAATATACACAAGATATATATACACAATAGCAAAAATATGCAGTATAGTCTTAGAAAACAGTGCAAACAATGTATAGTTACAATAGGATGCAATGGGGAAACATAGGGATAGGGGCAACACAAACCATATACTCCAAAAGTGGAATGTGAACCACGAATGGACCCCAAACCTATGTGACCTTGTAGAGGGTCGCTGGGACTATTAGAAAATAGTGAGAGTTAGAAAAATAACCCTCCCCAAGACCCTGAAAAGTGAGTGCAAAGTGCACTAAAGTTCCCCTAAGGACAAAAGAGTCGTGTTAGAGGAATAATGCAGGAAAGACACAAACCAGCAATGCAACAACTGTGGATTTCCAATCTAGGGTACCTGTGGAACAAGGGGACCAAGTCCAAAAGTCACAAGCAAGTCGGAGATGGGCAGATGCCCAGGAAATGCCAGCTGCGGGTGCAAAGAAGCTTCGACTGGACAGAAGAAGCTGAGGTTTCTGCAAGAACGAAAAGGGCTAGAGACTTTCCCTTTGGTGGACGGATCCCTCTCGCCTTGGAGAGTCGTGCAGAAGTATTTTCCCGCCGAAAGGACGCCAACAAGCCTTGCTAGGCGCAAATCGTTAGTTTGGCATTTTTGGACGCTGCTGGGGCCCAGGAGGGACCAGGAGGTCGCAAATTGGACCTGCAGAGAGAAGAGACGTCGAGCAAGACAAAGAGCCCTCACTGAAGCAGGTAGCACCCGGAGAAGTGCCAGAAACAGGCACTACGAGGATGCGTGAAAAGGGGCTCGCCGAAGTTGCACAAAGGAGTCCCACGTCGCCGGAGACCAACTTAGAAAGTCGTGCAATGCAGGTTAGAGTGCCGTAGACCCAGGCTTGGCTGTGCATGAAGGATTTCCGCCGGAAGTGCACAGGGGCCGGAGTAGCTGCAAAGTCGCGGTTCCCAGCAATGCAGCCCAGCGAGGTGAGGCAAGGACTTACCTCCACCAAACTTGGGCTGAAGAGTCACTGGACTGTGGGGGTCACTTGGACAGCGTCGCTGGATTCGAGGGGCCTCGCTCGTCGTGCTGAGAGGAGACCCAAGGGACCGGTAATGCAGCTTTTTGGTGCCTGCGGTTGCAGGGGGAAGATTCCGTCGACCCACGGGAGATTTCTTCGGAGCTTCTGGTGCAGAGAGGAGGCAGACTACCCCCACAGCATGCACAAGCAGGAAAACAGTCGAGAAGGCGGCAGGATCAGCGTTACAGAGTTGCAGTAGTCGTCTTTGCTACTATGTTGCAGGTTTGCAGGCTTCCAGCGCGGTCAGCGGTCGATTCCTTATCAGAAGGTGAAGAGAGAGATGCAGAGGAACTCGGCTGAGCTCATGCATTCGTTATCTAAAGTTTCCCCAGAGACAGAGACCCTAAATAGCCAGAAAAGAGGGTTTGGCTACCTAGGAGAGAGGAAAGGCTACTAACACCTGAAGGAGCCTATCAGCAGGAGTCTCTGACGTCACATGGTGGCACTGGCCACTCAGAGCAGTCCAGTGTGCCAGCAGCACCTCTGTATCCAAGATGGCAGAGGTCTGGAGCACACTGGAGGAGCTCTGGACACCTCCCAGGGGAGGTGCAGGTCAGGGGAGTGGTCACTCCCCTTTCCTTTGTCCAGTTTCGCGCCAGAGCAGGGGCTAAGGGGTCCCTGAACCGGTGTAGACTGGCTTATGCAGAATTGGGCACCTCTGTGCCCAACAAAGCATTTCCAGAGGCTGGGGGAGGCTACTCCTCCCCTGCCTTCACACCATTTTCCAAAGGGAGAGGGTGTCACACCCTCTCTCAGAGGAAGTTCTTTGTTCTGCCATCCTGGGCCAGGCCTGGCTGGACCCCAGGAGGGCAGCTGCCTGTCTGAGGGGTTGGCAGCAGCAGCAGCTGCAGTGAAACCCCAGGAAGGGCAGTCTGGCAGTACCAGGGTCTGTGCTACAGACCACTGGGATCATGGAATTGTACCAACAATGCCAGGATGGCATAGAGGGGGCAATTCCATGATCATAGACATGTTACATGGCCATATTCGGACTTACCATGGTGAAGCTACATATAGGTAGTGACCTATATGTAGTGCACGCGTGTAATGGTGTCCCCGCACTCACAAAGTTCAGTGAATTGGCTCTGAACAATGTGGGGGCACCTTGGCTAGTGCCAGGGTGCCCTCACACTAAGTAACTTTGCACCTAACCTTTACCAGGTAAAGGTTAGACATATAGGTGACTTATAAGTTACTTAAGTGCAGTGTAAAATGGCTGTGAAATAACGTGGACGTTATTTCACTCAGGCTGCAGTGGCAGGCCTGTGTAAGAATTGTCAGAGCTCCCTATGGGTGGCAAAAGAAATGCTGCAGCCCATAGGGATCTCCTGGAACCCCAATACCCTGGGTACCTCAGTACCATATACCAGGGAATTATAAGGGTGTTCCAGTAAGCCAATGTAAATTGGTAAAAATGGTCACTAGCCTGTCAGTGACAATTTGGAAAGAAATGAGAGAGCATAACCACTGAGGTTCTGATTAGCAGAGCCTCAGTGAGACAGTTAGTCACTACACAGGTAACACATTCAGGCACACTTATGAGCACTGGGGCCCTGGGTTACCAGGGTCCCAGTGACACATACAACTAAAACAACATATATACAGTGAAAAATGGGGGTAACATGCCAGGCAAGATGGTACTTTCCTACAGAACCGCCGCGGTCAGAATGCCCTGCGGGGCACCGCCGGTCTGTTGGCGGTGCTCCCGCCGACCCTGGCCCCGGCGGTCTGAGACCGCCGGGGTCAGAATGACCCCCAATGTGGGATAATCTACTAGCATCTCGTGAAATAATGTGAAATCAAATCTGAAACCAGACCCAAAAGCTATACAAATTATGTAATTTGTTCACAGCAGCAGTGCTTTAACCTCTGATGGTGTGCCTCATGCTTAATGTAGATGAGAGAAGGCAATGTTATCTAAAACTGAAGTTTTTTGTGCGTGGTTTCAAAAACATATATCTAAAATCTCATGATCAAACACAGCACATAAGCATGAACTTGAAATTGGGAAATTGTGTTTTTCCCCAAGTTAGCGTGGCTCACAGTAGGTGTCCGGACCCTGCAACATTTCGCATCAAAAGACATCTTTAGTTCCCGCTCCTAAATTCAGAGGAAAAAGTTACATTGATTCAACATGAAGGGGGTGATTCTGATTGAGGCGGGCGGCGGTAGCTGCCCGCCTCGCGGGAACCGCCATATGGCCGCTCCGCGGTCGAAAGACCGCGGAGGCCATTCAGGCTTTCCCGCTGGGCTGGCGGGCGACCGCCAGAAGGCCGCCCGCCAGCCCAGCGGGAAACCCCTCCCCACGAGGAAGCCGGCTCCGAATGGAGCCGGCGGAGTGGGTATGTGCGACGGGTGCAGTTTGCACCCGTCGCGTATTTAAGTGTCTGCATTGCAGACACTGAAATACACAGTGGGGCCCTCTTACGGGGGCCCCTGCAGTGCCCATGCCATTGGCATGGGCACTGCAGGGGCCCCCAGGGGCCCCGCGGCACCCCCTACTGCCATCCTGTTCCTGGCGGGCGAACCGCCAGGAACAGGATGGCGGTAGGGGGTGTCAGAATCCCCCATGGCGGCGCAGCAAGCTGTGCCGCCATGGGGGATTCCAAGGGCAGCGGAAAACCGGCGGGAGACCGCCGGTTTTCCTTGTCTGACCGCGGCCGAACCGCCGCGGTCAGAATGCCCTGCGGGGCACCGCCGGTCTGTCGGCGGTGCTCCCGCCGACCCTGGCCCCAGCGGTCTGAGACCGCCGGGGTCAGAATGACCCCCGAAATCTCTTAGAGACACGCTTTAAGAATGTGGGAAAAGTAAGTTGGTGCTAGAGTAGTGTTGAGATTCGGGTTAGAGAATGAAGTGAACAATAAATTTGCACCTTACTTGTCCTCTGAACGTGTACTACTACTATGCCTAAAGAAGAAGAAACAGTAGGTTTTCGTTTGAGATAAGTATGTGGGATAGTCTGTTAGTATTTCATTAATTCGTATGAATTTGCAGTCTGGAAGTAGACCCGAAAAGGTGGGCAGTGGCAGCAGAAAGTGTCAGAGAGCGAAGACAGTGAAAAAAACTGAGTCACAAAAACGAGGCACAATAGAAATTGAGAAGAGTAGAGATTGTAAAGTCACCAAAAATGGCATGTAGTAGGGTTCTAAGAGGAGCAAAGAGACAACAAACAGTAGGAGGGAGGGACAAACAGCATGCACTCTAAAATTGTGAGTCAGAAGGGAGAAGCCCGAAACAGAGAGGAGGAGAACAAAAAGAATACATCGCAGCAAGCTACAGAGGGGGAACAGGACACAGCGGAGGTATACAAAATTAGAATAGACAGTAGAACACATAAATGAAGACACTGATTTATGTAATATTTTATTTGTATTAAAACATAATGTTGTACAATCAAAATGATGTTGTTGCCCATTTTAAATTTGTATCTATCTATACTCCCAGTTAAACTCCCATCTGTTTTTTTTTAACTATAAATACATTATTTATGACATTTTTATGGAACAAATGTAAATCTTGTACATCTTTAATCAAACTAGAAGAACCTAGAAATAATGGAGGTGTACATTTTCCATGCCTTAAAATATATCATTCTGCATTTGTTTTAAAACAAAACTGGTTGTCCCTCTCTCCCACTTTTCACAATGGAACCTCTGTATGGAGTCAATTGGAACACTCACAAATTGCACCATTTACTCTTAGAGATGCAATTCAGCTTTCAAAACCCCCTAAATCCCTTCAGTCTCCGATAATCACTCATTCTATCTCTATTGCCAAGCCACTACTTATTGGTTCTCACTCCTCATCTGAGAACCTTAGGCAAACTCTCATATGGTACAACAAGGATATAAAAGTTCATAATAGAACTTTAGTCTGGAAGGCATAGATGCACAAAGACATTATAATTCTGGACCATTTATTTTTAGATAACGCTGTACATGCATTTCAAGATATTCAACAGACATTTCATATTTCCTCTCATTACGCCGTGCAGTACCAATCTCTCCCCGCTATCCTCTATAAATTGTTATCTCATACTTTGGATACTCCCTCTTCTACACAGCCTATTTCCCAGACTCATAATTTCTCCTCACAAGTCCCTGCATCCTTTATATACAGAACCCTTACACATACAAGTCGCATGAGACCAAAGTCTAAAACAGAATTCGCATGGGAACAGGATTTCAATCAAATTTTCCTATATCTACATGAAAACAAATATGGTCAAAACTCCATACAACATCCCATTCAGCGTCTACAACCCAAACATTATTTTATTTTTATAATTGGTTGTATTATACTCCTATAGATCTTTATAAATTTAAACTTACTACAGACAGTAAGTGCTGGTCCTGTTCTAAAGAAAATAGCCATTATATGCACATGTTTTTTGAGTGCCCTTCAGTACACACTTTTTGGAAACAAGTTTGGGATAAAGTCAATCAAATTTTGTCCATCAATGTACCCTTCAGTATATTACATATTTTTTGGGCAGTACCTAACCTATTTGGCATTCCCAATCCCTGCTTGGCAAACTGGCTGATTTACTCATTGCTAGGGCACTGCAAATTATAACTTCTAATTGGAAAGATGCCACAAAAATATCTGTTGTAGCTAGTGGAATCTGATTTACTATAATCACAGAATGGATCGAGCAAATGCTAATACTACTCAACTGTTAATTAAAAGAGACAAGTTATGGCTTCCTCTCACTTCTTTTCTTTCACAACACAAGACCTTTCATACTACTGTTAATACTGCTTTTGAACCTCCTTGAATGTCCTTTTTTGTGTTCTTTCTCTTTTTTTCTGTTTTTTATTTAGAATTAATGATTGCTCTATTGAGAACATGTGATCTTCATTTTGCATTGTTTTCATTTTTCTTTTCTTTTATCTCTTCTCTTTCTTCTTTACTCAAATATAACAAAAATGCTATTATTTTATGGTACAATATTTATTCTGATTGTGTATATAAATTGTTTTTATAGGTATAATTATCCTTATGACTTTTTTTTGTTCCAATGTAGTTATCTTACTGTACTGATGTTTGCTAATTTATCAAATAAATCATTATTAAACACAAAAAAACATAGGCCCTCATTACACCCCTGGGGGTAAATCCCACTTACCGCCGTGCTGATGGCCGCCAACATACCGTGGCCGCTGCGGATATCCGCTACAGGTATTACAACCCACATCTCGTAATCCGCCACAATACAGACACCCACACAAGTCCGCCACACCAAAGGTCAGTGATAAACTGGCAATAGCAAAACTTACACCGTCACGCCAACAGGAATACGCCCACAGTATCATGACCCACGAATCAATGCCGCGGTCATTCAACCGCGGTAAACCATTGGCGGTCAAAATACACACACATTTACAAAACACAACCACATTGGACAATTCAAAATACACACACCTGATACACATACAGACACCACACCCAGACACTCACACCACTATAAAACACACAGCCACATTACCCACAACCCCTTATAACGACATTTTTGGAAGAAGGAGAGAGAGAGAGAATAGCAAACACAACACCAGCATCCACAGGCACACAACATCCTCACTCATACAACATCCACGCACCTCAAAGAACACACCCCAACACAACACATCACACAGCACAACAAACATCACCTCACACATCACCCACACCACATTACGGCACCTCAAAGACACCCCAGGTTTTCTGAGGAGGAGCTCAGGGTCATGGTGGAGAAAATCATCCGGGTAGAGCCACAGCTATTCGGATCACAGGTGCAGCAGACATCCATTGCAAGGAAGATGGAGCTATGGCGGAGAATTGTCTACAGGGTCAATGCAGTGGGACAGCATCCAAGAACACCGGATCACATCAGGAAGAGGTGGAATTACCTATGGGGGAAGGTGTGTTCCATGGTATCCAGACACCAGGTAGCTGTATAGAGGACTGGCGGTGGACCCCCACCTCCTCCCCCACAACTAACAACATGGGAGGAGCAAGTCTTAGCAATCATGTATCCTGAGGGCCTCACAGGAGTAGCAGTAGGACTGTACTCTGGTAAGGCAAATCTTCACTGCTTTCACCCCCCATCCTACCTGCATGCCATCACAAACTCCTACCCCTACTCTCACACCCATCACCCCAACACCTCACAGATACCCCACTAGCACAACCCACCCATCCCAATACCAAGCCCTGCATGTAACACCAATGCATGGACACCAATCACAGACCTGCATGGACACCCATCACCAAAGCGTGTCCAGTTGAGAGACTCACCCAGGCCACAAAATCACCAGTCACACAAGGGCCAAGGAAATAATGAAAGCACAGGAGTAGAGGGAAACTCACACATTGCACAGGATGGCACACACAGATATAATAACTATGCATTTACACCCCAACAGGACCCCTACCCAACGTCACTGGATAGGAGGTGCCAGCCATATCCACTCCCCCCACAGAAGAGGCTCACAGTGACGACAGCAGCTCTGCACGGCTGCATCAAGATGACCATCCCGGCCCATCTGGGACCTCGGGATAGTCGGTTCCCCTGCCACAGTCCCTAACCACCACTGAACCTCCCCCCTCAGGAAATACCCCCACAGCACCCACCCAGCGGGCCCATGCCACTGTCCCCAGGACACGTCAATCAGCAGTGTGTCCACCACTACAGGGACTCCAGGCAAACTCACTAACCAAAGACAATCAGGGACCTGGGGTGAGTTGCAGTGGGCACACGGTTCAGGGGACAGAGGCACAGGACAACAGGGAAACTGGGAGGACTGCTGTGCGACAGGGGGAGGACAGGCCCAGGGAACCCACTCTCCACAAGGCACTCTCCAACATCATGGGACCATACCACCATTCCCAGGAGACCATGGGCACAGTAATGGCCAAGCTTCAGGAGACCCAGCGGCTGCAGGAGGAACAGTACCTGGGGATCAGGGAGGACTTGAAGTCCATTAACACCACCCTGATGACCATTGCAGGGGTGCTGGCAGACATGGCCAACACCATGAGGGAGACAGAGGCACACCAACGGGCCCCTGACACTAGCCCGAACGATGAACAGCTCTCCACATCCGCCGGCGCTAGTGGACAGGAGGTCCCTCCACAGGACCAACATGCCACCAGCACCCCACCCCCTGCAGAAAGAAAACCACCCCGCAAACAGTCCCTGGGATCCAGGCCCAGACAGAGAACATAGCCAAGACCCCCGCCAGGAAATAGGACTCTCCTGATCGTCACCCTTCTCTCCCACTATGTCACCCTGACCACCTTGAACTGCCATTGCTCCACTTCCTATGCCCCCTTCGACAATGCACCTGTGATACCAAGAGACTGGACTCTACCATGGACATTCCTCCACCATCACCCCAGCCCATTGCATATCACCCTCCACTGATTAGCACTTAAATAAACACCCTTGAATCACAAAACAATCTGGAGTCAGTCAGTACTTTCACAAATGTGTTATTACAACCTCTCTGACAAATATCAATGTTCATTTGCACATACAAAAGTATGACAGCTGTTGGGCAGCAGTAAACATAGCAGAAGGCAGAATGTGGTACCCAGATCTGTGAAAAGGAAAGCCAAAGTGAACTGTCAGGGTCCATACACAGAGGTAAAAAAGCCGAATCCTGCAAAGTCCTACAGCAGTCTGATATGGGAGGAGCAGTGCCAGTCTCTTACTCGTGTCTCACTGGAAGTATTGCATGATGATGTTGTTTCGGTTGTCAATATCTTCTTCTTCTGCCTCCTCTTCTTCACTGTCCACAGGCTCCACAGCTGCCACAAGACCAACATAAGGCCCATCCTCCTGCAGAAAAGGCACCTGGCGTCGCAAAGCCAGGTTGTGCAACATACAGCATGCCACGATGATCTGGCACACCTTCTTCAGTGAGTGGTATAGGGAGCCACCTGTCAGATGGAGGCACCGGAACCTGGCCTTCAGGAGGCCGAAAGTCCGCTCTATAATCCTCCTTGTCCGCCCATGTGCCTCATTGTAGCGTTCCTCTGTCCTTGTCCTGAAATTCCTCACTGAGGTCAGTAGCCATGACAGGTTGGGGTAACCAGAGTCACCTGCAAATATCGAGGGGTATCTGTTAGACATACACAAACCCTTAGGGACTCTCCCATACCCAGACACCTATTCAAACTGTGTGGGGACCTTAGGCTCACCTATTAGCCACACACGGTGCCTCTGGAGTTGGGCCATCACATAAGGGATGCTGCTATTCCTCAAAATGTAAGCATCATGCACTGAGCCAGGATACTTGGCATTCACATGGGAGATGTGCTGGTCTGCCAAACCCACCAACTGCACATTTATGGAATGGTAGCTTTTGCGGTTTCTGTACACCTGTTCATCCCTGCGGAGTGGGACAAATGTCACATGTGCACCATCAATGGCACCAATGATGTTGAGGATATGTCCCAGGGCATAGAAGTCACCTTTCACTGTGGGCAAATCCCCCACCGGGGGAAAACGATGTAGCTGCGCATGTGTTTCAGAAAGGCAGACAACACTCTGGACAACAAGTTAGAGAACATTGGCTGAGACATCCCTGATGCCATGGCCACTGTTGTTTGAAAGGAACCACTGGCTAGGAAATGGAGCACTGACAGGACCTGCACTAGAGGGGGGATTCCTGTGGGATGGTGGATAGCTGACATCAGGTCTGGCTCCAACTGGGCACACAGTTCATGGATTGTGGCTCGATCAAATCTGTAGGTGATAATGATTTGTCTGTCTTCCCTTGTCGGCAGGTCCACCAGGTGTCTGTACACCGGAGGATGACACCATCTCATCATCTGCCCCAGCGGATGTGCCCTATGCAGGAGAAAGGTGAGCAGAGGGTCATATACCACATAGGTTGCACAAGGGTGTTCTGCACTATTGTGATTTAATTGGTGTGTGGCGCTGTCTGTCCGTATTCCTTCCCAAAAGTGCTGTGAAACAGTTAGGTGCCCTGCCATGTGCCCCCCTGAAATGGCAGCTGCCTGACCTGTAAGGAGGGACAAGGGGAAATGAGGTAACTGCGCTGGCGTTGTGCAGCGTTGCGGTAGGTGGTCGAATACCGCTGCGCAATTCAGCATTGGTTATCATTGGGCCCTATGGGTTCCAGGAGCCAATGACGATGTACGCCGGTGGTGACGGTGCGCACCACCGTGGACGTGACCACCATTTTCTATCTCTTCACTCACTTGATACCTGACCTTCAACAGGAGAGGACCTACACTGCAAGTGCTGCTGTGACCTGAGTCTGGAAGCGACAATGGCTACAGTGTCTGGGGAAAGGGCCCCTGCCTTCACCGTGGAGGAGTTGGACCACCTGGTGGATGGGGTCTTCCCCCAGTACATGCTACTCTATGGTCCTCCAGACAAACAGGTGAGTACACTGTGTGCATGGTGGATGGGACATTAATGTATGGAGGGGCGTGGATGGAAGATACATGGGGGGGGCTGTGGCCTGCATGTGAGGATGGTCAGTGTATGTGTTTCAGGGCATGGGTGGGAAGTTGGGGCCAATGGGTAAGAATAACCGGACGGGGGAGTAAAATCCACTCTTTCTTTACCTTTCCTGTAGGTCAGCGCCCACCAGAAGAGGGGTATTTGGCGTGCCATCGCCAAGGAAGTGTGGACCCTGGGGGTCTATCATAGACACAGCACCCACTGCCTCAAGAGATGGGAGGACCTGCGCCGCTGGAGCAAGAAGACGGTGGAGGCCCAGCTGGGGCTGGCCTCCCAACGTGGAAGGGGTGCCCGTCGCACCATGACCCCCCTGATGTTCCGGATACTGGCGGTGGCATATCCGGAGTTAGATGGGCGCTTGAGGGCATCACAGCAGCCACAAGGGGGTGAGTACAGTCTCATTCAGCTGACTCTGCGCGCTTTACGAAGTGTCTGGGTAGGGGAAGTGTACTGCGGGTTCCCCTTGGCCAGGGCGAACTTGGTAGGGTAGGTCCCTTGTTAGGCCAGCTCTGTGGCACTCCAACCCCAATAGTGGTAGTGGCCATCTACACCTAGTCAGGCTCCTGTGGGTTCCAGGTGTGCAGCAAATGGGCTTAGGCATCATCCCCCATGGGAAGGTGATTTTCCTAAGGACTGTTAGTGCATGGCCTAGTGCATATGGCTGCTCCCTGTGTGCTGTGTCTGCCAACGGTGGTGTTCTTGCTGGCATTGACCATGTGTATCCTCTGTCTTTCCCCCCTTTTTGTTTTGTCACCCTGTCCTTGTGTGCATTAGCATCATCTGGCGGAGGAGCAGTGGCACCGGCGACGGAGGAAGCTGCAACCCACATGGCCCAGGAGGGTGAATGTACGGTGTCTGAAGGCAACAGTGGGACAGAGGGCGAGGGGAGCTGCACGATGGGGACAGGAGGGGACACCAGCAACAGCGACTCCTCCTCTGATGGGAGCTCCCTTGCGGTGGCGGGCACATCTGTACCCACCGCAACAACAGGTACAGCTGCCACCTCCCTCACCAGCACCTCCCAGCAGCCCCACAGCGTGTTTCCCGTGCCCTCTCACCCAGGAGGGTGGGCATCTCCTTCGCCCCAGGCACCTCAGGCCCTGCCCCAGTCAGCCCTGCTGCCCTCAGTGAGGAGGCTATTGACCTCCTGAGATCCCTCACTGTTGGGCAGTCAACCATTCTGAATGCCATCCAGGGTGTCGAGAGGCATTTGCAACAAACAAATGCGTACCTGGAGGGCATTCATTCTGGCGTGGCGGCCCAACAGAGAGCATTTCAGGATCGGGCCTCAGCACTGATGGCAACCTTTGACCCTATGTCCAGCCTTCCCCCTCCAACCTCCACTACCCCGACCCAATCCCCTCTACCTCAGCCTATCCCAAGCACACCATTAGACCAGCATGCACACTCATCAACACACAAAAGTGGCTCAGGAAAACATAAGCACCACTCATCCCACAGGCACTCACACAAGCACCATACTCATACAGACACACCAACATCCACTGCCTCCACTGTTTCCCCCTCCTCCACGTCCTCCACCTCCCTCCCTGTCTCGTCTCCATTCACACCTGCATGCACCACATCCTCATCCACTACCTCCATCACCAGCACGCCCATCACCACACACCACTCAAGTGCAATCAACACCCCCACTACCATGCACACGTCCCCTGTGTCCTCTCCCAGTGTGTCTGTGAGCGCTCCTCCCAAAGTTCACAAACGCCGGCACACACCCATTCAACAGCCATCCACCTCACAACAGCCTCCAGCCCATGCACCTTCACCCAAACTCAGCAGACGCACATCTCCTACAACCACTACCTCTTCCTCCACTCCCATAACCCCTCAATCTTCCCGTTCCAGTGTGTCTAAAAAACTTTTCCTAACTTCAATTGACCTCTTCCCTAAACCTCTCCCCCCATCCTTCCCCTAGGGCCATGATGTCCAGATCCCAGCCCAGCACATCAGCCACAAAATCCTCGCCCAGTGTGGTCCCTGCAAGTCCGGGAACATCGAAGGCTGAACCCATCAGGGCTGCCAGTGTGCCACCTAGAGAGGCCAAGGACCACCCTATTCCGCCACCTGCCAAGGTAAAGAAGGGTCCCGCATGCCAAAGAGAAAGGACGCACCAACCACCCAGCAAGGCCTCTTCCAGAACCAAAGAGGACAGTACCAAGGTCACAGCAGTGACTTCCAACGTGGGTGAGGGACACAAGGGCAAAGGGAAGTCAGCTCAGGGGACGGAGCCTCTGGGTGAGGGACTGGTGTCACCCCTTCTGCAAGACAGACCAGCAACCTGTACGGCGGTGGCCACCTCCGCAACGACCGCCACCTGTAACGCCACCTGCACGTCTGCTGCCTCTACTACTGTCACCAGCATCATCCCCAGTGAGCACTCTTCCGAGACTGCAGGAGACAGCCTGGTTTCTCCCTCCACAAGTGCAGACACCTGCACCACTGGCAGAATCTCCGCCACAGACACCGCCACAGCCGTTGCCACCTGCCCTGTCATGTGCCCAGCCACTGCCACTACAGCGGACATCAGCAGCATCCCCAATGGGAAGCCATCCAAGGCTGCAGGAGATGTCCTGGACCCTGCACACACTACATGCGGCACCACAACCAGCACTGGCACTACCAGCAGTTGGCAGGCTAAGTCACCGAAGGGTGGATTGTGGCTCTGCCTCCATGGAGTATCATGCTACCTGTTCTCTGAAAATCTTGTGGCTCAGACACCCAGGTGAGGGAATGGGAACTGGCACACCCCAGGTGTAGCATCACTGGGCACAAAGCCCCCTCCAGAACCAGTGGAGAACAGCATCAACTCACCCAGTCCTTGGCAGGATGAAGCACTCTGGGCACAAAGCCCCCTGCAGAACCCGTGGAAGAAGCCACCCACATAAGAGACTGTGGCCTTGCACTCCCCAGGAGCAAGCAGTGGGCAAACCACCCACTTGAGAGACTGTGGCTTTGTACTCCCCAGGACCAAGCAGTGGGCAAACCACCCACTTGAGAGACTATGGCTTTGCACTCCCCAGGAGCAAGCAGTGGGCAAACCACCCACTTGAGAGACTGTGACTTTGCACTCCCCAGGACCAAGCAGTGGGCAAACCACCCACTTGAGAGACTGTGGCTTTGTTCTCCCCAGGACCAAGCAGTGAGCAAACCACCCACTTGAGAGACTGTGGCTTTACACTCCCCAGGACCAAGCAGTGGGCATGGAGCCCCCTCGAGGAGCAGTGTCGTCGTCCCATTATCTGGCTGAGGTGCCCCCACCCTCCCCCCCTGGGGTGCCTGTGTTTTTTTCGACAGTATAAGTAGTGACTTTCAGGTTCTCAGCTGCATGGCATGCCCTAGTAAGAGAAATTAATTCAGCCACTTAAGCAGAGTATACTCTTTCGAGCCAGGATGCTTCTAGGATACCAATGATTGTGCATACGGCATATCCAGCTCTAAATACTCCCAGTGAGTCTCTCAGGCATGAACCATCAACAAAGATAATGTAATCATTCTCTTCCAATTGGGTGTCTTTAATGTCGGGTTTCGGTTTGGTGCACAGATCTGTTACCTCAAGACAATCATGTTCTACTTCCTCAGCATCATCAATGTTTGCAATTTCAATAGGAAGCAAAGTTGCCGGGTTCAACACAGTACATCTCTTAAGCGACACATTCGGTGACCCCAATATAATGGTTTTATACTTAGCCAGACGTGCATTCGTCATATGCTGAGTCTTTGTTCGAGTCAACAGGATTTCAACTGAATGTGGGACCATTACTGTGAAGGGATGTCCCATCACTATACCTTAACACTGAGTGAGGCTTTGACCAACTGCTGCAACTGCACGCAAACAACCCGGTAAGGCTGCTGCAACTGGGTCCGAAGTAGCTGAAAAATATGCTACTGGGCGGTTTTCACCTCCATGGACCTGTGTCAGGACAGACAAAGAACAAGCATCACGTTCATGACAAAACAGTACAAATGGCTTTGTGTAATCAGGCATACCTAAAGCTGGTGCCCTGCACATACTTTCCCTCAGTTCCATGAATGCCTCCATCTCTTTCTCGGACATGGTTATGGCACCCGGGCCATCCTGAATTTCCTTGACAGTCAGTCTCACCAAAGGTTTAGAGATAACCGAGAAGTTGGGAATCCACTGACGACAGTAGCCCACATTCCCAAAAACATCCTAACGTCTCTCTTTGTAGTCGGGGGATTCATCTGTAGTATTGCTGTCACCCTTTCTTTAGAAATTTTCCTCGACCCGTTCTCAATCAGATGACCCAAGTACTTCACCTCTTTCTGACAGTACTGTAGCTTCTTTGGGGACACTTTATGTCCATTCTTTCCCAAATGATTCAATAAGGCAATAGTATCATACCTGCGTTCATCTTTCGTTTTGGATGCGACCAACAAATCATCAATGTACTACACTAAAGTCGAACTAAAAAGCAACTCTAAGGATTCCAAATCCTTCTTCAATATCTGATTGAAGGTGGAAGGTGATTCTGAAAACCCTTGAGGAATTCTACACCAACTGTAAACCTTGTCCAGAATTTGAAACTGAAGAGAAATTGGCTATCCTCATGGAAAGGCACCAAAAAGAATGCTTGCGACAGGTCCACGACTGTGAACCACTCTGCATCACACGGAACCTGAAACATAATCACGCCTGGATTTGGCACTATGGGGCAACATTTTACCACAATCTCATTTATTTTTCTAAAATCTTGCACAATTCGAACCTTCCTACAAGGCTTCTTCAGACCCATTATTGGTGAATTACACGGGCTGCTCATCACTTCCTTCAGAACCCCTTGCTTCACAAAGTCTGCAATTATCTGCGTTACCTGTATAAGGACATCTTGTGCCATGTGGTACTGTGGTATCTGGGGAAACACTGCATTTGGTTTTACCTCCACTTTAACCAGTTCTACTCCTTTTATTAGTCCCACTTCTTTTACTGTCGGGTCCCACACTTTCTCTGTCACCGTTCCCTGTAATTCAGCTGGTAAGTCAGTCACTGTGAACATCGGGAGTAAGGTTATCAACGGATACTCCTCATTTGCGGTCTCCGTTTCTATCTCCGAGATCTGACCATCATCCCCTTCGTCATCACTGTTTGTCTGCACCTCAATCCCTTCATTAGAACAGGTAATTGAACACCTCGTCTTACACAGTAACTCTCTTCCCAGTAGGGATACGGGACTCGAGTCACAAACTACAAATCTATGTAATCCCTGGAAAGTACCAATCTCAACTTCGACCGGATCTGTAATTGGATTTGTCAGGAACTGATTTGCTACTCCTACCACCCTTATGGTACGCCCCGAAAGTGGCAGTTTTGGAACTTCTGCACTTCTGCACTTCTGACTGTTGAACGTGTAGCTCCTGTATCAACCAGGAAAGAAACCTTATGACCCATCACTTTTCCTTCTACATAGGGTCCCCTATGATCTACCTCTAAGGACGCTGCAAGCCTGCACTCCTCACTATCTGAACAATCATCTGACCATTCATCATTTATTCCATCCTCACCACGCAATGGGAATTGTTGTACTGTATTATTTTGACTCTTTGTTTGACCTGTGACCTGTTGAGGAAGCATCACCTGTTGCTGTCCCATTGGAGCTAATGGTAACTGCATTTGCTGTGTAGGTACCATGGGAATCTGCTGTTGTACCTGCTGCATCTGTGTTGGTTGAACACCTGGCATTTGCATCTGTTGCCTGGGCTGTAGCCCATGCATCTGTACCAGGTTATTCTGGAAGTTCGGATTTTGACCCCTCACTTTTTGACCCCTCACATTTTGAAATGTACCGACATCATTGCTTTGTTGAATAACACCATCCTGCACCACCATTGGGCATTCCCGCTTCCAATGCCCCATGACACCTTTTTCATCCCTTGCACATCATTTTGAACCACAACAGTATTCATATCTGGACCGCGATTCACAAAACCTCCTCGACCTCGTCCTCTCGGTTGTGCCTGGAACATTCCATTTCCCTGTGGTTGCTGCTGTACCATCTGCTGTATTCCATTTTCCTGCATCCCTGCTTGAGCTGCTCTAATTTGCATCACCATCACCTTCTCCTTCAGCTTTCTTTGTTTCAATTCGATCTCATCACTACAGTATTTCGCATACTGCAACACCTCATCAATCGGCTTTGCTTGCCAACAGATCAAATGATTCTTAATCATCTGACTAATCTCTGGTCTCAGCCCTTCAACAAACCTGAACACAAGGCGATTCATGTGTTTCGGCTCTATGACCTCAGTGCCACTGTAATGTTTGAATGCCTTCAACAACCTCTCATAGTAAGCATGTATCGACCCTTTGCCCTCCTGAGATGTTCGATCAATTTTCTGCCAATCAGTCACTTTCGGCGACACTTTCTGCTTCAAAAACTCAATCACCTTATGATAATACCTCATCACTTCAGAAGACAATGCTCCAGTAACCTTGTCCCTTGCCGGTTCTTCTGTCGGCCAATCCACACCTCTCTTACACTCAAGCCACAAATCAGCTGGTACTATGATCTCAAACAAGGTGTTAAAATCTTCCCAGAGACATTTTGCAAGCTTCACAAACCTGTCTGTCTGCTGATACCACTCTATCGGCTTCTCCCTTAATCTGGGATAGTCATTTGTGAATGACAGGATATCGCCTCTAGACCACGGTGCATGGACTAAAACTCCTCCAACTGTTTCTCTCATTGGTAACATCTTTATAGTCCCTGTGTCTGGTGCAGCTTTAGCCTGTTTTGGTTCCGGACCGTCACCTTTTTCTTTATCTCTCTTCTTTGCCCATCTGCCTTCCCACTTCTCTAAACCCCCCAGATTTGAGCACTCTGTAATATCTCTTTGAGATGTGCCTTCATTCCAGTGGATCTCACATGATCGAAGTCTTTAGGCTCAAAATCTAACCAGTAACTCCTCTTCAAATGCTTAGTAGTATCTAAGTGTAGGAAGTTGGCTCTGTATGTGCTATTTCAAAGTAAGGAATAGCATGCACAGAGTCCAAGGGTTCCCCTTAGAGGTAAAATAGTGGTAAAAATAGATAATACTAATGCTCTATTTTGTGGTAGTGTGGTCGAGCAGTAGGCTTATCCAAGGAGTAGTGTTAAGCATTTGTTGTACATACACATAGACAATAAATGAGGTACACACACTCAGAGACAAATCCAGCCAATAGGTTTTGTTATAGAAAAATATATTTTCTTAGTTTATTTTAAGAACCACAGGTTCAAATTTAACATGTAATATCTGGTTTGAAAGGTATTGCAGGTAAGTACATTAGGAACTTTGAATCATTTCAATTGCATGTATACTTTTCAAGTTATTCACCAATAGCTATTTCAAAAGTGGACACAGTGCAATTTTCACAGTTCCTGGGGGAGGTAAGTTTTTGTTAGTTTTACCAGGTAAGTAAGACACTTACAGGGTTCAGTTCTTGGTCCAAGGTAGCCCACCGTTGGGGGTTCAGAGCAACCCCAAAGTTACCACACCAGCAGCTCAGGGCCGGTCAGGTGCAGAGTTCAAAGTGGTGCCCAAAACGCATAGGCTATAATGGAGAGAAGGGGGTGCCCCGGTTCCGGTCTGCTTGCAGGTAAGTACCCGCGTCTTCGGAGGGCAGACCAGGGGGGTTTTGTAGGGCACCGGGGGGGACACAAGCCCACACAGAAATTTCACCCTCAGCAGCGCGGGGGCGGCCGGGTGCAGTGTAGAAACAAGCGTCGGGTTTTCAATGTTAGTCTATGAGAGATCAAGGGATCTCTTTAGCGCTGCAGGCAGGCAAGGGGGGGCTTCCTCGGGGAAACCTCCACTTGGACAAGGGAGAGGGACTCCTGGGGGTCACTTCTGCAGTGAAAGTCCGGTCCTTCAGGTCCTGGGGGCAGCGGGTGCAGGGTCTTTTCCAGGCGTCTGGACTTAGGTTTCAGAGAGTCGCGGTCAGGGGAAGCCTCGGGATTCCCTCTGCAGGCGGCGCTGTGGGGGCTCAGGGGGACAGGTTTTGGTACTCACAGTCGTAGAGTAGTCCGGGGGTCCTCCCTGAGGTGTTGGTTCTCCACCAGCCGAGTCGGGGTCGCCGGGTGCAGTGTTGCAAGTCTCACGCTTCTTGCGGGGAGTTGCAGGGTTCTTTAAAGCTGCTTCTTGAAACAAAGTTGCAGTCTTTTTGGAGCAGGTCCGCTGTCCTCGGGAGTTTCTTGTCGTCATCGAAGCAGGGCAGTCCTCAGAGGATTCAGAGGTCGCTGGTCCCTTTGGAAGGCGTCGCTGGAGCAGAGTTCTTTGGAAGGCAGGAGACAGGCCGGTGAGTTTCTGGAGCCAAGGCAGTTGTTGTCTTCTGGTCTTCCTCTGCAGGGGTTTTCAGCTGGGCAGTCCTTCTTGTTGTTGTTGCAGGAATCTGATTTTCTAGGGTTCAGGGTAGCCCTTAAATACTAAATTTAAGGGCGTGTTTAGGTCTGGGGGGTTAGTAGCCAATGGCTACTAGCCCTGAGGGTGGGTACACCCTCTTTGTGCCTCCTCCCAAGGGGAGGGGGTCACAATCCTAACCCTATTGGGGGAATCCTCCATCTGCAAGATGGAGGATTTCTAAAAGTTAGAGTCACCTCAGCTCAGGACACCTTAGGGGCTGTCCTGACTGGCCAGTGACTCCTCCTTGTTGCTTTCTTTGTTCCCTCCAGCCTTGCCGCCAAAAGTGGGGGCCGTGGCCGGAGGGGGCGGGCAACTCCACTAAGCTGGAGTGCCCTGCTGGGCTGTGACAAAGGGGTGAGCCTTTGAGGCTCACCGCCAGGTGTTACAGCTCCTGCCTGGGGGAGGTGTTAGCATCTCCACCCAGTGCAGGCTTTGTTACTGGCCTCAGAGTGACAAAGGCACTCTCCCCATGGGGCCAGTAACATGTCTCTAGTGTGGCAGGCTGCTGGAACTAGTCAGCCTACACAGACAGTCGGTTAAGTTTCAGGGGGCACCTCTAAGGTGCCCTCTGGGGTGTATTTTGCAATAAAATGTACACTGGCATCAGTGTGCATTTATTGTGCTGAGAAGTTTGATACCAAACTTCCCAGTTTTCAGTGTAGCCATTATGGTGCTGTGGAGTTCGTGTTTGACAAACTCCCAGACCATATACTCTTATGGCTACCCTGCACTTACAATGTCTAAGGTTTTGTTTAGACACTGTAGGGGTACCATGCTCATGCACTGGTACCCTCACCTATGGTATAGTGCACCCTGCCTTAGGGCTGTAAGGCCTGCTAGAGGGGTGACTGACCTATACTTGCATAGGCAGTGAGAGGCTGGCATGGCACCCTGAGGGGGGGTGCCATGTCGACTTACTCGTTTGGTTCTTGCCAGCACACACAAGCTGGCAAGCAGTGTGTCTGTGCTGAGTGAGAGGTCTCCAGGGTGGCATAAGACATGCTGCATCCCTTAGAGACCTTCCTTGGCATCAGGGCCCTTGGTACTAGAAGTACCAGTTACAAGGGACTTATCTGGATGCCAGGGTCTGCCAATTGTGGATACAAAAGTACAGGTTAGGGAAAGACCACTGGTGCTGGGGCCTGGTTAGCAGGCCTCAGCACACTTTCAATTGTAAACATAGCATCAGCAAAGGCAAAAAGTCAGGAGGCAACCATGCCAAGGAGGCATTTCCTTACACAACCCCCCCCCAAACGAAAGAGGATGAGACTAACCTTTCCCAAGAGAGTCTTCATTTTCTAAGTGGAAGAACCTGGAAAGGCCATCTGCATTGGCATGGGCAGTCCCAGGTCTGTGTTCCACTATAAAGTCCATTCCCTGTAGGGAGATGGACCACCTCAACAGTTTAGGATTTTCACCTTTCATTTGCATCAGCCATTTGAGAGGTCTGTGGTCAGTTTGAACTAGGAAGTGAGTCCCAAAGAGGTATGGTCTCAGCTTCTTCAGGGACCAAACCACAGCAAAGGCCTCCCTCTCAATGGCACTCCAACGCTGCTCCCTGGGGAGTAACCTCCTGCTAATGAAAGCAACAGGCTGGTCAAGGCCATCATCATTTGTTTGGGACAAAACTGCCCCTATCCCATGTTCAGAGGCATCTGTCTGCACAATGAACTGCTTAGAATAATCTGGAGCTTTTAGAACTGGTGCTGAGCACATTGCTTGTTTCAGGGTGTCAAAGGCCTGTTGGCATTCCACAGTCCAGTTCACTTTCTTGGGCATTTTCTTGGAGGTGAGTTCAGTGAGGGCTGTCACAATGGATCCATATCCCTTCACAAACCTCCTGTAATACCCAGTCAAGCCAAGGAATGCCCTGACTTGAGTCTGGGTTTTTGGAGCTACCCAGTCCAGAATAGTCTGGATCTTGGGTTGGAGTGGCTGAACTTGGCCTCCACCTACAAGGTGGCCCAAGTAAACCACAGTTCCCTGCCCTATCTGGCATTTGGATGCCTTGATAGAGAGGCCTGCAGATTGCAGAGCCTTCAAAACCTTCTTCAGGTGGACCAGGTGATCCTGCCAGGTGGAGCTAAAGACAGCAATATCATCAAGATAAGCTGTGCTAAAGGACTCCAAGCCAGCAAGGACTTGATTCACCAACCTTTGGAAGGTGGCAGGGGCATTCTTTAAACCAAAGGGCATAACAGTAAACTGATAATGCCCATCAGGTGTGGAGAATGCTGTTTTCTCTTTTGCTCCAGGTGCCATTTTTATTTGCCAGTACCCTGCTGTCAAGTCAAAGGTACTTAAGAATTTGGCAGCACCTAATTTATCTATGAGCTCATCAGCTCTAGGAATTGGATGAGCATCTGTCTTGGTGACAGAATTGAGCCCTCTGTAGTCCACACAAAACCTCATCTCTTTCTTTCCATCTTTGGTGTGAGGTTTGGGGACTAAGACCACTGGGCTAGCCCAGGGGCTGTCAGAGCTCTCAATTACTCCCAATTCCAGCATCTTGTGGACTTCCACCTTAATGCTTTCCTTAACATGGTCAGACTGTCTAAAGATTTTGTTTTTGACAGGCATGCTGTCTCCTGTGTCCACATCATGGGTACACAGGTGTGTCTGACCAGGGGCTAGGGAGAAGAGTTCAGGAAACTGTTGTAGGACTCTCCTACAATCAGCTTGCTGTTGGCCAGAGAGGGTGTCTGAGTAGATCACTCCATCTACTGAGCCATCTTTTGGGTCTGATGACAGAAGATCAGGGAGAGGTTCACTCTCTGCCTCCTGATCCTCATCTGTTACCATCAACAGATTCACATCAGCCCTGTCATGGAAGAGCTTAAGGCGGTTCACATGGATCACCCTCTTGGGGCTCCTGCTTGTGCCCAGGTCCACCAGGTAGGTGACCTGACTCTTCCTTTCTAGCACTGGGTAAGGGCCACTCCATTTGTCCTGGAGTGCCCTGGAAGCCACAGGCTCCAGAACCCAGACTTTCTGCCCTGGTTGGAACTCAACCAGTGCAGCCTTTTGGTCATACCAAAACTTCTGGAGCTGTTGGCTGGCCTCAAGGTTTTTGGTTGCCTTTTCCATGTACTCTGCCATTCTAGAGCGAAGGCCAAGTACATAGTCCACTATGTCTTGTTTAGGCTCATGAAGAGGTCTCTCCCAGCCTTCTTTAACAAGAGCGAGTGGTCCCCTTACAGGGTGACCAAACAGAAGTTCAAAGGGTGAGAATCCCACTCCCTTCTGTGGCACCTCTCTGTAAGCAAAAAGCAGACATGGCAAGAGGACATCCCATCTCCTTTTGAGTTTTTCTGGGAGCCCCATGATCATGCCTTTTAATGTCTTGTTGAATCTCTCAACTAAGCCATTAGTTTGTGGATGGTATGGTGTAGTGAATTTGTAAGTCACTCCACACTCATTCCACATGTGTTTTAGGTATGCTGACATGAAGTTGGTACCTCTGTCAGACACCACCTCCTTAGGGAAACCCACTCTGGTAAAGATACCAATGAGGGCCTTGGCTACTGCAGGGGCAGTAGTTGACCTAAGGGGAATAGCTTCAGGATACCTAGTAGCATGATCCACTACTACTAGGATGTACATATTTCCTGAGGCTGTGGGAGGTTCCAGTGGACCAACTATGTCCACACCCACTCTTTCAAAGGGGACCCCCACCACTGGAAGTGGAATGAGGGGGGCCTTTGGGTGCCCACCTGTCTTACCACTGGATGGACAGGTGGGGCAGGAGAGGCAAAACTCCTTAACCTTCTGGGACATATTGGGCCAGTAGAAGTGGTTGACTAACCTCTCCCACGTCTTGGTTTGTCCCAAATGCCCAGCAAGGGGAATATCATGGGCTAAGGTCAGAATAAACTCTCTGAACGACTGAGGCACTACCACTCTCCTAGTGGCACCAGGTTTGGGGTCTCTGGCCTCAGTGTACAGGAGTCCATCTTCCCAATAGACCCTATGTGTTCCATTTTTCTTGCCCTTGGACTCTTCAGCAGCTTGCTGCCTAAGGCCTTCAAGAGAGGGACAGGTTTCTTGTCCCTTACACAGCTCCTCCCTTGAGGGTCCCCCTGGGCCTAAGAGCTCAACCTGATAAGGTTCAAGTTCCAAAGGCTCAGTTCCCTCAGAGGGCAGAACTTCTTCCTGAGAAGAGAGGTTCTCTTTTTCTGACTGTGTTGCAGTTGGTTTCCCAACTGACTTTCCTTTTCTCTTGGTAGGCTGGGCCATTTTTCCAGACTCCAGCTCTACTTTTTCACCCTGTGCCTTGCATTGTGCTCTTGTTTTTACACACACCAGTTCAGGGATACCCAGCATGGCTGCATGGGTTTTTAGTTCTACCTCAGCCCATGCTGAGGACTCCAGGTCATTTCCAAGCAGACAGTCTACTGGGATGTTTGAGGAGACCACCACCTGTTTCAGGCCATTGACCCCTCCCCATTCTAAAGTTACCATTGCCATGGGATGTGCTTTAGTCTGATTGTCAGCGTTGGTGACTGTATAAGTTTTTCCAGTCAGGTATTGGCCAGGGGAAACCAGTTTCTCTGTCACCATGGTGACACTGGCACCTGTATCCCTCAGGCCCTCTACACTTGTCCCATTAATAAAGAGCTGCTGCCTGTATTTTTGCATGTTAGGCGGCCAGGCAGCTAGTGTGGCTAAATCCACCCCACCCTCAGAGACTAGAGTAGCTTCAGTGTGGACCCTGATTTGCTCTGGGCACACTGTTGATCCCACTTGGAGACTAGCCATTCCAGTGTTACCTGGATTGGAGTTTGGAGTGGAACCTTTCTTGGGACAGGCCTTGTCTCCAGTTTGGTGTCCAGACTGACTACAGTTTCGACACCAGGCCTTTTTGGGATCAAAGTTTTTACCCTTGTACCCAGGATTGTTTTGTGAAGAGGCTCTGGGCCCACCCTCCTGTGCAGGTTTTTGGGGGCCTGTAGAAGACTCTTTACTATTTTTATTTTTGGCTGTCTCACCACCTTTCCCCTGGGGAGGTTTTGTGACCCCTTTCTTTTGGTCACCCCCTGTGGAAGTTTTGGACACCCTAGTCTTGACCCAATGGTCCGCCTTCTTTCCCATTTCTTGGGGAGAAATTGGTCCTAGGTCTACCAGATGCTGATGCAGTTTATCATTGAAACAATTACTTAACAGGTGTTCTTTCACAAATAAATTGTACAGCCCATCATAATTACTTACACCACTGCCTTGAATCCAACCATCTAGTGTTTTTGCTGAGTAGTCTACAAAGTCAACCCAGGTCTGGCTCGAGGATTTTTGAGCCCCCCTGAATCTAATCCTATACTCCTCAGTGGAGAATCCAAAGCCCTCAATCAGGGTACCCTTCATGAGGTCATAAGATTCTGCATCTTTTCCAGAGAGTGTGAGGAGTCTATCCCTACACTTTCCTGTGAACATTTCCCAAAGGAGAGCACCCCAGTGAGATCTGTTCACTTTTCTGGTTACACAAGCCCTCTCAAAAGCTGTGAACCATTTGGTGATGTCATCACCATCTTCATATTTAGTTACAATCCCTTTAGGGATTTTCAACATGTCAGGAGAATCTCTGACCCTATTTATGTTGCTGCCACCATTGATGGGTCCTAGGCCCATCTCTTGTCTTTCCCTCTCTATGGCTAGGATCTGTCTTTCCAAGCCAATCTTTTGGCCATCCTGGCTAACTGGATGTCCTCTTCACTGGAGTTATCCTCAGTGATTTCAGAGTTGTTGGTCCCTCCTGTGAGGGAACCAGCATCTCTGACTATTATTTGTGGAGTCAGGGCTTGAGTAGCCCTGCTCTCCCTAAGTAGGACTGGAGGGGGGGAATTTCCCTCCAAGTCACTATCTTCATCCTCTGAGTTGCCACCCTCAGAGGGGTTGGCCTTTTCAAACTCTGCCAAAAGCTCCTGGAGCTGTACTTTGGTAGGTTTGGGGCCCATTGCTATTTTCTTTAGTTTACAGAGTGACCTTAGCTCTCTCATCTGTAGATGGAGGTAAGGTGTGGTGTCGAGTTCCACCACAGCCACATCTGTGCTAGACATTTTGCTTCTAAAAGTTGGAATACTTTTTAAGAATCTAAAACTGGTTCTAGAATCTAATTCAAACTTTTACAAACTTTTAAACTCTAAAAGAAATGCTAAACAGGATCTAACACAAAGCCCTAGCAGGTCTTTTAAGAATTTAGAAAACTTTTCAAATTGCAAAAATCAATTTCTAATGACAATTTTGGAATTTGTCGTGTGATCAGGTATTGGCTGAGTAGTCCAGCAAATGCAAAGTCTTGTACCCCACCGCTGATCCACCAATGTAGGAAGTTGGCTCTGTATGTGCTATTTCAAAGTAAGGAATAGCATGCACAGAGTCCAAGGGTTCCCCTTAGAGGTAAAATAGTGGTAAAAATAGATAATACTAATGCTCTATTTTGTGGTAGTGTGGTCGAGCAGTAGGCTTATCCAAGGAGTAGTGTTAAGCATTTGTTGTACATACACATAGACAATAAATGAGGTACACACACTCAGAGACAAATCCAGCCAATAGGTTTTGTTATAGAAAAATATCTTTTCTTAGTTTATTTTAAGAACCAAAGGTTCAAATTTAACATGTAATATCTTGTTTGAAAGGTATTGCAGGTAAGTACATTAGGAACTTTGAATCATTTCAATTGCATGTATACTTTTCAAGTTATTCACCAATAGCTATTTCAAAAGTGGACACAGTGCAATTTTCACAGTTCCTGGGGGAGGTAAGTTTTTGTTAGTTTTACCAGGTAAGTAAGACACTTACAGGGTTCAGTTCTTGGTCCAAGGTAGCCCACCGTTGGGGGTTCAGAGCAACCCCAAAGTTACCACACCAGCAGCTCAGGGCCGGTCAGGTGCAGAGTTCAAAGTGGTGCCCAAAACGCATAGGCTAGAATGGAGAGAAGGGGGTGCCCCGGTTCCGGTCTGCTTGCAGGTAAGTACCCGCGTCTTCGGAGGGCAGACCAGGGGGGTTTTGTAGGGCACCGGGGGGGACACAAGCCCACACAGAAATTTCACCCTCAGCAGCACGGGGGCGGCCGGGTGCAGTGTAGAAACAAGCGTCGGGTTTTCAATGTTAGTCTATGAGAGATCAAGGGATCTCTTTAGCGCTGCAGGCAGGCAAGGGGGGGCTTCCTCGGGGAAACCTCCACTTGGACAAGGGAGAGGGACTCCTGGGGGTCACTTCTGCAGTGAAAGTCCGGTCCTTCAGGTCCTGGGGGCTGCGGGTGCAGGGTCTTTTCCAGGCGTCGGGACTTAGGTTTCAGAGAGTCGCGGTCAGGGGAAGCCTCGGGATTCCCTCTGCAGGCGGCGCTGTGGGGGCTCAGGGGGGACAGGTTTTGGTACTCACAGTCGTAGAGTAGTCCGGGGGTCCTCCCTGAGGTGTTGGTTCTCCACCAGCCGAGTCAGGGTCGCCGGGTGCAGTGTTGCAAGTCTCACGCTTCTTGCGGGGAGTTGCAGGGTTCTTTAAAGCTGCTTCTTGAAACAAAGTTGCAGTCTTTTTGGAGCAGGTCCGCTGTCCTCGGGAGTTTCTTGTCGTCGTTGAAGCAGGGCAGTCCTCAGAGGATTCAGAGGTCGCTGGTCCCTTTGGAAGGCGTCGCTGGAGCAGAGTTCTTTGGAAGGCAGGAGACAGGCCGGTGAGTTTCTGGAGCCAAGGCAGTTGTTGTCTTCTGGTCTTCCTCTGCAGGGGTTTTCAGCTGGGCAGTCCTTCTTGTTGTTGTTGCAGGAATCTGATTTTCTAGGGTTCAGGGTAGCCCTTAAATACTAAATTTAAGGGCGTGTTTAGGTCTGGGGGGTTAGTAGCCAATGGCTACTAGCCCTGAGGGTGGGTACACCCTCTTTGTGCCTCCTCCCAAGGGGAGGGGGTCACAATCCTAACCCTATTGGGGGAATCCTCCATCTGCAAGATGGAGGATTTCTAAAAGTTAGAGTCACCTCAGCTCAGGACACCTTAGGGGCTGTCCTGACTGGCCAGTGACTCCTCCTTGTTGCTTTCTTTGTTCCCTCCAGCCTTTCCGCCAAAAGTGGGGGCCGTGGCCGGAGGGGGCGGGCAACTCCACTAAGCTGGAGTGCCCTGCTGGGCTGTGACAAAGGGGTGAGCCTTTGAGGCTCACCGCCAGGTGTTACAGCTCCTGCCTGGGGGAGGTGTTAGCATCTCCACCCAGTGCAGGCTTTGTTACTGGCCTCAGAGTGACAAAGGCACTCTCCCCATGGGGCCAGTAACATGTCTCTAGTGTGGCAGGCTGCTGGAACTAGTCAGCCTACACAGACAGTCGGTTAAGTTTCAGGGGGCACCTCTAAGGTGCCCTCTGGGGTGTATTTTGCAATAAAATGTACACTGGCATCAGTGTGCATTTATTGTGCTGAGAAGTTTGATACCAAACTTCCCAGTTTTCAGTGTAGCCATTATGGTGCTGTGGAGTTCGTGTTTGACAAACTCCCAGACCATATACTCTTATGGCTACCCTGCACTTACAATGTCTAAGGTTTTGTTTAGACACTGTAGGGGTACCATGCTCATGCACTGGTACCCTCACCTATGGTATAGTGCACCCTGCCTTAGGGCTGTAAGGCCTGCTAGAGGGGTGACTGACCTATACTTGCATAGGCAGTGAGAGGCTGGCATGGCACCCTGAGGGGGGTGCCATGTCGACTTACTCGTTTGGTTCTTGCCAGCACACACAAGCTGGCAAGCAGTGTGTCTGTGCTGAGTGAGAGGTCTCCAGGGTGGCATAAGACATGCTGCATCCCTTAGAGACCTTCCTTGGCATCAGGGCCCTTGGTACTAGAAGTACCAGTTACAAGGGACTTATCTGGATGCCAGGGTCTGCCAATTGTGGATACAAAAGTACAGGTTAGGGAAAGACCACTGGTGCTGGGGCCTGGTTAGCAGGCCTCAGCACACTTTCAATTGTAAACATAGCATCAGCAAAGGCAAAAAGTCACGGGGCAACCATGCCAAGGAGGCATTTCCTTACACAAAGTCTATGCTGTATTTGTCTGCTAGGTTCGCCAACCTCTGATGCACCTTACCCAGTTCTTTGGTTATCTTGGGGCATAGGTACCTCAATTCTGCTTCTGTGTATGACTCCAATCTGTTCACCTCCATCGTTCCTTCTACTAACTCTGCAGCTTCCACACCCAGCCTCACAAAATTCAGGTATTCTTCTCTTCTGAGCGCTCTGTATTCACCGAAGTAGTCTGTTGAGTGTTGAGTTTGTCTAACCACTTGTTCAATTGTTGCGCTGTCAAACCTTGCAACAAGACATTTCCAGACTGCACCAATGGTGTCTGTGTCGTATTTGTACTCATTACCTGTGGGGTTAGTGTACCTAATCCTGCTTGCCTCATCGTTTCTAAAGGAACCCCAATCGGACTAAAGTCCAACAAGGATCTAGACCTTTCGGCTGTCTGTCCTCCCTGTATCATTCCCTGCAAGTTTCCTGTGGACCCTCCTCTTATTGCCTCTTGAGTCATTACTCCCTGATCACATACGCCAGACTTAGCTTGCGCATATAAGTCACTGGCGGACCAACAGTAATTGGCAATGATATAGCAGCTGGCGTCTGTCCAATTCCCAAACCCTGTGGAGCATTTATAGCTTGATTTATCATGGGTGCTGTGGCTACCGATTGCGGTCCTGCAACAGAAGTATAACTCAGGACCATCTGCTGCTGCGGCTGGGGCAGGAATTGTGGAGTTGGCTCAATCTGCACTAACTTTGACCTTGTGTATACCGTATCAGGCGGCACCATTAAGCTTGTAGTTGTCTCTAGTACTGGGACATCAGGATAAAGCCTCTGAATTGGTGGCGGCTGCAACTGTATCTGCGTATCTGGAGCAGTGGGTACACTGACACCATTCTGTATCCAAGCTGTATCTCTTGTCTGCACTGTATTCGTGATTTTCTTATTCTGTACTGGATCTTCAGGACCCACACTAGTACTCTGTGTATTATCATTCATGGCATATGGTGACGGGCGATCATGTAACAACTGATGAAGAAACTCTTCATCGTCCGAATCATCTGCATCTGCCCAAGACCTCTGGGTCTCCTTTGGCTTACTAGAGCTCTTATCTGTCTTACAAAGGGCCTTTTTTCCCTGTGCCTCATCTTCTTGTGTTATTGCCGGAAACATCCTAATTCCGTCAACTATTCCCCTTCTCCACATCTTGGTCTCACTGTTCCAGTTAGCCTCCACTAAAGTCTTTTCTGCTTTTTTCATTCTCCTCATAAATTTCTGCTGTCTATGTCGTATGGCCATTAAATCCCAGACCGATAATGCCTCATACTGAGCTGGTCTCGGGGCGGTTTTTGCTCACTTAACACCCTTCGCAAATTTTCCAAAATTCTTATATTAAACGTCCTGTATTCCGGGAACGCTAAACATCCCTCCTTCTCTGTCAGTTTGCACCACTGCTTTACCAAAGGCATGGTGCGACTCCCTTCTCTTCCATTACAATATAAGCCGGAGTGTCCTCTGGCGGTGTAGGCTCCCCCACACTCGCTGTAATGTATGTATCTCCCCTCAAAGCACACTTTAGCGCCTTGAAAAACTTCATTTTTGCGTCTATTATTTTGTCTTAGAATCTAATCAGGAAGTGACTTTAATTCCCAGAACACTCTTCGCCTACCTTCTCAACCAATTGCCTCTCACGGACGGCTGCCAATCCGATCGCGACTCCTCTTGGCAACTGACCTATCCCAGCACGGCTCAAATGACGTCAGACTCACACACATTGCAACTGACAAAGTCTTGCGGCTTGTCTTTCTCACACAGAGAAACTAATGCGATATATTGCGAGCACCTTTAACAACAAAAACCCAAATTTGCCGGTTTACTACAGGAAGGGTAACACAATCGCTTCAGAACTTTACAGAGATTTCACTTGAAGCCTCGGCCGCTACTCTCTCCTTCTCAGCTCCCGCACTCGCAAGCAGAATTCGACCCGCAAATCCTACTCTCGACTTGTCAATGGTTCGTTCTAGTGCACTTTAGAACTTGCCAAATCTCCATCGAAGGTTTCACTCACACAATTCGACTCAAACTGGACTTGTCAACCACGCCCGATTGACCTATTAAACCACACAAATTACAACATAAACCAAGTGTCTCCTACACTTGTCAATATACTCCGGAGTCTTAGACCACGACGGGTCCGTACATCACCAACAACCACGTGGACAATTTTTTAGCACAAAGCACCACATTCACATGAAGTTCGACTACTTCCCTACTCTCATACTGCGGAGTACGCCCACTCCTACTAAAACAACATTACCTGGCCTAAATTCACACAAACTTCACAAATCACCTGCAATATGCATAAGCTGAGCAAGCGCAAGTTCTACACCACACATGCTAGAATGCCGAGAACATACCCAACTCACTTAGGCAAGCTCCGAGATTCCGGTAAAGTCATGGGGAATTTAGAGACACATCATACCTCCAATTTGCATCATCTCAGAAAACAATTTTAAACAATGGTCCTTCGTCCTAGGGCTCCCAAAGGGCCAAGCCACCCTATGCTACCAGAACTGTTAACTCGTCCCTTTCTAGTTAATTTATTCACTCTGGGACTCGTTTTAGGCCAATTAATCTTTTGACCCTGATTGAAGACACCTTAGGACGAGATAACTGATCAACATGTCAATTAATATATCAATAACGTCATCAATAAGACTCAAAGACCACCATGACCTTTCAGTCATGAATAACCACACCAGTTTAGTATGATTTTCTGATATTTATTCCCTATTGATTATAATTCTAATAGCAAGTTTATTAGTCTCAAACCCAAGAAACACATCAACATTGTCGTAATTTGGCAACACGGATATGATTTCATCAAAGCAAAGATCACAAACATTAGAACATAGCACAACGTCGACATAGGTTAACCTTAGCAGAGTATCATTGGCGCATTATTCAACAAAGCATCGATCCAGTCATTTGTCTATTTGCGTCCGTTTAGTGAACCCCTTAACTAACCTCGAATTAGCATTGGCATGTTGGGCTTCATGCAAAACAATTTGTCAACATCAATTTAGAAAACATCTATCTATGGTCTCTGTCAAAAGAAGCAGTTGGTACCTAGAAAGGTAAAGCAAATAGACAATTACATTTCGTCATAATATAGTTACCCTCCGTAATGAGTCAGCATACAGAGTCAGTCTCTTCCTCAGGACATCAGTTGATTCGCCATCAGCCAGAAACACAGCAAAGTTCAGCAAGATGGGGTAAGTAAGGACACTTCCCTCATAAGGAGAAGAAGCAGAGAACGGACAAGATAAGGAATAAGGATGGTTTGAAGAACCAAACAACAAAGTCTCTAAGCAGAGTGACAAAGTGTCTGGGTAATAGCAAGAGTTCGCAATGGCATCCCATTCAGCGTCTACAACCCAAACATTATTTTATTTTTATAATTGGTTGTATTATACTCCTATAGATCTTTATAAATTTAAACTTACTACAGACAGTAAGTGCTGGTCCTGTTCTAAAGAAAAAAGCCATTATATGCACATGTTTTTTGAGTGCCCTTCAGTACACACTTTTTGGAAACAAGTTTGGGATAAAGTCAATCAAATTTTGTCCATCAATGTACCCTTCAGTATATTACATATTTTTTGGGCAGTACCTAACCTATTTGGCATTCCCAATCCCTGCTTGGCAAACTGGCTGATTTACTCATTGCTAGGGCACTGCAAATTATAACTTCTAATTGGAAAGATGCCACAAAAATATCTGTTGTAGCTAGTGGAATCTGATTTACTATAATCACAGAATGGATCGAGCAAATGCTAATACTACTCAACTGTTAATTAAAAGAGACAAGTTATGGCTTCCTCTCACTTCTTTTCTTTCACAACACAAGACCTTTCATACTACTGTTAATACTGCTTTTGAACCTCCTTGAATGTCCTTTTTTGTGTTCTTTCTCTTTTTTCTGTTTTTTATTTAGAATTAATGATTGCTCTATTGAGAACATGTGATCTTCATTTTGCATTGTTTTCATTTTTCTTTTCTTTTATCTCTTCTCTTTCTTCTTTACTCAAATATAACAAAAATGCTATTATTTTATGGTACAATATTTATTCTGATTGTGTATATAAATTGTTTTTATAGGTATAATTATCCTTATGACTTTTTTTTGTTCCAATGTAGTTATCTTACTGTACTGATGTTTGCTAATTTATCAAATAAATCATTATTAAACACAAAAAAACATAGGCCCTCATTACACCCCTGGGGGTAAATCCCACTTACCGCCGTGCTGATGGCCGCCAACATACCGTGGCCGCTGCGGATATCCGCTACAGGTATTACAACCCACATCTCGTAATCCGCCACAATACAGACACCCACACAAGTCCGCCACACCAAAGGTCAGTGATAAACTGGCAATAGCAAAACTTACACCGTCACGCCAACAGGAATACGCCCACAGTATCATGACCCACGAATCAATGCCACGGTCATTCAACCGCGGTAAACCATTGGCGGTCAAAATACACACACATTTACAAAACACAACCACATTGGACAATTCAAAATACACACACCTGATACACATACAGACACCACACCCAGACACTCACACCACTATAAAACACACAGCCACATTACCCACAACCCCTTATAACGACATTTTTGGAAGAAGCAGAGAGAGAGAGAATAGCAAACACAACACCAGCATCCACAGGCACACAACATCCTCACTCATACAACATCCACGCACCTCAAAGAACACACCCCAACACAACACATCACACAGCACAACAAACATCACCTCACACATCACCCACACCACATTACGGCACCTCAAAGACACCCCAGGTTTTCTGAGGAGGAGCTCAGGGTCATGGTGGAGAAAATCATCCGGGTAGAGCCACAGCTATTCGGATCACAGGTGCAGCAGACATCCATTGCAAGGAAGATGGAGCTATGGCGGAGAATTGTCTACAGGGTCAATGCAGTGGGACAGCATCCAAGAACACCGGATCACATCAGGAAGAGGTGGAATTACCTATGGGGGAAGGTGTGTTCCGTGGTATCCAGACACCAGGTAGCTGTATAGAGGACTGGCGGTGGACCCCCACCTCCTCCCCCACAACTAACAACATGGGAGGAGCAAGTCTTAGCAATCATGTATCCTGAGGGCCTCACAGGAGTAGCAGTAGGACTGTACTCTGGTAAGGCAAATCTTCACTGCTTTCACCCCCCATCCTACCTGCATGCCATCACAAACTCCTACCCCTACTCTCACACCCATCACCCCAACACCTCACAGATACCCCACTAGCACAACCCACCCATCCCAATACCAAGCCCTGCATGTAACACCAATGCATGGACACCAATCACAGACCTGCATGGACACCCATCACCAAAGCGTGTCCAGTTGAGAGACTCACCCAGGCCACAAAATCACCAGTCACACAAGGGCCAAGGAAATAATGAAAGCACAGGAGTAGAGGGAAACTCACACATTGCACAGGATGGCACACACAGATATAATAACTATGCATTTACACCCCAACAGGACCCCTACCCAACGTCACTGGATAGGAGGTGCCAGCCATATCCACTCCCCCCACAGAAGAGGCTCACAGTGACGACAGCAGCTCTGCACGGCTGCATCAAGATGACCATCCCGGCCCATCTGGGACCTCGGGATAGTCGGTTCCCCTGCCACAGTCCCTAACCACCACTGAACCTCCCCCCTCAGGAAATACCCCCACAGCACCCACCCAGCGGGCCCATGCCACTGTCCCCAGGACACGTCAATCAGCAGTGTGTCCACCACTACAGGGACTCCAGGCAAACTCACTAACCAAAGACAATCAGGGACCTGGGGTGAGTTGCAGTGGGCACACGGTTCAGGGGACAGAGGCACAGGACAACAGGGAAACTGGGAGGACTGCTGTGCGACAGGGGGAGGACAGGCCCAGGGAACCCACTCTCCACAAGGCACTCTCCAACATCATGGGACCATACCACCATTCCCAGGAGACCATGGGCACAGTACTGGCCAAGCTTCAGGAGACCCAGCGGCTGCAGGAGGAACAGTACCTGGGGATCAGGGAGGACTTGAAGTCCATTAACACCACCCTGATGACCATTGCAGGGGTGCTGGCAGACATGGCCAACACCATGAGGGAGACTGAGGCACACCAACGGGCCCCTGACACTAGCCCGAACGATGAACAGCTCTCCACATCCGCCGGCGCTAGTGGACAGGAGGTCCCTCCACAGGACCAACATGCCACCAGCACCCCACCCCCTGCAGAAAGAAAACCACCCCGCAAACAGTCCCTGGGATCCAGGCCCAGACAGAGAACATAGCCAAGACCCCCGCCAGGAAATAGGACTCTCCTGATCGTCACCCTTCTCTCCCACTATGTCACCCTGACCACCTTGAACTGCCATTGCTCCACTTCCTATGCCCCCTCCGACAATGCACCTGTGATACCAAGAGACTGGACTCTACCATGGACATTCCTCCACCATCACCCCAGCCCATTGCATATCACCCTCCACTGATTAGCACTTAAATAAACACCCTTGAATCACAAAACAATCTGGAGTCAGTCAGTACTTTCACAAATGTGTTATTACAACCTCTCTGACAAATATCAATGTTCATTTGCACATACCAAAGTATGACAGCTGTTGGGCAGCAGTAAACATAGCAGAAGGCAGAATGTGGTACCCAGATCTGTGAAAAGGAAAGCCAAAGTGAACTGTCAGGGTCCATACACAGAGGTAAAAAAGCCGAATCATGCAAAGTCCTACAGCAGTCTGATATGGGAGGAGCAGTGCCAGTCTCTTACTCGTGTCTCACTGGAAGTATTGCATGATGATGTTGTTTCGGTTGTCAATATCTTCTTCTTCTGCCTCCTCTTCTTCACTGTCCACAGGCTCCACAGCTGCCACAAGACCAACATAAGGCCCATCCTCCTGCAGAAAAGGCACCTGGCGTCGCAAAGCCAGGTTGTGCAACATACAGCATGCCACGATGATCTGGCACACCTTCTTCAGTGAGTGGTATAGGGAGCCACCTGTCAGATTGAGGCACCGGAACCTGGCCTTCAGGAGGCCGAAAGTCCGCTCTATAATCCTCCTTGTCCGCCCATGTGCCTCATTGTAGCGTTCCTCTGTCCTTGTCCTGAAATTCCTCACTGAGGTCAGTAGCCATGACAGGTTGGGGTAACCAGAGTCACCTGCAAATATCGAGGGGTATCTGTTAGACATACACAAACCCTTAGGGACTCTCCCATACCCAGACACCTATTCAAACTGTGTGGGGACCTTAGGCTCACCTATTAGCCACACACGGTGCCTCTGGAGTTGGGCCATCACATAAGGGATGCTGCTATTCCTCAAAATGTAAGCGTCATGCACTGAGCCAGGATACTTGGCATTCACATGGGAGATGTGCTGGTCTGCCAAACCCACCAACTGCACATTTATGGAATGGTAGCTTTTGCGGTTTCTGTACACCTGTTCATCCCTGCGGAGTGGGACAAATGTCACATGTGCACCATCAATGGCACCAATGATGTTGAGGATATGTCCCAGGGCATAGAAGTCACCTTTCACTGTGGGCAAATCCCCCACCGGGGGAAAACGATGTAGCTGCGCATGTGTTTCAGAAAGGCAGACAACACTCTGGACAACAAGTTAGAGAACATTGGCTGAGACATCCCTGATGCCATGGCCACTGTTGTTTGAAAGGAACCACTGGCTAGGAAATGGAGCACTGACAGGACCTGCACTAGAGGGGGGATTCCTGTGGGATGGTGGATAGCTGACATCAGGTCTGGCTCCAACTGGGCACACAGTTCATGGATTGTGGCTCGATCAAATCTGTAGGTGATAATGATTTGTCTGTCTTCCCTTGTCGGCAGGTCCACCAGGTGTCTGTACACCGGAGGATGACACCATCTCATCATCTGCCCCAGCGGATGTGCCCTATGCAGGAGAAAGGTGAGCAGAGGGTCATATACCACATAGGTTGCACAAGGGTGTTCTGCACTATTGTGATTTAATTGGTGTGTGGCGCTGTCTGTCCGTATTCCTTCCCAAAAGTGCTGTGAAACAGTTAGGTGCCCTGCCATGTGCCCCCCTGAAATGGCAGCTGCCTGACCTGTAAGGAGGGACAAGGGGAAATGAGGTAACTGCGCTGGCGTTGTGCAGCGTTGCGGTAGGTGGTCGAATACCGCTGCGCAATTCAGCATTGGTTATCATTGGGCCCTATGGGTTCCAGGAGCCAATGACGATGTACGCCGGTGGTGACGGTGCGCACCACCATGGACGTGACCACCATTTTCTATCTCTTCACTCACTTGATAGCTGACCTTCAACAGGAGAGGACCTACATTGCAAGTGCTGCTGTGACCTGAGTCTGGAAGCGACAATGGCTACAGTGTCTGGGGAAAGGGCCCCTGCCTTCACCGTGGAGGAGTTGGACCACCTGGTGGATGGGGTCTTCCCCCAGTACATGCTACTCTATGGTCCTCCAGACAAACAGGTGAGTACACTGTGTGCATGGTGGATGGGACATTAATGTATGGAGGGGCGTGGATGGAAGATACATGGGGGGGGGCTGTGGCCTGCATGTGAGGATGGTCAGTGTATGTGTTTCAGGGCATGGGTGGGAAGTTGGGGCCAATGGGTAAGAATAACCGGACGGGGGAGTAAAATCCATTCTTTCTTTACCTTTCCTGTAGGTCAGCGCCCACCAGAAGAGGGGTATTTGGCGTGCCATCGCCAAGGAAGTGTGGACCCTGGGGGTCTATCATAGACACAGCACCCACTGCCTCAAGAGATGGGAGGACCTGCGCCGCTGGAGCAAGAAGACGGTGGAGGCCCAGCTGGGGCTGGCCTCCCAACGTGGAAGGGGTGCCCGTCGCACCATGACCCCCCTGATGTTCCGGATACTGGCGGTGGCATATCCGGAGTTAGATGGGCGCTTGAGGGCATCACAGCAGCCACAAGGGGGTGAGTACAGTCTCATTCAGCTGACTCTGCGCGCTTTACGAAGTGTCTGGGTAGGGGAAGTGTACTGCGGGTTCCCCTTGGCCAGGGCGAACTTGGTAGGGTAGGTCCCTTGTTAGGCCAGCTCTGTGGCACTCCAACCCCAATAGTGGTAGTGGCCATCTACACCTAGTCAGGCTCCTGTGGGTTCCAGGTGTGCAGCAAATGGGCTTAGGCATCATCCCCCATGGGAAGGTGATTTTCCTAAGGGCTGTTAGTGCATGGCCTAGTGCATATGGCTGCTCCCTGTGTGCTGTGTCCGCCAACGGTGGTGTTCTTGCTGGCATTGACCATGTGTATCCTCTGTCTTTCCCCCCTTTTTGTTTTGTCACCCTGTCCTTGTGTGCATTAGCATCATCTGGCGGAGGAGCAGTGGCACCGGCGACGGAGGAAGCTGCAACCCACATGGCCCAGGAGGGTGAATGTACGGTGTCTGAAGGCAACAGTGGGACAGAGGGCGAGGGGAGCTGCACGACGGGGACAGGAGGGGACACCAGCAACAGCGACTCCTCCTCTGATGGGAGCTCCCTTGCGGTGGCGGGCACATCTGTACCCACCGCAACAACAGGTACAGCTGCCACCTCCCTCACCAGCACCTCCCAGCAGCCCCACAGCGTGTTTCCCGTGCCCTCTCACCCAGGAGGGTGGGCATCTCCTTCGCCCCAGGCACCTCAGGCCCTGCCCCAGTCAGCCCTGCTGCCCTCAGTGAGGAGGCTATTGACCTCCTGAGATCCCTCACTGTTGGGCAGTCAACCATTCTGAATGCCATCCAGGGTGTCGAGAGGCATTTGCAACAAACAAATGCGTACCTGGAGGGCATTCATTCTGGCGTGGCGGCCCAACAGAGAGCATTTCAGGCTCGGGTCTCAGCACTGATGGCAACCTTTGACCCTATGTCCAGCCTTCCCCCTCCAACCTCCACTACCCCGACCCAATCCCCTCTACCTCAGCCTATCCCAAGCACACCATTAGACCAGCATGCACACTCATCAACACACAAAAGTGGCTCAGGAAAACATAAGCACCACTCATCCCACAGGCACTCACACAAGCACCATACTCATACAGACACACCAACATCCACTGCCTCCACTGTTTCCCCCTCCTCCACGTCCTCCACCTCCCTCCCTGTCTCGTCTCCATTCACACCTGCATGCACCACATCCTCATCCACTACCTCCATCACCAGCACGCCCATCACCACACACCACTCAAGTGCAATCACCACCCCCACTACCATGCACACGTCCCCTGTGTCCTCTCCCAGTGTGTCTGTGAGCGCTCCTCCCAAAGTTCACAAATGCCGGCACACACCCATTCAACAGCCATCCACCTCACAACAGCCTCCAGCCCATGCACCTTCACCCAAACTCAGCAGACGCACATCTCCTACAACCACTACCTCTTCCTCCACTCCCATAACCCCTCAATCTTCCCGTTCCAGTGTGTCTAAAAAACTTTTCCTAGCTTCAATTGACCTCTTCCCTAAACCTCTCCCCCCATCCTTCCCCTAGGGCCATGATGTCCAGATCCCAGCCCAGCACATCAGCCACAAAATCCTCGCCCAGTGTGGTCCCTGCAAGTCCTGGAACATCGAAGGCTGAACCCATCAGGGCTGCCAGTGTGCCACCTAGAGAGGCCAAGGACCACCCTATTCCGCCACCTGCCAAGGTAAAGAAGGGTCCCGCATGCCAAAGAGAAAGGACGCACCAACCACCCAGCAAGGCCTCTTCCAGAACCAAAGAGGACAGTACCAAGTTCACAGCAGTGACTTCCAAGGTGGGTGAGGGACACAAGGGCAAAGGGAAGTCAGCTCAGGGGATGGAGCCTCTGGGTGAGGGACTGGTGTCACCCCTTCTGCAAGACAGACCAGCAACCTGTACGGCGGTGGCCACCTCCGCAACGACCGCCACCTGTAACGCCACCTGCACGTCTGCTGCCTCTACTACTGTCACCAGCATCATCCCCAGTGAGCACTCTTCCGAGACTGCAGGAGACAGCCTGGTTTCTCCCTCCACAAGTGCAGACACCTGCACCACTGGCAGAATCTCCGCCACAGACACCGCCACAGCCGTTTCCACCTGCCCTGTCATGTGCCCAGCCACTGCCACTACAGCGGACATCAGCAGCATCCCCAATGGGAAGCCATCCAAGGCTGCAGGAGATGTCCTGGACCCTGCACACACTACATGCGGCACCACAACCAGCACTGGCACTACCAGCAGTTGGCAGGCTAAGTCACCGAAGGGTGGATTGTGGCTCTGCCTCCATGGAGTATCATGCTACCTGTTCTCTGAAAATCTTGTGGCTCAGACACCCAGGTGAGGGAATGGGAACTGGCACACCCCAGGTGTAGCATCACTGGGCACAAAGCCCCCTCCAGAACCAGTGGAGAACAGCATCAACTCACCCAGTCCTTGGCAGGATGAAGCACTCTGGGCACAAAGCCCCCTGCAGAACCCGTGGAAGAAGCCACCCACATAAGAGACTGTGGCCTTGCACTCCCCAGGAGCAAGCAGTGGGCAAACCACCCACTTGAGAGACTGTGGCTTTGTACTCCCCAGGACCAAGCAGTGGGCAAACCACCCACTTGAGAGACTATGGCTTTGCACTCCCCAGGAGCAAGCAGTGGGCAAACCACCCACTTGAGAGACTGTGACTTTGCACTCCCCAGGACCAAGCAGTGGGCAAACCACCCACTTGAGAGACTGTGGCTTTGTTCTCCCCAGGACCAAGCAGTGAGCAAACCACCCACTTGAGAGACTGTGGCTTTACACTCCCCAGGACCAAGCAGTGGGCATGGAGCCCCCTCGAGGAGCAGTGTCGTCGTCCCATTATCTGGCTGAGGTGCCCCCACCCTCCCCCCCTGAGGTGCCTGTGTTTTTTTCGACAGTATAAGTAGTGACTTTCAGGTTCTCAGCTGCATGGCATGCCCTAGTAAGAGAAATTAATTCAGCCACTTAAGCAGAGTATACTCTTTCGAGCCAGGATGCTTCTAGGATACCAGTGATTGTGCATACGGCATATCCAGCTCTAAATACTCCCAGTGAGTCTCTCAGGCATGAACCATCAACAAATCGAAGTCTTTAGGCTCAAAATCTAACCAGTAACTCCTCTTCAAATGCTTAGTAGTATCTAAGTCTATGCTGTATTTGTCTGCTAGGTTCGCCAACCTCTGATGCACCTTACCCAGTTCTTTGGTTATCTTGGGGCATAGGTACCTCAATTCTGCTTCTGTGTATGACTCCAATCTGTTCACCTCCATCGTTCCTTCTACTAACTCTGCAGCTTCCACACCCAGCCTCACAAAATTCAGGTATTCTTCTCTTCTGAGCGCTCTGTATTCACCGAAGTAGTCTGTTGAGTGTTGAGTTTGTCTAACCACTTGTTCAATTGTTGCGCTGTCAAACCTTGCAACAAGACATTTCCAGACTGCACCAATGGTGTCTGTGTCGTATTTGTACTCATTACCTGTGGGGTTAGTGTACCTAATCCTGCTTGCCTCATCGTTTCTAAAGGAACCCCAATCGGACTAAAGTCCAACAAGGATCTAGACCTTTCGGCTGTCTGTCCTCCCTGTATCATTCCCTGCAAGTTTCCTGTGGACCCTCCTCTTATTGCCTCTTGAGTCATTACTCCCTGATCACATACGCCAGACTTAGCTTGCCCATATAAGGCACTGGCGGACCAACAGTAATTGGCAATGATATAGCAGCTGGCGTCTGTCCAATTCCCAAACCCTGTGGAGCATTCATAGCTTGATTTATCATGGGTGCTGTGGCTACCGATTGCGGTCCTGTAACAGAAGTATAACTCAGGACCATCTGCTGCTGCGGCTGGGGCAGGAATTGTGGAGTTGGCTCAATCTGCACTAACTTTGACCTTGTGTATACCGTATCAGGCGGCACCATTAAGCTTGTAGTTGTCTCTAGTACTGGGACATCAGGATAAAGCCTCTGAATTGGTGGCGGCTGCAACTGTATCTGCGTATCTGGAGCAGTGGGTACACTGACACCATTCTGTATCCAAGCTGTATCTCTTGTCTGCACTGTATTCGTGATTTTCTTATTCTGTACTGGATCTTCAGGACCCACACTAGTACTCTGTGTATTATCATTCATGGCATATGGTGACGGGCGATCATGTAACAACTGATGAAGAAACTCTTCATCGTCCGAATCATCTGCATCTGCCCAAGACCTCTGGGTCTCCTTTGGCTTACTATAGCTCTTATCTGTCTTACAAAGGGCCTTTTTTCCCTGTGCCTCATCTTCTTGTGTTATTGCCGGAAACATCCTAATTCCGTCAACTATTCCCCTTCTCCACATCTTGGTCTCACTGTTCCAGTTAGCCTCCACTAAAGTCTTTTCTGCTTTTTTCATTCTCCTCATAAATTTCTGCTGTCTATGTCGTATGGCCATTAAATCCCAGACCGATAATGCCTCATACTGAGCTGGTCTCGGGGCGGTTTTTGCTCACTTAACACCCTTCGCAAATTTTCCAAAATTCTTATATTAAACGTCCTGTATTCCGGGAACGCTAAACATCCCTCCTTCTCTGTCAGTTTGCACCACTGCTTTACCAAAGGCATGGTGCGACTCCCTTCTCTTCCATTACAATATAAGCCGGAGTGTCCTCTGGCGGTGTAGGCTCCCCCACACTCGCTGTAATGTATGTATCTCCCCTCAAAGCACACTTTAGCGCCTTGAAAAACTTCATTTTTGCGTCTTTTATTTTGTCTTAGAATCTAATCAGGAAGTGACTTTAATTCCCAGAACACTCTTCGCCTACCTTCTCAACCAATTGCCTCTCACGGACGGCTGCCAATCCGATCGCGACTCCTCTTGGCAACTGACCTATCCCAGCACGGCTCAAATGACGTCAGACTCACACACATTGCAACTGACAAAGTCTTGCGGCTTGTCTTTCTCACACAGAGAAACTAATGCGATATATTGCGAGCACCTTTAACAACAAAAACCCAAATTTGCCGGTTTACTACAGGAAGGGTAACACAATCGCTTCAGAACTTTACAGAGATTTCACTTGAAGCCTCGGCCGCTACTCTCTCCTTCTCAGCTCCCGCACTCGCAAGCAGAATTCGACCCGCAAATCCTACTCTCGACTTGTCAATGGTTCGTTCTAGTGCACTTTAGAACTTGCCAAATCTCCATCGAAGGTTTCACTCACACAATTCGACTCAAACTGGACTTGTCAACCACGCCCGATTGACCTATTAAACCACACAAATTACAACATAAACCAAGTGTCTCCTACACTTGTCAATATACTCCGGAGTCTTAGACCACGACGGGTCCGTACATCACCAACAACCACGTGGACAATTTTTGAGCACAAAGCACCACATTCACATGAAGTTCGACTACTTCCCTACTCTCATACTGCGGAGTACGCCCACTCCTACTAAAACAACATTACCTGGCCTAAATTCACACAAACTTCACAAATCACCTGCAATATGCATAAGCTGAGCAAGCGCAAGTTCTACACCACACATGCTAGAACGCCGAGAACATACCCAACTCACTTAGGCAAGCTCCGAGATTCCGGTAAAGTCATGGGGAATTTAGAGACACATCATACCTCCAATTTGCATCATCTCAGAAAACAATTTTAAACAATGGTCCTTCGTCCTAGGGCCCCCAAAGGGCCAAGCCACCCTATGCTACCAGAACTGTTAACTCGTCCCTTTCTAGTTAATTTATTCACTCTGGGACTCGTTTTAGGCCAATTAATCTTTTAACCCTGATTGAAGACACCTTAGGACGAGATAACTGATCAACATGTCAATTAATATATCAATAACGTCATCAATAAGACTCAAAGACCACCATGACCTTTCAGTCATGAATAACCACACCAGTTTAGTATGATTTTCTGATATTTATTCCCTATTGATTATAATTCTAATAGCAAGTTTATTAGTCTCAAACCCAAGAAACACATCAACATTGTCGTAATTTGGCAACACGGATATGATTTCATCAAAGCAAAGATCACAAACATTAGAACATAGCACAACGTCGACATAGGTTAACCTTAGCAGAGTATCATTGGCGCATTATTCAACAAAGCATCGATCCAGTCATTTGTCTATTTGCGTCCGTTTAGTGAACCCCTTAACTAACCTCGAATTAGCATTGGCATGTTGGGCTTCATGCAAAACAATTTGCCAACATCAATTTAGAAAACATCTATCTATGGTCTCTGTCAAAAGAAGCAGTTGGTACCTAGAAAGGTAAAGCAAATAGACAATTACATTTCGTCATAATATAGTTACCCTCCGTAATGAGTCAGCATACAGAGTCAGTCTCTTCCTCAGGACATCAGTTGATTCGCCATCAGCCAGAAACACAGCAAAGTTCAGCAAGATGGGGTAAGTAAGGACACTTCCCTCATAAGGAGAAGAAGCAGAGAACGGACAAGATAAGGAATAAGGATGGTTTGAAGAACCAAACAACAAAGTCTCTAAGCAGAGTGACAAAGTGTCTGGGTAATAGCAAGAGTTCGCAATGGCATCTCCCTCTAGCTCCTTGTGTCAAAGGTTTTTATCCCTTTTCTGCTGTGCAGTCCCCTTATTTTTGATTGGGTAGGGTTGGCACCCCACTATCTCCATCCAATAGGTTTCCAGTGATTTGATCAACATTGTCACCACATAACAGTTCTCACGTAGTTTATTGGTTCTTGTGATTGATGTCTTCAACGGGTAGAATGTCTGGTATGATTTCATACTCTTGTGGTCCTTTTCGCATCCCTAGTCAGTGGTTCCATTGTCTGTACCGGTTCGGGCAACCTTGTACCTGTAACTAGTCTACACTGTTGCATTCAGCAAGAATGTTTCCTTGAGCAAGTTGAATCTCATGAGAACGGATCTACTACGGTTACACTCATCTTCTAACTTTTGGAAAAGTACGAGTTCATGTCCTTCAGCAAGTCAGCACACTGTACGTTAGAAAAACACATTTAATATGAAGTCGGGCAGCTAGGCCTCGACTCATGCTAACTAAGGCCTAATGATTTATTAGCAAACATTAACACATATAACTCATAATACTAGTATAAAATCACATATTAATACATTAATTCTTCGTTATTAGTCAATTTCATTAACCCTCGTATACATTGGTGACCACTCCCTGTGGGCACATTTCAAGCGCACGTTTAGTAAAAAGTACATTAATAAATTTTCTATGCGCCATTATTATGTATTAGTTCATAAACATTGCATGTTAATTTTGAGTAAAAGAGCTACGCTCCCTCACCTGCAAGGATGTGCTGCGCGGGGAGATTAACGAGCAGGCTCGCCTGCATGTTGTAAATGGTTCTTTTGACTCGCATGAACAACGTTTACTCGCACTTACCGCCATTGTTGTGGAATCTTGAACACTGAAGCATTTTGGGATACTGCGTTACTTACATCTGACGTCAGACCTTTAGTCACCATTTTGGATTGGTCATAACTTAATTACCACTTTTGGAAGCATCATTTCATTATCAGAGTTGTGAGAATTCTTTATTTATTAAAATTGGTGCCCACAGATATCCTTCCGTCATATGTTCACCATATTTGTGCTGTATGTGCAGGAAGATGATTAAAATTAAAAGTACATTCAAGGTTAATATATCATATTATACTGAATTTGACATTTTTTTTGTTTTTTTTCTCACACTTTTTTTTGTTTAATTGAACTATGGCTAATCAAATACATCCAATACAAATTAATGCTTTTCTACAAAATCCTGGAAAACCAGCATTAAAGTGGCCACAATGGTTTAGAGCTTTTGGGAATTATTTAGTTGCCATTGATGGAAAGAGTTATTCGAATGAAAGAAAAAAGGCTTTATTATTTGGCTTACTAGGTGATGCTGGCAAGGAGATTTGTGATAATTTGCCTGAAGTTGAACCACTGCCTGGTCAGTTCATACCATGGGATGTATATACTGAAGCTATTAAAAGACTTGAAAAAAATATTCTCGGAACATCCTATTATGATTGAGAGACACTTTTTTTCATAGGAAACAACTGATGTAAGAAATAATTGAGGATTATATTTCAAGTGTACGGATTATATATGCCATGTGTGAATTGGGAGAGAATCTAGATATTTACCTTCATGATCAATTTGTTTTTTATTGTTACAGTAAGAAGATACAAGAAAGTTTACTGGCCTGCAGGAATCCTACTAGAAACGAAGTTCTTAATATAGCTAAAAGCATTGAACGTTCTTTCTTGTCTACTAAAGTTATTACAGGAGATGAAACTAATAATTAATCTATTTGTGCCATTAGCAATAAAAATGGGCTACATGACAATTACAAAGTAAAGTTTAATACTAGCTCCTCTAATAAACTGATGTGTTATACATGTGGTTCTAGACAACATTTAGGCAATAACCCAAATCACCCCGCTATAAACAGAAGATGCAATAAGTGCAAAAAACAAGGACACTTTCATAGCGTATACAAATCTAGTATTAAAGCTATAAATACGCAGGTAAAGGTCAAAGCTGTAGGAGCTGTAAATGAAGATTTTAAAGAAAACTTTAATAACAAATGGGTGTTAACTATTACCAAATAATACTTCTTTTAAAGCCCCATTAGGTATTGCTCAGTTTGGTGATGTTTCGATCAAAGTCATGGCAGATTCTGGTTCACCTATAACCATCCTATCGGATTTACCATTTTATTCTAAATTTTTTAAGAAAGACCTTTTTGACACGGATGTTCATCGTAAAGCCTCAGGAGGGCAAGAAATTGACCTATTGGGTTTCATTATTGGTTCTGTGTCTTTGCTGGGAAGGGAGAATTGTCACAACAGTATTGTTGTAAAGAAAGGTCGTGATATTGTTGGATGGCATGATTTGGCTAGTATGGGTATTATACTTAAGCCAGGTAGTGATCAACCTATAGCATTAGGTGATTTACCAATTGCATCTGTTGAAATGCCTAATGATAACTTTAAACAGTGTAATGATATTTTGACTAAATATTCTGATGTATTTGATTCAAAAGTGGGTTGTGTCAAAGGTGTTATCCATGATATTAAGTTAAAGTCCATTGCTATGCCTATATGGCACAAGGTCCGACCTATACCTCTCAGTATGAGAGAGATATTACTTAAGTTGTTGGAGGAGTTGTGCAAGGATGGTATTATACAACCTGGTGATTCATCAGAATGGGTGTCTGCAATTGTTTTGGCAAAAAAAAAAGAATGGAACCTTGCATTTGTGTCCTGATTTGAGGTCATTAAATAAAAATATAGTTGTGGATTGTCATCCCTTACCTAAAATTTAAGAAATGCTCATGGCTATCAGAGATGCTGTGTACTTTTCTTTGATTGCTCTAAAGTCAGCATACCACCAAGTCCATTATCTCCAAAGTCACGGAAACTTACCACTTTTGTCATGCCTTTGAATTTTTGAGATTACCATTTGGTTTAGCGTCTGCTGCTAGTGAGTTCCAAAAATTAATGGACTCATTATTTGAAGGTGTCAAAGGTGTGCAAGCATTTCAGGACAATATTTGCAGGAAAGTCCTCCTTTTTGCCCTGGTCACCCCCAAACCATTTGGACAGATACTGGTGGTCACTGACTCTTGGTTGTGCCCTGAGTACTGCTTACCAGTCCCAGGGCCAGTGCTCTGTGTAAAGTGGATATGAAAATTAGGCTAATTATAATTGGCAATATTAACCTACCGATAAGTCCCTAGTATATGGTGGGCATGTAGGTTTAGGGACCCCTGCTTAGGTACTGCACCCATAGGTGCACTGCTGAGGTGCCAATGTCATTTTAAAGGCAGGCCTGCCTTGCGGGCTGATTTTAAATTAAAGTTACATGCAAATTCGACTTTGGAATAGTTCCAAAGTCTTAAACTATCTTATTTTTCCATATAAGTCACCCCTAAGGTGTGCCCTATGTGCTCCTCGGGGTGGGTGCCATGTAACTATAAGCAGGGACCTTATAAAATACATTTTTTAAGCCCAGTCAAATTTGTTTTTCCCGCGTTGTAGTGAATTGCCTCCATAGGCTAGTATGGAGAGACTTTATTTTAATTTATAAAGTCCCCTAAGTGACAAATGACTCAAGTTTGGTATTAACTTAATTGTTATGATAAACCTCACAACTTACAATTGTTGGATTTAATATAACTTGTTCGGGTAAAGAGTTTTCAACTTTACCTGAAACTTTACCAACTTCAGCCCTTCAGTGTTTTTGCTGTTTTACTCTGATTGGCCAGCTTCTGGCAACCTGGCCAGGCTGCCTTGATGAGGTGCGAAGTGGCCTGGCTCAACACAAAGAGATGTGCCTGGGGGAGGAGATAGTCCCTCAGCAATTGGTGAAGCAGAAAGGGCTACCAAACTGGTCTTCAAAGGCTGGGAAAGACATTTGGAGCAACCCAGCACCTCCCTCACAGTCTGCAAACCCAGACAATTAGATGTCCCCTTGGTTAGATTAGCAGAGGGCAGGAGAGGGGTGTGTTAGGATTTTTAGCCTCACCAGTGGGTGGGCTCAGCCAGATGCAACCTCCAAAAATCATTTTCAGCCATGATGGATTTTTGAGGAATGTTGCTCCATGGGATTGCTTTTTTCCACACTTCCCAGGAAGTGGTCATCACAGGGTGAAGGACCCTGCACCTGATTGGAGAAACAGGACCCCCCCGTTTTCACCCAGGAGCACGGATAAATATGGCAGAGCTGCACCCACTCCTCAGATCCCTACCAGATCCCTGCAAGGAACAAGACAAAGAAGAAGAAGGACTGCCCTGCTGGACCCCTGACCTGCATATGGACACTGCACACTGAAGGTCTGCACCAGCTGCACACTTGGGCTTCACCACTAAAAGGATTTTGCCTGTCTTCTTCTGCTTCAAGGGGGGACTCCCTGTTTGCTACAGGTACAAAGGAGCTGCCCAGAGTCCCCTGCATCAAGTCTTGCACGTACAGCCCAGCTGACAGGTGTCCAGTGGTCATTTGAGGATTCTGGGAATTGTAGTCCCAACTCCCAAAAAGCAACTCAGAGCTTCGGAACCTTGGATAAAATTGTGGACACTTCAAGGACCCAAAAAGGACTTCTGGAAGAAGATCCAGAAGTTTGGAGACGTTTGAAGCAACTCCATAAGTTGAAGAGGTGCATTGTGGGAGTTGTAGTCCCATACCCCAAGAGGCAAAACAGAGCCTCTGAACCCGTGGCTGGTGCTGTGGACCACTTTCCTGAATCAAGAAACACTTCTGAAAGTAAGTGTGTCAGTGTTACCTCATGGGTGGCCTGAACGCTGGACTTTGTCCCTTTCCATGTGACCTTTTTTAACCCTTTGAGCACTAGTTGCTTCTATGAGCTACAAAACATTAATTCTTTAAAAGTTCATATCGCCCCTTATCCGATTTTAATCGTTTTGGTGTCATTTTAAAGATAAAAATATAATCTATTGTTATAAATTGGTGTTCGATTTTTATTGTGTTTTTTGTTTTACTTATTTACTGTTTTGCGATTTTTAAATGCTTTACACACCTGTCTCCTAAGTTAAGCCTTACTGCTCTTTGCCAAGCTACCAAGGGTTGAGCTGGGTTTAATTTATTGAGACCTAACTGGACCTAAGTGGTGGTTAGTGGCCTATTGCTAAGTGTAGGTACTTGCCTGTCCTTACCAATAATACACTTTCCAAGAGCCCTGTCCTCCTATATGCCACCTAAATGCAATCACCTATAGCAAGCAACTGTGGCACATGTTCACAAACACATTGTGTCAGATTCCCGTTAATTTCATAACATTAATGCAACACAAAGAGTTAAGATTGAATTTACTATGCAACTCAAATCATGATTTGTCTTGAATAGTATCCCATAGTAACACTTGGGGCCTGATTTAGAACTGGGTGGACGGTTTACTCCACCATAATGGTACTGGATATTCTGTCTGCCGCAACCTAAATCCCAGAGGACATACTGGCATTTAGATTTTGGCAGACAGGATATCTGTCACCATTGACACACAGGTGCTCATTCCAAGTTTGGCGGTCACACCCAAAGACCGCCGTGCAAAAGGCAGCCAAAACACTGCCAGCGATGGCGGAGTGAAGCCGTCCGTATCACGAGTGACCAACACAACACTGCCAAATTTGGAATGGAAAAACAACACCATCGGCCCAAACGACAGAAGGAAGGATGCGGTTGCCCCACCACCACTGCCACGTTGAGAAAATCCCGCCTACCAAATTCCGATACACAAATCAGCACTGCGGAAACCAACACAGCGGTAATCCATTGGCGGTCCAAACTGCTGTGGGAAAATAAGTAGCCACCACTGCAGCAACACTGCACCAGATAGGACAACACCAATAGCAACACTTGGCACATATACACACACCTGTCCACAGCACTACAAAACACACACCCACACATACCCAGAACTCTTTGCAAATTGAAACCCAGATAGAGACAGACACACTGAAAGGAGGCACTTCACCTAGATACCACGGACACCATCACAAAAAGCATGCAGCACACAACACACCACTGCACACAAACACCACAGAGCACACATGCACATCATTACACATATTCACCACTACAAACAGCACACCCACAATCCCAGCACACCATACACCCCCATCCACAACACAACCACCATGACACCACAAAAAAAAAACATATTCACTGAAGAGGAGCTCAGGGTAATAATCAAGGAAATTGTCAAAGTGGATCTGAAACTGTTTGTAGCACTGGCCCAGCAGACATCCATAGCCCGGAAGAACAACCTATGGTAGAGGATTGTCAACAGGGTGAATGCATTGGGGAACCATCCACGCATAAGGGAGGACATTAGGAAGAGGTGGAATGACCTGAGGGGCAAGGTATGGGCCAGGGCCTCCAGGCACCAAGTGTCCGTCATGAGGAATGGTGGACCCCCACCACATCCTCCAGAAATGGCACAGTGGGAGGAGATGGTCCTGGCCATACTGCATCTAGAAGGCCTGATGGCAATTGCCACTGGACTGGTCACTGGTAAGTCCATTGTCCACCACTGCCCACCATGTCCCTGTGCACAGCATGTACCCCCACCACCTTCTCACCTCCTAAAATCATCCGGACGTGCACAATCTAATCATTGGCCCCATACCCACACTTGCTTGTTACATCTCCCCAATCCTATGCCATTCCCTCACAGCCCAACCTAGTGCATGTATGCCTCACACAGCTGAAAGTACCACAACTACCACAATGCAACACTCCCTACCCTTGCCTGACTGCTATGTCCATATTACATCTCTGCAATTGCACGATGAACCAAGTCACTCCCCATCACCAATATATAGTAGGAATGCACATCATTACATGGCAATGACAGTAGCAAGACAAATGTAAACTGTACTGTATATTAGGACCATTGCCGCCTTCCACTGATGGGAACACAAGCAGTGGACTGCAAACTGTCAATGCCATTATTGCCCTGCAAATACAGTGAATGAGGGAATACAACCATTTTTGTCACCGCAAAAATAACATCATACGACACAATACCTCTAACCTCACAGGTCTCCCAAGTACTGACACAAAACAGAGAAGCCCTGTGACAGGAAGCCCAGGCCTGGATGCAGCACAAATAGGGGAGGATCCACATGCAAGTTTGGATTCAGACAATGAGCCTGGCCCATCAGGCATGAGTGATCAGTCCACCACCACCAGCCTTTCCCTGCCCACAACCCAAACCACATCCCCTGTGGCAGCCAGTGCTCAGCAGAGCCCATCTTTGCATACCTGTGTCCCAAGGGTACATCAGTTATCAGTGTGCCCCACAGGGACAGGAGTCAACTGTGCAAACCCAAGACAATGACTGTCCTGGTCAGTCAGCGGGGACACACTGCACCAGGGGCCGAGGCACAGGGGGCAAGGGCCAGTGGTAGGACAATCATGGGACAAGGGACGAGGCAGGCCCAGGAAACCACTAACCAGGAGGCTGTCTCCAAGGTCCTGGGAGCCTACCAGCAAACCCAGGACCAGTTGGGCCAGATACTCACCACCTTGCAAGACACACAGAGGCTGAAGGAGGAATACCACCAGGCAGCAGTGGCAGGCACATAATGCAACCATGGCCTCCATATTAGGGGAGTTCAACTCAACAGCATCCTGTTGACATTCTCCACCCAGCAGCAGGCCCCATCCAGTAGTCAGTCCACAAAACTGCCCTCAACATCAGCACCTTCTACTGGAATGGAGGCACAGCAGGAGGACCCACAAGACAACAGCACCCTTACCCCTGCAGCTGAGGAACTGCCCCCCGGAAAAGAGGTTGCCCAACCATGCATCCTGCAGGACCCCCATGCCAAGACCAGTCCCATCACCAGGAAGTGATCCCTTTTCTGAGATGTTATCCTTTGTATGCCACTGTGCCACCCTGTTGGCTGTCCAAAACGAAGGCCACATAACTCTGAGGTTAATGGTCACAGGACCGATGAACCTAACAGCTGGACCACCCACTCTGATCAGCACCTAGACCACTACCCGACTCCTCTGGACTATGAAATGCTACACTAAATAAACACCTATAATCACAAGTCATGGTGCATGTCTCTTTATTGTCTGTATTGGCAATTATGTTGAAGAAGAGCAAACACATAATACACAGGTCAACAAAAGACATAGGGGGTCATTCCGACCCCGGAAACCGCCCAAACACAACACCACGTTCAAATGACCGCGGCGGTGATCACAACTTTCCCGCTCTCAATCAGCATCGCCCCCCGGCCCAGCGGGAAAGCCCCAGCAAAGATGATGACATTGGCAGTAAATCTCACTTACCGCCACGCTGACTGCCTCCAACATACCGCCGCGGATATCCGTTCACCATGTTATGACACACACACACCAATCCGTCACTATACAGCCACACACAAATCCGCCAGTTCAAAGGCCAGTGATAAACCGGTGTCATCAAAACCCACAATGGAATGCCAACAGAACAACGCCCACCACATTGGCCCTCATTATGACATTGGTGGTAAATCCCACTTACAGCCACGCTGATAGCCGCCAACATACCACCGCGACGGAGGCTATCCATTTACCATATTATGACACACACACACACCAATCCGTCACTATACAGCCACACACACACAAATCTGCCATTCTAAAGGTCAGTGATAAACTGGCGGTATCAAAAACCACACCATTACGCCAACAGAACTATGCCCACCACATTATGACCCACAAATCACCACGGCGGATATTCAATGGCGGTAAACCATTGGCGGTACATACCGCAGCGCTCAAAATACACACACTCGAACAAAACAACACCATATTGGACAAATCAAACAACACACACCTGACACCCCATACACACACCCACCCACACCACTATAAAACACCCACCCACATTACTCACAACCCTTTACCATTACAAACCATTGACACGAGACAGACACCACGACCACAGACAAAACCAGAGCCACACACTACCTACACCTATGCACCACCCACACACCCCACATCACACACCCCAACACATCACCTTACACACCCTCACCTACACAACTCACACAACACCCATGGCACCACAAAGACACCCCAGATTCTCAGAGGAGGAGCTAAGGGTCATGGTGGAGGAAATCATCAGTGAAGAGCCACAGCTATTTGGAGCACAGGTGCAGCAGATATCAATAGCTAGGAAGATGGAGCTATGGCGGAGAATCGTGGACAGGGTCAACACCCCCCACAACTAACAACATGGGAGGAGCAAGTCTTGGCAATCATGCATCCTGAGGGCCAGAGTAGGAGGAGGACTGGACTCAGGTAAGTCAACTCTATACTACCACTATCCCCTACCTGCATGCCAACAAATATCCCCACCCTCATCCTCACTCCAATCACTCCGCCACTTCCCACACACCCCACCATCACATCTCACTCATCCCAATGCCAAGCCCTGCATGCTCTACCAATGCATTGACACCACTCACAGACCTGCATAGACACCTATCACAAAAGTATGCACACTAGAGAGAATCAGCTAGCCTACCACATACCAACTTATGAAAGAGAAAGCTGCCAGGGCAAATACAACCAAAGAGGGCAACCCACCGATGCACAATATGTCACACACAGAAGCAATAACACAGCATTTACATCCTCACAGGTATCCCAGCCAATGTCAGTGGAGAGGAGGTGCCAGCAATATCCAGTCCCCCCACAGAAGAGGCCCACAGTGATGACAGCAACTCTGGTCACCTGGATCTGGATGACCAACCTGGCCCAACAGGGACCTCTGGACAGTCGGTTACCCAAGCCCAGTCACAGACAACCACAGAACCTCCCCCATCTGGAAACGCCACCACAGCACCCATCCAGCGTACCCACACCTCTGTCCCCAGCACACGTCAATCAGCAGTGTGCCCACTTCTACAGGGACTCAAGGGCACATCTCATATCCAAGACAATCAGGGACCTGGGGTCAGTGGCAGTGGGCACACGGTTCAGGGGACAGAGGCACAGGCCAGCAGGGAAACTTGTAGGAGTGCTGTGCGCCAGGGGGAGGACATGTCCAAGGAACTGACTCTCCAGGAGGCCCTTGCAGAGATCCTGGGAGCATACCAACATTCCCAGGGCACGATGGGCCATATCCTGGACAATGTGCAGGAAAACAGGCGGATGCAGGAGGGCAGTATCAGAGGATCAGGGAGGACTTACAGGCCATCAACACCACCCTGGTCTCCATAGCAGGGGTGCTGGCAGACATGGCCAATATTATGAGGGAAGCAGTCTCACAACAGCGGGCCCCTACCACTGGCCAGACATCTGAACTGCCTTCCACCTCCGCTGCCGCTAGAGGACAGGAGGCCCGCCACAGGACCAACAGGCCACCAGCACCCTTCCCCCTGCAAAAGGAGAACCATCCCACAAATGTTCCCTGCGATCCAGGCAGAAGCCAGAGACTATTGCCAAGACCCCGCCAGGAAACGAGAAGCTCCTGATTGTCACCCTTGTGCCCCACTCTGTCACCCTGTCCACCTTGAACTGCCATTGCTCCCCTTCCTATGTCCCCATGGACAATGCACCTGTGCTACAGACTGGAACTCTACCCTGGAATTTCCTTCGTCATCACCCCATCCTATTGCACTTGCCCCTCAATATCTTAGCACTTAAATAAACACCCTTGAACAAATAGAAGCATGGAGTATGTCACATTATTTAAGTATGTATACGTTTAACCATGTACAAACATTGCAAATTAACTGTACAGTAAATGAGCACATGTGAAAGACCTGTAGTTGGCTGCAGTGATCACACCAGGAGCTACTGTGAGGCACCAACATCTGTAAAATGAATTGCCAAAGGGTTCACTAAGAGGGCGTGGAAGTGGGAAATAACAGCATGCCACTGCCAAACAATTTCAAAATAATGACAATGAAATGTGAAGTAACACTGTCTTACCTGTGTGTCATTGGAAGTACTGTTTGATCACTGCGCTTCGATGCTCTTTGAGTAGGAACGCACTTTATAACTCTTGAATTACATTACATTACTGCTGTTCTGTTGTCCTCATCCTTATCCTCTGCCTCCTCATCCTCACTGTCCACAGGTCCACTGCTGCCACATGGGCATCTCCAGCCTTCTCCTCCTGCAGAAAAGGTACATGGCATCTCAAGGCAAGGTTGTGCAACATGCCGCAAGCCACTATTATCTGGCAGACCTTCTTGGGTGAGTAGCACATGGATCCACCTGTCAGAAGGAGGCACTGAAACCTGGCCTTCAGGAGGCCAAAAGTTCTTTCTATGATCCTTCTGGTTCGCCCATGTGCCTCATCAGAACGTTCTTCTGCCGTTGTACTGGCATTCCTCACAGGGGTCAGTAGCCATGATAGGTTAGGGTAACCAGAGTCACCTGCAAATTTTGAGGGACAACATTTAGCCACACACTATCCCATATGGCCCGCACCATACCCATACCCCAACATCTACTGGGTGGGAACCAGGGCTCACCTATTAGCCACACCCTGTGCCTCTGTAGTTGGCCCATCACATTTGGAATGCCTCTTTTCCTCAGGACAAAGGCATCATGCACCGACCCAGGATACTTAGCATTGACATGGGAAATGTACTGGTCCACCAAGCACACCATCTGAACATTCATTGAGTGAAAACTCTTACGATTTCTGTACACCTGTTAATTTTGACAGGAAGGGACAATACAATATGTGCTGCATCAATCGCACCAATTATGTTTGTGATATATCCCATTGCATAGAAGTCAGCCCTCACTGTGGCCAAATCTTCCACCTGGGGAAATACAGTGTAGCTGCACATGTGTTTAACCAGGGTAGACAACACTCTGGGCGTCACAATTGAGAACATTGACTGTGACATTCCTGCTGCCAAGCCCACTGTCACTTGGAAAGAACCAGTTGCCAGGAAATAGAGAACTGATAGAATTTGCACAAGATGGGGATCCCAGTGGGGTGACGGATAGCGAAAATTAGGTCAGGCTCCAATTGGGCACACAGCTCTGTGATTGTGGCCCTGTCAAGTTTATAGGTGAGGATGATGTACCTGTCCTCCATTGTTGCCAAGTTCACCGGGGTATGTCTCAATCTCCTATTCATCTGCAGCGGTAGCAATCTAAGGGACAAAAGAGTGAGGAGCCGGTCACAAACTGAACAATAGGGCTACAAAAGTATGATGCATGATGTCAGATTACAATTGGTCAGTGAGAATTGCCCTGTATGTCCAAATTTAAACAGTGATGCTGTAATTATCCAGGGCCTGCCCCCCCCCCCGAAATGGCATCCGCCTGTTCTGTGTGGAGGGACAGGTGGACGTTAGGTAATTCCGCTGATGTTGTGCGCCGTTGCCGGAGGCAGTCGGGAGCCGCCGTGCAACTCATTACTGGTTATAATTGAGCCTTATGGGGTGCAGTGGCCAATGGTGATGTACGCCAATGGTGACGGTATGCACCGCCGCGGACGTGACCGCCATTTTCTATCTGATTCCTCACTTGCTACCTGACCTTCAACAGGAGAGGACCTACACTGCATGTGTTGCTGTGACCTGTGACTGAAACCTACCATGGCCCGTGTGACTGGGGAAAGGGTCCCTGCCTTCACTTCAGCGGAGTGTGAGAGACTGGTGGATGGGGTCCTACCCCAGTATGGACTGCTGTATGGGCCTCCAGACCAACAGGTGAGTACACTGTGGGCACGATGCATGAGGCATGAATGCATGGAGTGGGGTGTGAAGGCATCGTGTAGAAGGGGTGGGTGGATGTCCCCTGGCAGCATACAGGTTGTCTGCTGGGCCAAGTGTGTGTAAATGGTGATGTGAAGGGGTATGGCGGGCCACAAGTGTAACAGGCAGGACTGTCTGACTAATACTATTTTCCTGTGGGTATTCCCTCTGCAGGTCAGCGCCCATCAAAAGGAGGGTATATGGCGTGCCATCGCCAAGGAAGTGCGGACCCTGGGGGTCTATGGCAGGCAGAGCACCCACTGTCGGAAACAGTGGGAGGACCTGAGATGCTGGGCACGGAAGGCGGTGGAGGCCCAGCTGGGGAAGGCCTCCCAATGATGAAGGGGTGCCTGTCAAAACCTGACCCCCCCTGATGGCCTGCATACTGGCGGTGGCCAATCCAGAATTGGATGGGTGCTTGAGGGCATCACAGCAGCCACAAGGGGGTGAGTACAGTGCCCATCATTATAACTTATGCATGGTAGGGTGGTATTCAGGTGGGGGGATGTGTGTCAGTGGGTGCCCCTAGGCCAGGCCTGACATTGCAGCATAGGTCCCCTGGTGGCTAGGGTCCAGAAGGGATATTCCTGCTACGTAGGTCATAGGCATCCACTACTGGTCAAGGCTGCATGGGTCCCAGGTGTGCTGGATTTGGCTATGTGTGCCCATGCCCATGCCTTGTTGGCTAGCAATATCACTGGTAGTGCAATGCATAGTGTGTAGGTCTGTACCCTGTGTGTGAGTGTGCTGTGTATGCCAACTGTGGTTTTGGTGCAGCCATTGACCCAGCGTATCCTTTGTCTCTCCCCCCCTTTTTGTTTTGTCATCCTGTCCTTATGTGCTTTAGCATCATCTTGCACTGGTGATGGAGGGAGCTGCATCCCACAGGACCTAGGAGGCGGAGTCCCCCGATGGTGAGGGCACTAGTGGGTTAACATTGTTGTCAATGGGAGACTGGGACCAATGATGATCGCCACCGGTCGTAACAGCCATTTTGTGTGAGACAGCTCACTTGACTCTTGGCATTCGGGCGATACAGACCTACACTTTGTGTGCTGCTGTGTCCAGTCTTTTGGAGCAACGATGGCACGCACTGCAGGGGAAAGTGCCCCAGCCTTATCAACAGAGGAGCTGGAAAAACTGGTGGAAGCGGTCCTGCCCCTGTATGAGCGGTTGTATGGAGCTCCAAGACAACAGGTCAGTACAACGTCCATGGTTCCACAAGTTGTGAGTTGTTTGACGATGTATGTGTGTGCTCATTCACTTGTCATTACTGTCCAGGTGTGTAGCATGCACATGATATGTGTAGGACATTGCCAGTGTACATGTGCACTCGTCGTTGTGTGTCGCCTATGCTCTCTGCTGGATTGTCATCATTGACATCATGTCCCCCCCTTTTCTCACTGTTTCCCAATCAGGTCAGCGCCCACCAGAAGAAAGGGTTGTGGTGAGTCATCGCCAAGGAAGTGCAGGCCCTGGGGGTCCATTGCAGGCAGAGCACGCACTGCAGGAAGATGTGGAGGGACCTGCGTTGTGTTGCTGGGCCCGGAAGACCGCAGAGGCCCATCTTGGAGGGGTGCATTTCAGACCTGCATACTGGTGGTGGCGTACCCTGAGCTGGATGGGCGCTTAAAGGCAGCACAGCAGCCGTAAGGGGGTAAGTGTTGACTGTCAGGTCACTACTGCATGGTTGTGCACTGTCCAGGGTTCTCCATGCAGCGGTTTGGTCTGCAGGGTTGGAATGGGTTTGGACATAGCTTACATGACTCTGTTTGGTAATAACTTCTAAATAGTCTAATGTTTGGTAGGCAGAGACTGTTATCTGCATTGCTTATATGTGAAGTAGATGTGGGTGTTCTAATATTTTCCTACCTTTCTGTTTCTGCCACCCTCCTTTTCTCTCTCCTCCTCTGTCTATGTGTGCATCAGCATCATCTGGCGAGGGAGGAAGTGCACCGGCAAGTGGGGATGCTGCAGCCCACGGGACCCAGGAGACGAACAGCAGTGGAGTCGAGGGAACCAGTGGGTCGGCGGGAGAGAGGAGCACCACAGTGGAGACTGGAGCTACCACTGCATCTGACTCTGAATCCCCCTCTGATGGTGGCTCCCTGGCAGTGGCGGACCCTTCTGGTACCATCTCAACACCATCCTTGTCCGCCACCCCCATTTCCAGCACCGCCTGCCCTGCAGCACACCCCCCCAATTGCCCGTGCCCGCTCACCAAGGAGGGTGGGCGTCTCCTTTGATGCAGGCACCTCTGCCCCTGCCCCAGTCAGCCCTGCTGCCCTCAATGATGAGGCTATTGACCTCCTGAGGACCATCTCTGTGGGGCAGACAAGGATCGTGAATGCCATCCAGGGACTGGCATCCCAGATGCAGCAGACCAATGCATTCCTGGAAGGCATTCATGTTGCCTTGTCTGGACTCCAGAGATCGTTTCAGGCTCTGACCTCCTCGTTGACAGCAGCCAGTGTCCCTTAACCTAGCAGTTAACTCGCCATGGTGGCCAAAGCGGCACCTCTGTACCTGGAGGTGGGTGTTTCTATTCATACTTTCTGTTTATGCCAGGTTTTTCATGGTGAGATGGCCCCACCAGATATCCTGGCGGAGTGGTTACTCAGCATATGGAGGGCGGGACGTGGTCTGCCTCCTGCCTGGAGTTGTTTTCTGCCGGCGGTTGCAGCTTGTCAGTGGTGGCGGGGCTAGCGGTGAGTTGTCTGTATTGCGTTGGATTCACCATGTTACTCGTTATTTGGCGGTCTACAACGCCAACCTGCCGGCGGTCACAAGACCGCCATCAATGTGGTGGTTCGGTTACCACCAAACTCCAAATGAGCACCAGAGTAACCCATCTGCTGAATTCTAAATCAGGCCCCAAGTGCCTGTCATATACTAACCCCATTACTATATTTCATGCTCTGCTTCCACCTCCCCTCTCTTGTGACTATACTTCCTATCTGCGTCAGTCACGCCTGGTCCCTATTCCTCTGCACTGTCTGTGTTGTATACCCGTCCTCATCCATCACTAGTCTTACCATCTCCCACTACCCTGTTGCTACTACTACCTTACCTGTCTGTCCCTGCCTCGCCTCACAGACCCTTGCAGTGTCTCTATGGTGTAACTATTCAAAGTCTCACCCATCTTTGTTGAACAAGCACTGCACCTATACTGCTACTATCCTACATGGCTGTCACTTGTTGTGCCTCTAAGTTCTTCCACTCTCGCAGTCTCTCTCTCCTCCATCCTTGCTTCCTTTTCCTAGTAATGACGCTTTCATTCAGGTATCCTCTCTCACACACCTACCACTACACCCATTACCCTCACTGTCTGTATGCAATGTTGTGTCCCCTTTCTCCCTTGTCCATTCTAGTGTCACTGATCCTGTACTACTATTGCCCTGCCTGACAACAGCTCATTCTCTACTGCACCGCTCATCCCTTCATATTTTTACAATATACCACTAGCCCCTACCTAACTGCGTTCTTTTTATCTCCTCCTACTGCCATCCCTTGCTGATCCTACTTGTGTATTTGTCCTTCTACCCATCTTCATTCCTATCTCCATAGTATAGTCCAGTCCTTATCCTGCCTTTCTTTCTTCTGCTCAGGGTCCACTTGTGTTCACTTCTTTCTGTCCTGTGAAGGTACGTAGTATAATACCACATTCACTGTGTAGTGGTGCCTTTCTTCTTTACTAGGTGATTTGTACTTCTGAAAAATGTCAAAAGAAGTTAAGAAATGTCTGACTATATATTTTTATATTCTCCATTCTAAAATGTTTGATGATTGTACTCCTTTTTTCTACTCAAGCCACTACCCTCAATGTTTTTTTCAACTTCAATTAACATGTTGTTAAAAATATGAAGTAACATTAATCTGCAGAGAATGCTTCTCTTGCAACTGATGTACTTCCCTCCACTACTGTACTGCAGTCAAGTAAAACCAGATTAGAAGATTGGCACTAGTTAAAAAGTCCTCTAGGCATAGTTCTCCACAGCAGCTTCAAATATTACCATTGGCAATCCACGTGTAGTGACAAACATTTTTCTTAGCACTCCCTCTTTTCCACTCAGAATTCAGGCTCTGCACACTGCATACTCTTCTCATTCTGCTGCTGACTTCTCTGAGCTGCAATAGGTAGCTACATTATGTTGACATTACTTGGATTAGTCACAGAGGTATGACATTCATCAATTCTTACCTATGCTGAAAAGCATTTAGAGGTGCTTGGGCCTGATCTCATGATTGTGCACTGTAGTGGCAGAGATTTGGGAACAATTACAGGGATTTTGATTAAAATGAAATAAACCTTGGCTGAGTTGATGATTCTCTTCCCTCACATTGCCTTTGCATATTCCAGCATATTTAAAAGGTTCAAAGGTAGTAGAGGTGGCAGTGATCAAACCATTTTTTTTCTCCAAAAAGTGGGAAATCCCAAAAGCATGTCAACACAGCAATTTTGGTGTTTCTCTGTAAGCATGGAATAGGCTGCATCTACTACAACAATATCCGCTTTGATATGCCTGATGTCTACTGTAGGGATGAAGTACATTTCATAGAAGAATTGAACAGGATCTTCCTTAACAGCAAGGAATGTATCCAGTTCTACCTGTAGGAATGTACAGCACACTATTACCCACAATGGCTCTTCTCAGAGACACCCTTCCTCACAATTATTCAAATTATTTCAATTGCGATCTTTTAAAATAAATGTTTGGGTACCAGAGTTCTCCTGTGATATGGTATCAGGTAAATAACCCCTTTTAAGGGCCTTTCACTGGTACGGTGGAAGTACTATGGTACTGATCAATTAAAAAAATCCACCTCCTCCTCTAAATGGGTGGGCCCTCTAAAGGACAGTGGACTGAGGGGCACAGCAATGCATAGTGGGAGTTCAACCACATAAAGAAACTTCAGTGTCTGAAGAGAGTGGACTGTCTGTGAGGGGTTTTGCACAGTATGAAGTCCGTGCAGAGGCAAAGACTTGCACACCCCTCTGCAGTTGCTTGCTTACAGGGTTTTGGCTGCCCACAAGTAGCTCGGCATAGGGCAAAGGCTCTGTACAGTGGGGGTTTGGCCACCCAAGTTGGCTTAGCTATCTGGAGTAAGTGGGCCATTCATCAAGGGTTGTATACAAGGTGAACACCGTGCATAGTAGAAGTGTGCCCACCGTTGTGTGACTGATTGCGCACAAGGGTTGCCTGTCTGCAAAGGGTTCAACACAGAGTGAAAGACATGCATAGAAGAAATTTGACCACCAAGGTGTGCTACGGTGTTTGGAAGGACGGGGCTGTCAATAAGGGGTTCTGTACAGGGCTGTGCACTGAATGGACTTGCCTGCTAGTTTCTAGGTGGTTGCCCATGGTGGGAGGGGGTGGCTGTCTGCGGAGGGTTTGGCACAGGTCAAATGCAGTTCATAGTGGGGGTTCAACCAACTAAGGGGGGTTGGATGTCTGGGTGGAGTGGTCTGTCCATAAGGGATTATGCACAGGGTGACCACCATGTAGGGTATGGGGATGCCCACCCTTTTGTGGTTGGTTGCCCACAAGGAATTGCCTGTCTGTGAAAAGTTCTGCACAGAGTAAATGTCATGTGTAGGCAGGGTTTGTGCAAGTAATTGTGTTTGTGTGTTTGGAAGGAGTGGGCTGTCATAAGTGATGTGCACAGGGTGTAGCAGGGGCTTACCCAGCCATATGAGGTTGGTCCCACACAGGGGATCAGCTGTCAGATAAGGGTTTGACAAAGGACAAAGACCATGCATAGTAGGAGTTTGGCAACCCATGTATGCTTGTGTGTTTGGAAAGAGTAAGCTGTCCTTGAGGGCTTGAGCACAGGGTGAACACTATGTACATCAGGGGTTTACCCACCAATGTGAGGTTGGTTGCCTAGAAGTGATTGGCTGTCACCAAAGGTTTGGCACAGGGTGAAGGCTGTGGAGTGGGGGTTAGGTCCCCTAAGGGGGCTTGGGTGTCTGGAGGGCTTGCACTGTTCATGAGGGGTTGCACACAGGGTGAAGATCGAATGCAGCAGGAGCTTGCAACTCAACCTCGGTTGATTGCCCATGGGGATTGGCTGTCTGTAAAGGGTTCAACACAGGTTGGAAACCATGTACAGTAGGGGGTTGGCATCTCTGGAGGTAATGGCCTGTCTGTATGGATAATGCACAGGGTTAACACTGAATGCAGCAGGGGCTTTTCAACCTGTGCAAAATTGGTTGCCCATAAAGGGGTGCCTGTAGGCAAAGGTTTCAGCATACTGTGCAGGCCATGTGTATTACAGGCTTATCCACCTAAGTGTCCTTTGGTGTCTGGAGAGAGTTAGCTGTCTATTAGAGGTTGTGCACAGGGTGAAAACCAAGTGCTGCAGGAGTTTACACACCCATCTGGAGTTGGTTATCCACAAGGTTTGGCTGCTCGCAAAAGGTCTGGAAAAGAGCAAAGGCAGTGTGTAGTACAAGTATGGCCATCTAAGGGAGCTTGGGTGTCTGGAAGGAGTGATCTATCTGTGAGAGGTTGTGCACAGTAGAAGCTGTTGGCTGTCCGTAAATGGTTCAGTACAGGATGAAGGACTTGTGTAGTGGAGGTTTGACCATCTAAATGGGCTTTTCTGGAAGGAGTGGCCTATCCGTGAGGAATTATGCACAGGGTGAATACCATATTCTTCAGGATCTTGCCCACCTGTGTGTGGTTGATGGCTATGAGGGTTGGGTATCCGCATTAGGTTTGCCACAGAGCAAATGCCATGTGTAGTAGGATTTATCCACCTACGTGGGCTTGGGTGTCTAGAAAGAGTGGTCTGCCTGTGAGGGTTGTACAGTAGCTATAGACTGCACAGTAGGGGCTTAACCAGCCTTGTGTGTTTGGTTACCCTTAAGGGGTTCCCTATCCATGAAGGGCTAGGCACAGGATGAAGGAATTAAGTGATAGGGGTATGGCCACCTAATGTAGCGTCGGCATCTGCAGAGAATGGGCTGTCCATGAAGTGTTGTGCACAGGACAAAACCGTACATAGCAGGGTCTTGCCCAACCATGTGCAGTTGTTTGCCCACAGGGGGATGGCTGTCCGCAAAGGGTTCGGCACAGGGCAAAAGTCATGTGTAGTAAGGGTTTCGTCTCCAAAAGGGGTTTGGGTATCTGGAGGGAGAGGACTATCTATGAGGGATTGTGCGCAGTGCAAATGCTTTGCATGGGGAGGCTTGCTCACCTGTATGGGGATGGTTGTCCACAAGTAGTTGGCCGTCCGCAAAGTGTTTGCCACAGGGCAGAGGCCATAGGGCAAAGGCCATGCATAGTGGGGGTTTGGCCACCTAAAAGGGCTTGAGTGTCTGGAGGGAGTGGGCTATGTGTGAACAGTTGTGTACAGTGCAAAAACCATGAACATGCAGGGGCTTGCCCACCCATCTGCTGTTAGTTGCCTACAGGGGGTTGGCTGTGAAGGGATTGGCACAGATGAATACCATCTGTAGTAGGTGTTTGGTGCCCTAAATGGCCTTAGTTGCCGGTGGGAAGTGGCCTGGCCATAGGGGATTTTGCACAGGGTGAACACCATATGCAGCAGGGGCTTGTGGTTGGCTGCCCTTAAGAGGTTGTGAGTCAATAAAGGGTTTGGCACAGAGTAAGGGACATGCCTAGTATGGGTTTTTCCACTTGAGTGAGCTTGGGTGTCTTGAGTGAGTGGTCTGTTCATGAAGGGTTGTGCACAGGTCGAGGACCATGCACAGAAAGAGCTTGCCCAGCCAGATGCTGCTGGATGCCCACAAGGGATTGGCTGTCCACAAAGGGTTTGGCACAGGGCAAAGGCTGTGTGTAGAATGGATTTGGAACAGGGGACACCCACGCATGTCAGATTGTTTGACCATGGGGGTTGGCTATCCATGAAGGGTTGAGCGTATAGTAAAGGTCATGCATAATAAGGGCCCGGCCATCTAACCGGGTTGGGTTTCTGCTGAGGGTTGCTTGTGTGCCACAGGTTGTGCCCATGGGAAAATTGTTAGAAACAGCTGAACAGATTTACACAAAATTGCAAAAAGCATGATTTTTTATTAAAAATCTAACTTTCTGCCAAATTTGGTGCAGTTCTGTTTTGCAGTTTTTTTCTGTACTGCTTCCCAGAAATCCTATGTGAATTTGTAAGGCACCCTTTTCCTTGGTCCCCCGATCACGCTGACATTTTCGAGGAATGAGCTGAGGTGTCTCCTGAATTATCTGTCAGCATCCCCAGGGATTAGGGTTAAGTCATATCTCTGTTCTTTGTTAAACCTTCATGTTTCTAAGTAAACACAATATGCTGTGTTACACATTTGGTTTTATCAATGCTTGTTTTACCCATGCTTGTTTACTAATGAGTAGGTGTAGACATGTGCTTCTGATTGGGCGTGGTGATGTTTATTTTCATCCACACGTGGAATCCCAACTGCTTTCCCGATTGGCTATAAATAGCAGAATGAAGCCAGCCTCCATGCTTGGCTTTATTTTGCTTCCTGAGCTCAGCATCTGCCATGGCAGTCCAGCCCCTGCTGTCATCCTCGTGTTCAGGACTTTTCTGGCAAGTCCTTTCTTCTCTCCTGTACCAGCTGACACCAGGCATTCCTCCAGCACAACAGATAAGACTGCAGCTAAGCGACTATTATTCTCCAGGGAGCTTGTTCTTTGAGCGCTGTGCCTTCCTAGAACAACTGTTGTATTTCAGACCTCCTATTTTAGCTGAGCGCTTATCTTGAAGAGACAAATGCATTTCTGAAATTTCTACATTATTATTGTAGTTACTTGCCTAAATGTGCTTCAGGATTATCACGCCTGAGCTCAAGTACTACAAAACATGACAGTGCAATTTAAAAAAAGCATTTATATGAATTTTTCTCTAATAGCTTAACTCTTGGATTTAAGTTGTGTCATTCATCCTTGTGTTTAAATTTTGGGGAATTTGCCCTTCCAAGGGTTTTTCAAACACAGTGAAATCAAACCAAACTATGTAACCCTAACTGTTCGAACCCAGAGTGGTCATATGTATTTCTTGGATTGTTTTTGTTCCTTTCAGTTTAACCCTATGCATGCAGGAAAGTTATATGTGATATAATTAACCCCCTTATTTGTCTTTCTTTTGCATGATAAGTGCAACCACAGTTCTACTTGTAGTGTGCAACAGTGAATCTCTATTAAGCCAGCTCTAGTGTCCCAGTGCTTATTGTTATGGTATTCAGTTTGGTAATGCAGTGTTAGTAATTGTGCCAACAGTTATTATTACCCAGGAAAAGTGCTGGAACATCGTGGGGTTCTTCTGATGCTCCTGTGCCCATATCAGGAAGAGAGATTCAGTTTCAAAGAAGCTGAGTACACAAACTCTACTGTCTCTCTGTCATCAACGACCTGCTCCCCGAATATACAGGGTGCCTGGCTGGATCGTGCGGCAAGACGTTGCAGTGTTTGTTTCTTTCTCTTTCACTTCCCCTTCCCTTTTGGGACACCTGCTGGGCTTCTGTGTCTACCAGGCAGTGTCGAGCGGTGTTCCAGGCGGTCCGGGGCATACCATCGCCCCCGCAGACATCCTGCTTTTCAATTGAGTTGCCACATCACAACCTTTTTTTTTCTAATCTTTAATGAAAATTTGTCAAACAGCTGCTGTACAATTAATGTAGTCTGCCTAGCCAGTTCCCAACCTTGGGTTTGGAGGTCTGAGAGTCATAGTAAATTTTAGCTAGATTGTAAATTATAATTAAGTTAAAGATTAACTTCTGGATGTCTAATGTTTGTATAGTTTAAGTTTATTTTATATAGAAATAATAAATATAGGGGGTCATTCCGACCCTGGCGGTAAAAACCGCCAGGGCCGCGAACGACGGAAAGCACCGCCAACAGGCTGGCGGTGCTTCCTGGGCCATTCCGACCGAGGCTGTAAAGCCGCGGTCGGAAAACCGGGTCCGGCGGTTTCCAGCCGGATTAACCCCGGCTGGCCGAATCCTCCATGGCGGCGCTGCAAGCAGAGCCGCGATGGGGATTCTGACCTCCTTCCCGCCAGCCTGTTCCTGGCGGTTTTTACCGCCAGGAACAGGCTGGTGGGAACGGGTGTCCTGGGGCCCCTGGGGGCCCCTGCACTGCCCATGCCACTGGCATGGGCAGTGCAGGGGCCCCCTAACAGGGCCCCAGTATGCTTTTCACTGTCTGCCTAGCAGACAGTGAAAAGCGCGACGGGTGCAACTGCACCCGTCGCACACCTGCAACACCGCCGGCTCCATTTGGAGCCGGCTTCAGTGTTGCAGGCCGCTTTCCCGCTGGGCCGGCGGGCGCTATTTTGGCTAGCGCCCGCCGGCCCAGCGGGAAAGTCAGAATGGCCCAGCGGTCTTCCGACCGCGGAGCGGCCATATGGCGGTTCCAGCCAGGCGGGCGGCGACCGCCACCCGCCTCGGTTGGAATGAGGCCCATAGTTTTTCTGAATATAACTAATCTTTAACCTTTGTTTTTTTCATTGAAATTGATATTTTTTTTTCTAAAAATGTGTTTCAAATTGTAGAGTGAAGTGTTGTTGAGTGGAGTATCATCTATAGGAGTGGAGGAGAGTGTTGTAGAGTGTAGTGTAGAATATAGGCCCTCATTATGACATTGGCGGTAAGTGCCACTTACCGCCATACTGACAGCCGCCAACATACCGCGACTTCGGCGGTATACCTCTACGCGTGTTATGACCCACAACTAGAAATCCACCACTATACAGACACACACACAAGTCCCCCAGCCCAAAGGTCAGTGGTAAAGTGGCGGTATCCAAACCCACAGAGGCCAACAGAAATACCCCCACAGCATTATGACCCACGGATCACCGCAGCGGTCATTCACCTGCAGTAAACCATTGGCAGTACAGACCGCCACGCTCAAAATACACACAACCTAACAATACAACACCACATTTGACAATTCAAACTACACACATCTGACACGCATGCACACACCACACCCACACAACTATAAAACACACACACACACACACACACTTCCCACAACCCTTTACGGAAAAAAAATAGACAACTGAGAGAGAGAGGCACGCCAGGAGCACCCACTGAATCAGAGCCTCAGAACACCATCACCCATACACAATCCACGCACCTCACAGCACACACCCCAACACATCACCCCACACACCCTCACACACACTACACACACTATACCAATGTCACCACAAAGACGCCTCAGGTTCTTAGAGGAGGAGCTAAGGGTCATGGTGGAGGAAATCATCCGGGTAGAGCCACAGCTATTCAGATCACAGGTGCAGCAGACGTCCATTGCTAGGAAGATGGAGCTATGGCGGAGAGTCGTGGACAGGGTCAATGCCGTAGGATAGCACCCCAGAACAAGGGATGACATCAAGAAGAGGTGGAACGACCTACGGCGCAAGGTGCGTTCTGTTGTTGCAAGACACCAGATAGCTGTACAGAGGACTGGCGGTGGACCCCCACCTCCTCCCCTACAACTAACAACATGGGAGGAGCAAGTCTTGGCGATCATGCATCCTGAGGGCCTGGCAGGAGTAGCAGGAGGACTGGACTCTGGTAAGTCAAATCTTTACTACTCCTCCCCCCCTTACTGCATGCCATCACACACTCCTACCCCTACCCTGACCCCATCACTCAACCACCTCACATATACCCCACCATAATTACACACCCATCCCAATACCAATCCCTGCATGCAACACCAATGCATGGACCCCCATCACAGACCTGCATGGACACACATCACCACAGCATGCACACTAGTGACAATCACTTAGCCAACCAAATCACAACTCACACAAGCCAAAGTTGCCTTGGTAATAACAACCATAGAGGGGAACATACCCATGCACAAGATGTCAAACACAATAACAATAACACTGCATTTACATCCCCACAGGACCCCCACACAACGTCACCGGAGAGGAGGTGCCAGCAACATCCAGTCCCCCCCAGAAGAGGCCCACTGTGATGACAGCAGCTCTGCATGCCTGGATCAGGATGACCAACCTGGCCCATCAGGGACCTCTGGACAGTCAGTGACCCAGCCACAGTCCCAAACCACCACAGAGCCTCCCCCCTCAGGAAACACCAGCATAGCACCCACCCAGCGGGCCCATCCCTCTGTCCCCAGGACACGTCAATCAGCAGTGTGTCCACCACAACAGGGACCACAGGCAAACCCACAAACACAGCACGATAAGGGACCTGGGGTCAGTGACAGTGGGCACACGGTTCAGGGGACAGAGGCACAGGACAACAGGGAAGCTGGGAGGACTGCTGTGCGACAGGGGGAGGACAGGCAAAGGGAACGACTCTTCACGAGGCACTCACCTACATCCTGGGAGCATACCACTGTTCCCAGGAGATCGTGGGCCAGATACTGGCCAAGTTGCAGGAGACCCAGTGGCTGCAGGAGGGACAGTACCTGGGGATCAGGGGGGGCCTGAGAGACATCCACACCACCCTGGTCATCATTGCAGGGGTGCTGGCAGACATGGCCAACACCATGAGGGAGGCAGTGGCACACCAACAGGCCCCTGACACTAGCCACACCGATGAGCAGCCCTCCACCTCCGCTGACGCTAGTGGACAGGAGGCCACGCGACTGGAACAACAGTCCACCAGCACCCCTCCCCCTACAGAAGGAGAACCACCATGCAAAAGGTCCCTGTGATCTAGTCAGAAGCCAGAGAACTTTGCCAAGACCCGCCAGGATATAAGACTACCCTGAGTGTCACCCTTGTATCCCACTCTGTCACCCTGTCCACCTTGAACTGCCATTGCCCCACTCCCTATGTCCCCTTGGACAATGCATCTGTGATACCAATAGATTGGACTCCATCCTGGACACTCCTCCACCATCAACCCAGCCCATTGCAATACCCCCTACACTTATTATCACAGAAATAAATTCCCTTGGAACAAATACAAGTATGGAGTCTGTCAATTGATTGAGATATATATTAATTTAACAGGCTGTAAACATTGCAACTCAAATGTACACTTATATACACATAGGTATGACCTGTAGTGGCCAGCAGTAAACACACCAGGAGCCAGAGTGGGGCACAGATATCTGAAAATAGAGATGCCAAAGGGTACAGTAAGTGTCCATAGAAATAGGAAAAACAGGCTGCCATGTACAATGTCCAACACAAAACTGCAAAGGAAGGTGAATCTATAGTGTCTTACCTGTGTGTCACTGGACGTACTGTTGAATTATAGTAGTTCTGTTGTCCACATCCTCTTCCTCTGCCTCCTCTTCGTCACTGTCCACAGGCTCCACCGCTGCCACACGACCATCTCCAGCCTCATCCTCCTGCAGAAAAGGCACCTGACGCCTCAAGGCCAGGTTGTGCAACATGCAACATACAACGATGATCTGGCACACCTTCTTGGGTGAGTAGTACAGGGATCCACCTGTCAGATGGAGGCACCGGAATCTGGCCTTCAGGGGGCCAAAGGTGCCCTCATTAATCTTCCTTGTACACCCATGTGCCTCATTGTAACGTTCCTCTGCCCTTGTCCTGGGATTCCTCACTGGGGTCAGTAGCCATGAGAAGTTAGGGTAACCAGAGTCACCTGTAAATATCGAGGGATACCTGTTAGCCAGACACTCACCCTTAGGGACAACCTCACACCCATATACCTACATATACCTGACATTCGTCATGAACCCTCGGAACGTGTGTTTAGGAAAAAATTTAAAACCGTCCTCTTTTGCTGCTAACTTTCGGCTCTAGTCTTATCCTTTACCTCAGTAGCTGTCACATATCTTTAGCGCTGGGAAGCCCTAGGTTAGCTAAGCGCTCCACAAAACTGTTAAACTAAACTAAACATCAACTGGGTGGGGACCATGGGCTCACCTATTAGCCACACCCTGTGCCTCTAGAGTTGAGACATCACATATGGGATGCTGCTATTCCTCAAGATAAAGGCACCATGCACAGAGCCAGGATACTTTGCATTGACATGGGAGATGCACTGGTCTGCCAAACACACCATCTGCACATTCAGAGAGTGAAAGCTCTTTCGATTTCTGAACACCTGTTCATTTCTCCAGGGTGGGACAAAGACAATATGTGTACCATCAATAGCACCAATGATGTTGGGGATATTTCCTATTGCATAGAAGTCAGCTTCACTGTGGTTAAATCTCCACCTGGGGGAATACAATGTAGTTGCACATGTGTTTCATCAGGGCAGACAACACTCTGGTCGGCACGTTTGAGAACATAGGATGTGACATCCCTGATGCCATGGCCACTGTTGCTTGGAAGGAACCACTTGACAAGAAATGGAGTGCTGAGAGGACCTGCACTAGAGGGGGATACCTGTGGGGTGGCAGATAGCTGAAATCAGGTATGGCTCCAATTGGGCACACAGCTCTTGGATTGTGGCCCTATCAAGTCTGTAGGTTAGGATAATGTGCCTGTCCTCCTTTGTCGCTGGGTCCAACCGGGGTCTGTACACGGGGGGTATGTCTCCATCTCCTGTTTATCCTCAGCGGTTGAACTCTAGGGTGAAAAACGGTGAGAAGATGGTCATATTCAAACATATACTCAGATTAATATGCCTTTCTTTTTTTTACAGAAACAGTATGTGAATGTGTAGGTCCATTAATGTGCCTATGTCTGCTGTGACGCAGTTAGGTGCCATGGCCTGTGCCCCCCTGAAATGGCGGCCGCCTGACCTGTGATGAGGGACAAGTGGAAATTAGGTAATTCCGCTGGCGTTGCGTGATTGCGGGAGGCGGTCGACAATGCAGTGCAACACATGATTGGTTATCATTGGGGCCTATGGGTTCCAGGAGCCAATGGTGAAGTACGCCGGCAGTGACAGTATGCAGCGCCGCCGACGTGTCCGACATTTTCTATCTGTTCACTCACTTGCTACCTGACCTTCAACAGGAGAGGACCTACACTGCAAGTGCTGCTGTGACCTGTGACTGGAAGCGACCATGGCTCGAGTGTCTGGGGAAAGGGTCCCTGCCTTCACTTCCGAGGAGTTGGAGAGAATAGTGTATTGGGGTCCTACCCCACTACCTATTACTTTATGGTCCTCCAGACAAACAGGTGGGTACACTGTGAGCACAAGGCGTGGGGAATGAATGTATGGAGTGCTGTGTGTGTGAGCCTCGTGTAGGGGGGGCTGAGGGGTCCTGGGCAGAGTGCCGCAAAGGGATGGGAGGGATATGGTGGGCCATGAGTATAACAGTCCGGATGGTATGAATAATACCCTTTCTGCTGCATCTTTTCCTGCAGGTCAGCAACCAACAGAAAAAGGGTATTTGGCATGCCATCACTAAGGAGGTGCGGACCCTGGGGGTCTTTGAAAGGCGGAGCACTCATTGTCGGAAACGGTGGAGGACCTCTGCCGCTGGGCAAGGAAGACAGTGGAGGCCCAGCTGGGGCTGCCCTCCCAACGACAAAGGGGTGCCCATCATACTCTGAGCCCCCTGATGTTCCGCATCCTGGAGGTGGCCTATCCGGAGTTGGATGGACGCTTGAAGGCATCACAGCAGCCACAAGGGGGTGAGTACACATTCAGAATCATGACTGCACATGTTAAGGTGTTACCTGGGTGGGATATGTGGGTCTGTGGGTTCCCCTAGGCCAGAGCGAACATGGCAGAGTAAATTCCATGATGGGCAAGCTCAGATGCACTCCAACCCCAATAATGCTAGTGGGCATCTACTACTGGGCAGGGTCCTGTGGGTTCCAGGTGTGCAGCTAATGGTGTCAGGCATTGTACCCCATGGCCTGGTGACTAGCATTGTAACTGGTAGTGCATGGCCTAGTACATAGGGTTGTTCCATGTGAGTTTTGTAAGCCAACGGTAGTGTTGTTGCTGGCATTGACCAAGTGTATCCTTTGTCTCTTCCCCCCTTTTTTGTTTTGTCACCCTGTCCTTGTGTGCATTAGCATCAGCTGGAGGAGGAGCAGAGGCACCGCATCCCACATGGACCTGGAAGCCGAATCAACCAACGATGAGGGCACCAGTGGGACGGACAGCGTGGGGAGCACCACGACGGAGACAGGTGGGGACAGTTCTGACAGCGACACCTCCTCCGCTGGAAGCTCCTTGGCAGTGGAGGACACCTCTGTGCCCACCCTAACTACAGGTACAGCCACCACCCCCGTACCAGCACCGCCCTCCCAGCAGCCCCTCAGCGGGTTTCCTGTCCCTGCTCACCCAGGAGGGGGGGCATCTCCTTCACCCCAGGCACCTCAGGCCCTCCCTCAGTCAACCCTGCTGCCCTCAGTGAGGAGGCTATTGACCTCCTGAGATCCCTCACTGTTGGGCAGTCAACCATTCTGAATGCCATCCAGGGTCTAGCAGGGCATTTGCAACAAACAAATGCATACCTGGAGGGCATTCACTCTGGAGTGGCGGCCCAACAGAGAGAATTTCAGGCTCTGGCCAACTCACTGATGGCAGCCATTGTCCCTGTCTCTAGCCTCCCCCCTCCAACTTCCTCTACCCAGTCCCATTCCCCTCAACCCAGCCTATCCCAAGCATGCCTTCAGACCTGTATGCACCCAAATCAACACACAGAAGTGGCTCAGGCAAACACAAGTACCACACTTCATCCTATGGGCACTCACACAAGCACCATCCAGATGCAGACACACCAACATCCACTGCCTCCACTGTGTCCCCCTCCTCGTCCTCATCCACTTTCCTCCCAGTTGTGTCTCCACTCATACCTGCATGCACTACATCCTCATCCACTACTTCCATCACCAGCACACCTATCACAACACACCACTCACTGGCAGTCACCACCCCCACAACCATGCACACTTCTCCGGTGTCCTCTCCCACTGTGTCTGTGCCCCCTCCTCCCAAAGTACACAAACGCAAGCACTCAGACACCCAACAGCCATCCACCTCACAACCATATCCAGCCCATGCACCTGCAGCCAAACACACCAGACTGACACCTCCTACCACCACTCCCTCTTCCTCCACTCCCAAACCTTCACCCTCTTCCAGCCCCAGTGTCCGTAAAAGGCTTTTCTTCTCCACCCATGACCTCTTCCCTGCCCCTTCCCCCCCGTCCTCCACTTCGGTCCAGGGTGGGCAGAACCCAGGCCAGCACGTCAGCCACCCAGTCCACGGCCACTGTAGTTCCTGCAGCTACTGCAGGTGTGAGAGGCTACAAGGAGGCACCCGTCAGCACAGCCAGTGTGCCTGCACCACCTGCCAAGGGCAAGAAGGGACCACCAGCTAGCAAGGGCAAGAAGGGGACACCAGCCAGCAAGACGAAGGAGGCACCACCAGCCAGGAAGACAAAGGAGGCTCCACCAGCCAGCAAGACAAAAGAGGCACCACCAGCCAGCAAGATGAAGGAGGCACCACCAGCCAGCAAGGGGAAGGAGGCACCACCAGCCAGCAAGAGGAAGGAGGCAACACCAGCTATCAAGGGAAGGAAGGGAACACCAGCTTGCAGAAGCAAGGAGGAACCACTATCTGCCAAGGGCAGGAAAGGGACAACAGCTGCCAAAGCCAATGTAAAGGGAACTGACGCCGCAGGCAGGATGGATCTGGTGCCTGGGGCTGGAGCAGCATCTGGGCAAACAACACCAACCCTGGCACTTCAGCCATCCGAGGCTGCAGGGGAAGGGATGGAGCCTCCCCCACCACTGACAGCACAGCCACCTGCACCGCTGGCAGCACCACCACTGCCAGCAGCAGCAGCCCCATTGGGAAGCCGTCCGAGGCTGCAGGGGAAGGGCTGGTGCCTCCCCCACCACTGACAGCACGGCTGGCAGCACCGCCATCTGCACCGCCAGCAGCACCACTGCCAGCAGCCCCAGCTGGCAGTCATCCGAGGCTGCAGGGGAAGGGATGGAGCCTCCCCCCACCACTGACAGCACCGCCACCTGCAGCGCAACTGCCATCCACTGAGCAACCATCACCGCTGGCGAGCAGTGTGTAGTCGTGCCTACAACGGCTGTAGTGCATCCTGGCCTCTGCAACACCTGTAGGTGTGACACCCAGCCGAGAGACTGTGATCTTGCACCATCCAGGATCAGCATCACAGGGCACAAAGCCCCCTCCAGAACCAGTGGAAGAAGGCATCCACTCACCCCCTCCTTGGCAGGATGAAGAACACTGGGCACAAAGCCCCCTCCAGAACCAGTGGAGAAGCCACCCACTGGAGAGACTGTGGCTTTGCACTCCCCAGGACAAAGCAGTGAGAAACCACCCACTTGCGAGACTGTGCCTTTGCACTCCTCAGGACCAAGCAGTGGGCAAACCACCCACTAGAGAGACTGTGGCCTTGCACTCCCCAGGACCAAGCAATGGGAAAACCACCCACTTGAGAGACTGTGGCTTTGCACTCCCCAGGACCAAGCAGTGGGCAAACCACCCACTAGAGAGACTGTGGCCTTGCACTCCCCAGGACCAAGCAATGGGAAAACCACCCACTTGAGAGACTGTGGCTTTGCACTCCCCAGGACCAAGCAGTGGGCAAACCACCAACTTGAGAGACTGGCTTTGCACTCCCCAGGACCAAGCAGGGGGCAAACCACTCATTTGAGAGACTGTGGCTTTGCACTCCACAGGACCAAGCAGTAGACAAACCACCCACTTGAGAGACTGTGGCCTTGCACTCCCCAGGACATCGCAGAGGGCATGTAGCCCCCTCCAGGAGCAGTGGCATTGTACCATCTTCCGGCTGAGGTGCCCCTCATTCCCCGTCCCCCTGAGGTGCCTGTGTGTTTTTGACCTGATGCCCCTGCAGTGTTCTTTCCGTATTGAGGCAGGAGTCAAGTGTGGCCTTGGCCTATGTGTTATGGCCCTGTGGGCCACAGACATTTTGGAGTGGGCATTGTTCCTCCATTTGTATTTATTGTACATACTGTTTATTGCTTTAAGGACGTATTTATTTACATTTGTAATATTACACACAATTTAATCAATTCCTTTTGTCCTTGCTTTATTCCTGAGGGGTACGGGGTGTATATGTGATGTTGTTTCATCTGTTTGTGTGTATGGTGTTGGTGGTGGGGGTGGGGTTGTTGCGTGTTGCGCATGTGTGTCACTCTCTTTCTCCTCCCCCCTCCCTTGTGTGCTTGGTGTGGTACTCACCGTGGTCTTCTTCGCCAGCGTTCGTGTTCCTGGTGTGGGAGGAGGTATACCAGCATGGGGAAGATCTGCAGTTCAGGCTCCATGGCGTTGTGGTTCTTCCTTGAGTGTCGAGAGGTGAGTCATTTTCCTTCTGTGTACTGTTTCCGCTGTGCTTTTAATGGTGTTTGTACCGCCCCGGAAAAGCTGGCAGATTGGCTTGTTGTAATACTGTGGGCGGTACATTGTCTTCCGCCTGGCTGTTGGCGGTTACAGCTGCGGTGTTTGTTGCTACCGCCGTGGCGGTCGGAGTGTTAAAATGGCTGTATGTGTTGGCGCTTTCCACTGTGGTCATAATTCCATTTTTCTTACCGCCAGCCTGTTGGCGGTATTACCGCCACTTTCTCACCGACCGCCGGGGTTGTAATGAGGTCCTTTATATCACTTTTCAGACTTTGGCTTTGCACTCCTCAGGACATCGCAGAGGGCATGTAGCCCCCTCCAGGAACAGTGGCGTTGTACCATCTTCCGGCTGAGGTCCCCCCATTCCCCGTCCCCCTGAGGTGCCTGTGTGTTTTCGACCTGATGCCCCTGCAGTGTTCTCTCCGTATTGAGGCAGGAGTCAAGTGTGGCCTTGGCCTATGTGTTATGGCCCTGTGGGCCACAGACATTTTGGAGTGGGCATTGTCCCTCCATCTGTATATATTATACATACTGTTTATTGTTTTAAGGAAGTATATATCTAAATTTGTAATATTACACTCACTTTAATCAATTCCTTTTGTCCTTGCATTATTCCTGGGGGTTATGGGGTGTATATGTGATGTTGTTGCATCTGTTTGTGTGTATGGTGTTGGGGAAGGGGGTGGGGGGGTGGGTGGTGGTGTTGCGTGTTGTGTGTGTGAGTCACTCTCTTTTTCCTCCCCCCATCCCTTGTGTGCTAGGTGCAGTACTCACGTGGTCGTCTTCACCGCCGTTCGTGTTCCTGGTGTAGGAGGAGGTAGACCAACATTGGAAATATATGCAGTTCGGGCTCCATGGCGTCATGGTTCTTCCTTGTGTGTCAAGAGGTGAGTCGTTTCCCTTCTGTGTACTGTTTCTGCCGTGCTTTTGATGGTGTTGGTACCACCCCGGAAAAGGTGGCGGATAGGTGTGTCATAACAGTGTGGGCATTACATTGTCTTCCGTCTGGCTGTTGGCGGTTACCGCTGCAGTGTTTGTTGCTACCGCCGTGGCGGTCGGAGTGTTAAAGTGGCTGTATGTGTTGGCGGTTTCCGCCGTGGTCATAATTACATTTTTCTTACCGCCCGCTTGTTGACAGTATTACTGCAGCTTTATCACCGACTGCCAGGGTTGTAATGAGGGCCATAGTGTCATAGAGTGGAGTGTCCTAGGGTGGATCAGAGTGGAGAGGTATACACTGGAGAGCCATAGAGTAAAATGTCCACAGAGTGTGGAGTCGTTCAGTGTCATAGCCTAGGGTATCATTATGTAGTCATGTGGCATAAGTGTCATGGTGTATGGTGGAGAGGCTTAGAATGGAGTGGTGTAGATTCAAGTGGTGTCTCACAGAGTTAAGTGGAGTAGCATGTCATAGAATGGTGTACCAGGGAGTATCTTAGAGAAGGGGGCATAAGGTGGAGTGGAGTAAAGTGGAGTGGCATGTTGTAGATTGGAGAGGCATGGCATAAAATTGAGTGGCTTGTCGTACAGTGGCGTGGCATATCATGGTATTGAGTTTCATAGAGTGGAGTGGCATAAAGTGGAGTTGCAAGTCATAGAGTGAAGTAGCGTGTCATGCAGTGGAGTGGCGTGCTGTAGAGTGGAGTAGATTGGAGTGGTATAGAGTAGAGTGGTGTACTTTTGAGACACCATCTGTTCAGACCTTGATGCCTGACATTTTGACCAAATCACAATTATCAGGTAACCCAAGTACCTCTGATTCAAGCCCTCCGCAGTGAAAGGCCTCAGGAACTCTTGTTGCAGGAGATAAAACGAACATTTTGACTCCACAAATCACCCTATAAGGTAAATAAAAGACTGCTCAGAGTCTTAGGGGCATATTTACTATGTTTTGGTGCAGGACAGCACCGCAAGCCTTCTTGCTGGGCTGCCCTGCATCAAAACAAAAGGACAGGAATGCACCAAATCTACAAGATGGTGCATTGATACAGTGCATTCCTACCAACGCACACACCCTTGCACCATGTTGCAAGGGTGCCTGCGTTGCGAGGATGATTGCATTTGTGCAGGAAGGTGTACCTTCCTGCACAAAAGAAATCCCAAGAGGAGTTTCCCTCTTTCTATGTGTGCTGCAAAATGCAGCACACATAGAAAGTTGGAAAAATGGGGAGAAATAAAGATATTTCTATCCGTTGCATCACTTCTACGCCACCCCTCAGGTTACGTAGGGTTTTAATGCATTCCCAGGTTTTCAAAACCTTGTAAATCTGGGAATGCATCACAATCCATGGGTGTTGTGTTGGAACACCTACACAGTACCCAGGGAAATGCCTCCCAGATGCAAAGTAAGGCAATGCAGTGACATGTGGTGCATGCAAAGTGCCTTTGTGTGGCCATGTAGATATGGGTAAGCAGCTTGCTCCGCAAATGTAACAAAAAAATGACACATTGGCGGCACAGGCCACTTGTATATATGGGCCTTAATGTCACCCAATTAAAACTGATAGACTTCTTATGACACTACAGTGACAGTGAATTACTTTTCATGTGTAAGGAAGCTGCAAGGGTGGTGAGCAAGGCATGCACAAAAATTGAGAAGTTGCAGCCCAATACGGACTTGGTCTATGGATAGAGGAATTCCTCTTGAGAGAAGTGCAAAGGGGAACATATATACCCATCTAATGGCCTTGGACTGATCTTTTCCAGCTTATGAATTCCCTCCCCGGATCGAGGTAAAATCCTGACAAATGGTTCACTCAGATAGGGAGGATTTCAACCATTTTAAGGTTTTGTGGGAGGATTTGGACGTGCTGTTTGAGGTGACAGTCCCAAAGGATCTTTGGGCAGAATGCAAGAGAGCTGGTAATTGGCCAACAAAGGAACTCTCTAGGGTAGAAAACACAAATGCACACTCACCTGTCTAAAGGGAACATGATATAGTCCTTGCCCACCTGAAGAACAAGGTTTCGCAAAAGGAGATGAATTGGCCCAAGAGTTTCCAAACGGAGTCCAAAGACTCTGTTGTTCATGTCTACTTTGAGAGGCTAATGCAGGTGTATAGGGAGCATAGCAGCCTGAATGATATGCTTGGTGATAAAATGGGAGGGCTTCTCAAATCTTTTGTGCAAGGGATGCAGCCTGAGATTACCAATCAAATAATACAAGGTGTTTTCTTCTTGCAGAGCAAACTCATAGATGAATTCTGAAGTATGCAAAATATTGCAATGACACTCTTGATGCTAAACGAAAGAATTTGAAGGAAAACTACATGGTTGCACAGACCCAGCTAGCCAGAATGGAGGTGTAAGGAATGTCCAGTTCAGGGCTAGACTTTGACCCCAGTGCAGGAATAAATATACAGGGAGCCTCCATGTCCTATGAGATATCCTCCAAGGAATGGATAGAGGTTGAGTATGGATGCCAGGAAACAGCATAAGTGTCTGAAAGAAAGTTACCCCCATCACATCTGCAACAAGGCTGGTCATTGGAAGTGTGCTTGCCACTATTATCCTGAGCAAGCAATAATCGCAGCCCAAGCTGCGAATTTCCTGATGCAGGGAGAGCTTCTCCCACTACCCAAAACCCCTACGGCGCCTCCTGAGATCCTGAAACCAAGTTTGTCACAGAATCCTTTTGAGCCCGTGCAGGCGCAAGGAGGGAATCCACATTTCTAACCCAGTCATAGAGTTGCACACAACCCATTTACACACCAGACTGACCTGATTACCATCATGTTTGTCAGTTCCACTGAATTTGAGCAAGTCCAATAACCCTGTCTGAGAGGAGAGGAGGAGTGCATGCTTGGAACAGTCCTTAAAGTGGATGAGAGTGGCACATATGTATGTGGTGAGGTTAATGGATATCCTGTATCCTATCTGATAGACACGGGACCTACTCTTTCAACTGTTTGAACAATTGAGATCCCCTCTCAGGAAAGGGAGTCTAAGTTGCTGACATCATGAATCAGCAGAGTACAAATCAGGTTATTCCCCCTGTCCTAATCAAAATTAGCATCCTCAAAGAGCATCACCAGCTTACTGTCTGTGATTCAAGTTCTGTAAATTTGCTGGAAAGGGACCTGCATTGTAAACTGAATTGTGTCATATATTATATTCCAGTCAGAGTGGGCTTAGAATCCAAGCAGCTGATGTTGAGATTAAATTACAAAGTCTCACTTAAAAATGCTCCTAGAGGAATTATTTAGATATAGTATGTTTACATATGTTCCAGTATTCAATTAATGAACAAGACAACTCCATACTGTTAAAATCCAATTAATCAATAGGATTCAGGAAGTTCAAAAAAATGTACAACAATTACAATGAATGTCCATTTCATAAACAACAACACTGTATATAACCCCTCTAGATCATAAGATTGAATCCCAACTGCAGATCCAGGAGGAGGTTATAACCCTCCTTATGACACAGTTCTGCACAATAAGTGCCTGGTTTTCAGTCCCAGTTCAAGCAATACCATGGACTTTCAATTCAGCTTGTCAAATGAGAATGTAATGTTGACGTTTCGGCCTGTAGTGGCAGTCAGAGGTCCGTCAGACCATCATCAGGACTCAGTGTTGTTTAATAATACAACAGGTTGCAAAAATAGGCCCTGTAGCAACACACCAGGGGACTTCAACCTACAAGCCCAAGTAAACAAATCCTTTAAATATGGGACCGCTAGCGTCTGTCTCCATCCACAGCCGCTCAATACATGCAAGTTTAAATTACAGGCACTGGAATCTGTAGTTGGATTATACCCGGTCATTACTAAAGAGGACTTACATGCAGACCAAAAAGAATCAGTTCGGGAATATGTATGGGATTTCACAGGAAAGGAGATTGGTTTGATTGAAGGTGGTAAACCCCTAAAGATAACCCTTCAATTTGGAGAAGTGTTTCCTCAAACACATCCTTATAAAATGACCCCATAATCCATTATGGGAATAACACCTCTCAATGAGAGTGTGTAAGAACAAGGCTTCTTGAATAGGATCATCAGGAGCCCATGTAACTCCCCAATTATGGCCTTGGAAAAAAAAGTAGAGAATAGTGTAGGATTTAAGAAAATGAAACCAAATAGTTGTTCCATGGTAGGATGGAATGCAGTAGTATCAAACTTTGCTGTAATGCTATTCCAAATTCCCCCAGAAGTGGAATAGTTCATGGTCATTGACCTTTGCCAGGCATTCTTCTCAGTTGCCCTTCACAAAGAGAAACTGTTTCTCTTCAAATTTCGGTTCCAAGAGAAAACTCTTGCGGGGTGCTGTGCTCCTCAAAGGTATACAGAGAGCCCATCATATTTCAATAAAATACTCAAAAAGAATGTAGGGACATTACAGTCGCCCTACAATTCAACTCTAACCCAGTACTTTGATTATTTGCTTGTTGCATTAACAATAAAAATAGCCTGTTGGCAAAATGCCATTGCCCTGCTTAACCATTTAGCTGAGAACAGGCACAAAGATTCCCTTAAAAAGTTGCAGTATAGTCCAAAAAAATATTGAGGAGGGAGTTAGAAGTGTTTCCATGAGTGCATTGAAAGGATCCTTAAGGTGAAATTTCAAGCCATACAGAGAGAACTACAAATGTTTTTGGGCATGGTTGGCTATTGCCTTCCAGGAGCTCAAAAACTTAGACCCATATTTATACATTTTTAGCGCCGCAATTTGCGCCGCTTTTTTAACGCAAAAGCGGCGCAAACTTACAAAATACAATTGGATTTTGAAAGTTTGCGCCGCCTTTGCGTTAAAAAGCGGCGCAAATGCGGCACTAAAAAAGTATAAATATGGGCCTTACTTTGTTGTGCATCCCCTCTTGGAATGCCAGACTACACCAAAGAGTTCATATTCTTTTGCCAAGAGCAAGATAGGTGTGCTTTGTCTGTGTTGACACAATGCACAGAGCTACAGAAACCCCAATTGACTACTTTTATGCAACCCTTGATCCAGTAGCTACAGCACTGCCTGGTTGTCTTAAAGCGGTTTTAGCAATTAGCCTGATTGTTCGGCAAACCATGGGGGTCGGAATGATCATCTGCTCACTGTGTTGGTGCACATTCTATTGAAGTTCTCATGACTCGCACCCACATTCAACATTTGACCAACAGTCACTTAACCCTAAGAGAGAATAATTCTGGCTGCAGAAAATGTTTCTTTAAGAAGCCTCAACACCTTGAACCCTGCTTCTCGATTGCACACACCAGACAGGGTTGAAGAGAGTGATTTTGATCATGACTGCATGAGCATTACTGAGTTACGCAAAAAGCTGAGGCTAGACGTACTGGATGTTCCTCTTCTTGAATCTGACCACACCATGTTTGTCGAAGGCTCTTGTATGAGAGACAGATATTGTATTTGAGAGCCCCATTTGCTCTATGCACCCTAAGTAGGGTCATGGAAGCATCCTATCAGTGCCATGTAACCTCGGCACAGGTAGCACAATAGATTGGCCTTAACCGAGCCTTTGTGCATCAGAAGGCTCACATGTTATTATTGACATTGACAGCCAGTATGGGTTCGGTGTTGTGCAAGACTTTGGTCAGATGTGGGCACAGAAAGGAATCATGACCTCTGCTGGATCACCAATAAAGACAGCTATGTGCCTCCAACTTGTTGGAAACCCTTCAATTGCCAAAGGAAATTGCAGTAGTAAAGTGTGCTGCATACAAGAGTGGCAATGATTTCATCATTAGAGGCAACTGCTATGCGGATAGGATTGCTTGATATTGCATTCTTGAGAAAAGCACCTTTCGAATGGATTAACCATGCAATGCTGAAGAAGAAAATGTGTCAAACATGTTGCTGAACATTGAACTAACCTGCAATGAGCTGTGAAAATTGCAACATACTGCCCCAGACATCAAAAAGGCAAAATGGGAAAAGGTGGGATATGTAAAGGATGCTAGTAATATCAGGGTATCCAGTGATGGAAGGTCTGTGCTCCTTGATTCCATTTTACCTGCTATGGTAACACACATGCAGAGACAACATGTGGGAAGATGGTGTTGACATGTAGGCATCTTTGGCATAATTCACACTTTTGTGCGATGACAGAGAATCTTTGCCAGCGCTGTGCGATTTGCCAGAAACAAAATGTGGCCAAAAAGGTTGTAGTGACCAAGAGTCACACAGCAAAGTCTGATGGCCCCTTCAACTGTTTCCATATCAATTCCTTCGAGATGACCCAATGTAACCAGTTAAGGTATATCCTTGTGATTGAGGGGGCATAGTAATAATTTTTTCATGCAGTACATCACAGCAAGCCACCCTGTTATGCCGCGTGAAAGGGCACAAATTTACCATATTTACCATTATACTGCTCATCCCTGTCCTTTCCTAGCACTGGTACACTTTTGGCCACCAAGTGTCAATGCAGGAATCCTCGCGTCATGGTGCAAGGGTGTCTACATTGTAGGCAGGATTGTTTTTGTGCTGGAAGAAGGTCCCCCTTCCATCACAAAAACAATCCTGAGAGGCATTTCCTCTTTCTATGTGTGCTGTAGAGTGAGCACACGTAGAAAGATGAAACAAAAGGGAGAATTAAAGATATTTCTCCTCATTAAGTGTAGCATCCTGACACATTCCCAGGTCTACTGCTAATAGTAAATCTGGGAATGCCTCAAAATCCAGGGGTGGATGCGTGAGAACAACCATTCGCCACCCATGGGATGCCTCCCTGGGGCAGAGGAATGCAAGGCAGCGATTTGTGCTGCCTTGCATTACTCTAGTTTTAGTTGCTACTCTAGATTTATCAAGCCACGCAGGATCACGCAAGGAGGCCTTGTGTGGCTTGATAAATTTCACTTAAGTTTTGCATCACCCTTGCACCCCCTTGCATGTTGCAATGGCGATGAAAAACTTGATAAATCTGGTCCCAGGTATCTCTTCTCTCATTGGGTAGGGACATACCCCACCAGGAGATGTGACAGTCTGTCAGTTGCCAAACCACTACTGCGGGAATCGATTCCAGTTCATCTTGAATCAGATCACGGAAGTCACTTCAAGAATGTGAAGTGGATCCTATTTAGTTTTATATGAATTAAGGAGTTTGCTTAGCCTTCTGCTTGCAGAACTGAGCCCATGTCACCTAGTGACTTTTAACTAACTTAACGTGCTCTGATTTAGCGTATTTATTTATATATTTCTTCCAAAATAGCTGGTATGTTTATAGTTAGGAAGATGTTTTGATTTCATGTTATCAGTGCCACTCTGTGAAGGTGTCACTATCAGCTTCAAAGACAAGTGATATACCAAGGTATTCACATCATGTTCCTTTCCCACTGATGTGACAGGAACATAATGTACCTTCGAAGGGAATTGTTTATGTAATTGCCTCCCCAAGCATGCCTTCTTATCTACTGTTTGGGAGCATGCCTGCGTCAGGGATCCTACAAGATCTGTATAAATACAACTCATGCAGATAAGGTTATCAGTGGGATTCCTACCAGATGCCATCAACGCTCTCTATGCTACACATCACCTTGATGCAGACCCAGCCTTTGTGTCCCCACAGAGTCTGATCTAGATACCTCATTCCAAGGTAACGAAGGTTGGGTGGGCTCCTCTCATGGACATGGTATTGGCAGATTAGGTTTATTACACCTAGCTCTCTTTAGGTTAGAGATTAGGTTCTCCATGCTAGGGTTTTAGGGATCTTTTAAATTTTCATGGTATTGCAAGATGGTGGGGGTCTTTGTATTCATGGCTCTCTTCTTTACAATTCAGCTTCTTGTATTGTTCATTATCCTAATCCTTGCAGCTCATGTATTTTACATTAGATTGCAGTCTTCTTAATAAAACCTATTGAAAACTTTACTGCATCTTTTTCATCAAGAATGAGACTTGTTGCTCATGTGAGAAAAGGGTAATCTCTGTCTAACCACGACTTCCCTGAGATGTCGCACTCTCGAGTCCATGCGTAAATGCTGACAGAGATCACCTTTTACTGTTTTGATTTTTGGTGAGGTACTGCTTGTGAGCCAGGAGTGTTGGGCCAACACTTGCGACTCAGATTGGCCTAGTCACCCACAAACAAAAGTGCTGTCATCCTTGAACCAGCAGTCTTGCCTAGAGCAAGAGTCCAACTATGACAAATTAAGTGATGCAGCTGCCATGTATGACTATAGTGAGAGACCAAAAATGCCATTGTAGCTGCAGAACAGAAGCTTCAAACATTGTCAAAAGACTGAATGGGACAATCAAAGCAAAATTGCCCAAAACTTGTGTGTCCACATTTTTCCAATGGCCAGATGCACTTCCTATGGTAATGATGAGCAGTTGAAGCACACTGTGCAAATGAATAGGATTGCCTCCTCATGAGGTGTTGATGGGGAAAACCATCTGAATTCGTTCTGTTTCAGCTGCTGCTCTTGTGAATATCAAAGATGATTTAATTCTCGAATATTGCAAGGGATTGATTTATGTGATACATTCTTTCTCTCATCAGGTTAATTCAGCTACTCCATCTGGACGAGAGTCTTCATGCCGTGACCTGAACCCCGGTGACTGGGTACACGTGGAGAAGCATGTTCACAAGTTGTGCTTTATAGCTGGATGAATGTTAGACATCCATCTGCTAAAGAGAGATGTTTCCCATTTGTCAACAAAACTAACCATTAAACTTATTGTTAGTAAGCAAATGCATGGAATCTTGCCTGCCCCTCATTCTGGTAGTGCTTTTAGTGTTAATGTTTAGTTCCAGATGTTAGCCACATATGTCAAACTCATGCACGTAGAGATCTGTTTTGTGTGTTCCCATTTTCCAGCTTTTGCGGCTGAGGGAGCTACATATGTCCATCTAGCCTTGTTCTATTTCTTTTCTTGCAGCATATTTCTCAATCTATTCTACCAGCTGCACTCTATTAAATTGTTTTATGCTGATTATGAAAGGTCTTTAGAAAATGTGCCAATTGTGAAGGATGGAAATATGTATTTGTGGTCTACTAAAGATGCTTATTGTTTTTCTAAGGGATTTAAACAAAGAAGTCAGTGTGAGTATATGATGAAATTCTTTATTCCTGTGATTAATATGAGTCTTACTAACCAAAGCAGGTATGATTTAACCTGCAAGATCAGTAGGGACAAGATCATTTTTGTAGATGAATTAAATATAGCATGCATATTTGTAAAGCGCATGTTAACCCAGAAGGGAATCTTGGCCCTGAATAACAGATGTTTATTGTTACCCAACTCAATGGTACTTATTTTATCAACCTCAGAAGGATGAAGGATGAAAGGCTGAATGGGACTGCCAAGATTTGAAGTTTTGTTCATGAGGTCGAACACAGACACCCTACACTGGATGCATTAGTCAACTAAGCCACCAGACCTGTCTAGATGAGGCTAGATGAAGAGAAAGAAAGTAAGCGAGTTAATGCTGAATCTAGCAAGGGAAAGGAAAAAGAAAATCTAGATGATACACCACTAAGGTTAGGAGTTGATGTTGCCAGGAAAGAAACCTTACTAATGATAAGAATACAGGATGTTAATAGACTGTCAGAGTTGTGGGATGTAGTGAATGTGAGCATAGTTACTTAGTTAAAGGGAGAAACTTTGCTGAACTAGAAGTAAGTCTTAAAAGCATATGCTATGTGTGTGGGAAATCAGCATACTTTCAGCTGCCACACAATTTATATATAGTTGTTGTGCAGCATTAGTCGTCCCCATGATCTATCACACTAATGAGATAGACCTAGACCTTGACCACTATATCAGACAGAGCTGGTGCAGCTTTAGGAAGATACTTAGCAACATCTTTGGAGCACTAATATCCTCAGCAGGAGTTGCATTACATGATGAAAGGAATGGAAAATGATCAGCCTTAGTAGACAGACATTTCACTAATGCACCAGGGACACTAACCGTGATTAACAAAGAATTGCTTGCTATGAGGGCACAATAGGCTTGCATTAGACATTCTTCTCACAATAGAATGTGGGGTCTGCAAGGGAACTCAAACTAGAGAATGCTGCACATACATTCCCAAAGTAGACAACCAGCTTAGCAGTGATGTTGCAAACATACAAACCTTACTCATGAATTAACTGAGTTGGAAGAGACAGGCGCCTGGGAATAAATAGCCTTTGTATTTGGATGTATTAGAAAGGAATTCACTAAAATAGGCAAATGGTTAGGAAGGGTAGGTGGAGGAATACTAAAATTGCCTTTGACTCCACTTTTGCCATACTAATTGATACTGCAGGTGTGCTTTTCTTCCTACAAATCTGCAAAGGAATTTCATCAAATGGTGGGTTAAAATGTGGGCTGAAGAAGCCATCAGTAATGAGAGGAAGAACAGGGTGAAAGAAGTGATGTAAAGAATGAAAAAATGGAGAGCGAACTTTATGATACCACGAAGAACTTGCAAGGATCTAAAGAAAGGAATCCAAAAATGATGAAAGCTGTATTGTAACAAAAATGCAAATGTGATGATGTAGAAATCATTAGAGGGGGTTTGTGGAATCTGCTTTTGAATTGTAGTGCTTGTTATATTGGAAATCAAGCTTACGTTAGCATAAACCAGTTTTACACTTTCTTCCATTTTGAATGTGACATTATTGATACACCACATGACCATTGCTGCTGTTGGTTTCCTTGCTGTAATAAAGAATTGTGAGCTTCACACTGAAAAACTGAGGTTTTCCACGTCACACTGAACGTGATGTACCTTATCAACGACAACCTGGTGGTCTCAGGCTGAATTACATACAATGAATCTAATCATGTTACCAGAATAGACTCCGAGAACATCTGAATCTGATCTAATAGTATTATGAGCGAATCTTCAAATATATTCTGTAGTGAAAGGTTTCTTCGGTGTATGTTCTGGCAACCAAGTTCTTGTGTAGTAAATGTAGGAAATTCTTTGTCTAACGTCCTATAAAAGGACCTGCTTTTTCGCAGCTCTGGGTTCACTATTTCCACACTTAGAAAAGCGAATCTATGCTGCATTTTCTGTAGAACTTTACTGATTTCTTTGTACTTATGATTTATGTGTCATTATACTAACTGATTGATGGTCTACCTTGTGTATTTCTGCTCTTATATTCATTGGATAAACTTTTAAAATTTAGCCCGTGTCCGTCATTCTTAATGAGAATGTCAGAGCTTTATTTTAATGTGCAAGATGTCATAAACTAGAGAAGGGTCCAGTCAGGGAGCACTACAGTCCATACAGGGACTACATCACTCCCAGTCCAAGCAGTTGGCACACATTGGGTAAGCAAATGAGAAAATAATTCTATTGCCAACAACAGACACACATGGCAACACCCACACGTGTGCAACTAGATAAAGGGGCTTTGGGTCGGTCACTCTTCATCCATTAGTCTGTTCAGCTGTTGCTCACATTTTGTTTTCTCCCTCCAAAGCATAAAGAATGGGGCAATGGGTCAGCCGATCCCTGCCATTAGCTCTCTTGCCCCATGAGTGGCAGCATTATCACACCTGCACATATGCCTAAAAAGAGAAGTTCTTTGGTCACAGGGCTGGTAGGCCAATTATTTACTTTGCAAAGGCCTTTAGCTTTCCATTCTTTCGCCTTTTTTATTATTATTCCAGTGAAGCTTGTCTTTAAATTAGGTCTTTATATCTCAAGACACTAATACCTTTGACTTGCACCAATAAGGATAACATTTTCCTGCAATGTGCTTAAAACTATAGTAGACTTCTATTCTGAGTCTAAGGGGCATATTTACTAGAAAGTGGCGCATGGGTCCCGTTGCGCCACTTTGCTTGCATTGCTCCTGCCCCACCTAACGATACCATGTTTGTGCCGGTATTACAATACGGTGCACCATGGCGGTCGCTAGGACATTAGTGTCAATTTTTTGATGCTATTGTGGTGCTTTGCCGCACTAGCGTAAACATTTTTTATGCTAGTGCAGCAAAGCACAGGGAGGCCCATTGATTCAAATGGGTACGTCATTTTAACGCTTGCTCTGAGCAGGCTTTAAAAATGACGAAAAAATGGCACAGTGAAATATTGTAAATTTCACTGCGCCATTTTTTCGGAACGCCCCGCCCTTGCATACATTATGCCTGGCGCAGGCATAACGTGGCCCTAGGGTTTACAAAGTGGAGCAATGCAAGCATTGCACCACATTGTAAATACAGCGTGGAAAAAACGCCTCCTTAACCCCCCCTTCGCGTAAAAAAAGGACACTAGGGCAGCACAAGGTAGCTCTAGGGGTTTATAAATAGGCCCTTAATTATATCTGTCTGCTAAGAATCACCCTCACTCTTCTATTAATGTTACTCCCATTACCCCCATGCATGCTATAAAAGAGAGATTAATACGACCTGCCTTTTTTTCTGTGTGTAATACTGATTCGATGTTAAACAACATTGGACACGGAAACTTGCCAAAATGTTTAAACACACGCAATAAAAGACATTGCTCAGTTTATACCACTTAAAGGGCTTGTGTAAGATTGCCCCGTCCTTTCATTAGAGAAACCTTTTCCGGTGTCATAATACCACTTTCCAGGATGTGAGGTAAACCATGGGCAATAATTGTTTCTATTAACTAGAACACGTTCTAATGGAATTTAGCACTCATCTGTCAGAATTCAGGTCGGTGTTTACTTGTTCATGTTAATTGTTAAGGCTTCAAAGGCATCGCAGTGTATCACTTGGGCGCCCTCTTCTGTCTACGACTACAAAACACAAACAGATGAAAACGTGTTGCGGAATACTCTCTGCACCAAAAGAAAACGTGAAAGAGAAAGTTTGGCTTGATTCCACAAATTCGACAAATACAACATAAACGGCTCCGGGCATTAGAATAAAAAAATTCCACTGATCTTATTGGCATAAATATTCATCTCTTGGGTTAAAAGGTTATTTCGAAGGAGAATTCTTTTATATGCTAAAGTTTTAGTTACCCTGCTATTAAGGTGTTAAACTTTACATTTTACAATTAATGAGAGCCAGTTGTTTTTAAGCTTTGTGGAAACACCCATGTCCAAGGGCTTATTTTAATAAAAATACCTCACTAAGGGTACATGTACGCACGTTTTGCGACTTGCAATTGGTTGCAGCGCTATTTGCGACCGTGCAAAAAGCGAAATGGTATGTTCCAATGCCATTTTGGAGTCCCAAATAGCGATGCAACTAATTACTGAATCGCAAAAATGTGCAACTCGAGATTGTGTCTCGCAATTAAGAAATCGCAATTTGCAAGTCGCAAACAAAATGTACAAGGCAGTCGCAAATTACGAATAGTCGCAAAAAGTCTGTTTTGCACACCCAGATTAGCACTGATTCCAAACAGGTGGTAACCAGAACCAAAGTATAAAAGCAGAGCCAGAAGACATGAGGGTTTTTCAAAATGGCTGCACTCTACGTGATTGCATGGAGGAGGCGAGTCCAGGCTGCCCAGCAGAGGAGGAGGAGGCGGAGACAGGAGAGGATATACAGAACCAGGCAACCATATTTCAACAAACTGAGGAGGAAATATAAGACAAAAACAGACTGAGCAGCACAGTTATCATAGAGATTATTGAACTGCTGAAACCTCAGCTAGAATGCCATATCTTGCGCAGCTGCTCCATCCCCACACATGTGCAAGTGCTCTGCTCACTGCACCTATTAGCCTCGGGTAGCTACCAGGGGGGTGATTGCAGTTGCTGGTGGGGTTTCCCAAAGTGCCCTGTCACGATTTTTTAGAAGGTTCTTAGATGCTATACTCACACACATTTCCAGATACATATACCTACCCAGGAATGAGGAGGACATACACAACACCAAATTGGACTTCTACAGAATTGCAAACTTTCCCCGTGTAATAGGGTGTATGGACGGGACACATTTACCCATATGTCCACCTGCAAATCTGGAATATGTGTTCTGCAATAGGAAATGTACTAACTCACTCAACATCCAGGTGGTATGTGATGCCCATAATGTCATGACTGATCTGTGGCAACATTTCCAGGGAGCACACATGATGCGTGCATATTCAGGCACAGTGGGATACACCAATGCCTAGAACATGGGGAGTTTGGTGAAGGATATTTATTAGGTACTGTGTAGTACACACCAATGTCATAAATAAGTGTCACTGCATAACCATGTGAGGCCATGCTCATATCTGTTGTTTTGTTCCACAGGTGACAGTGCATATGCTCTGAGGCCATGGATACTCACCCCATATCTAACACCTGGCAATCAGAATGGGCGGCGCTACAACATTGGACATCGGTGAACCAGAACCATCATTGAGAGGGCCTTTGGCATGTTAAAGTCACGTTTTCGATGCCTGCACAAAAGTGGAGGTGCACTCCAGTATGCCCCAGAGACTGCATGCAAGATTGTGGTGACATGTGCCATCCTACACAACATAGCAACCAGATGTGGGCTACATCTCACCCTAGATGACACAGATTCGTTGGATGAGGAGCAAGAGCCACAACAACAACAGCCTGGGGATGGTAGCATCGCAATGGAGGGCAGACGGAGATAGGACCACATTGCAACTCACTACTTTGGCAGGTATGTGGCAACCGTTACAGCACTCACAAATGTAAGACACACATAGCCAGGCTGTGCAAAAAAGAACTTTCCTTTAGTGTCAGGAGTGTATTATTGAAATGTTGGCGTTTAGCTAGCAGTAAATAAGTAAAATGTAACAAAGTCTGACACATTAATATCATGTGCCCCAGGCTAAACCCAGGGAGACAACATCACAACCTCCTATGGCTACGTCCACCATGGCCTGTGCCCGGTTGGTCCCCTGATGTCTGGCGGGCACTGCTACTACGCAGGATGCGGGCATTTGAGGCAGAAACGCTGCTTAGGCTTGATATGTCCTCACTGTCGTGAGGGGTGTCACCAATCCCTCTTGCTGCCTGGGAGATATGTATGAGGTCAACTGCAGCAGTAATGCACGCTAGTGCCCCTGCCACATCTGCGGCAAAATGGCCTAGTTCCACCTGTAGCGTGACAGTGTGTCTTCACAGGAAGGTAGTTGTGATGGCTAGGCGGCCAACGGACAGAATGAGCCGGTCCAAACGTGCAGCTGTGTTGCGCTCTCTGCACCTTGCATGGGCCTGATCCGCAACCATTTCCCTACACAGGTCATTGATGGCGGTGGTGAGGTTTACCATATTGGTGTTCATGTTGGAAAATTGAGATTCAGCATTAGCAAATCCCTGTGTGAGGGTCTGTTGCATTCTGTGCAGGTTCCAGTTTATCATCCGCATTTGTTTGTTTTGCAGGCAGATACTGCTCAGTAGGGCTGCCTCCAGTCCAAGAAATTGTTCAGTTGTGACATCCTCCTCAGCTGCATCATGTGTTTGACGATACCGTCTACACCCAGACCCAGCTGTTCGCAGTGGCCGACTCACACCCATCTGTGGCCTAGGTGTCAGGTTTCCTGCCTCATTGTCCACATCTGTCTCTTCTGTGGTCTCACGTGCATGGTGGACAATCGGTGTGGTCTGCACTCCCCTGCAGATATGCTGACTGCCTTGTCTGCTGTCATGGTGGCATCGTCATCTACCTCCAAACTAGGGTCATTGGTGGATACTTGGGGGAGACCTGTGGGACACAGGGGATACACTGTCAGTGCCTCTATGATGTGTGGCGTATCCAAATAAATATTCCTAAACAGTTGGACTACTCTACTACATTGCCCATAATGCACTGTCCTTGAGGTTGGCATATAGGCATGGAACAAATTTGGATGATGCATGCTTCTGTGGGCTGTGGTTGTGTGCATGGTGCCTTGAATGGTGTAAGTAAGTGAGATTTGCTACTTACTTTTGGAGGTTCCAGGTGCTGAACTGTCCAGGTCCCCAGTTCCTACGACAGCCTCTGGCTCCAGAGTGGTCTCCACCATGCTCGCTATAGGAGGTGGTACTGTGGATGGTCCTCCACCTGTTCCGTGCGCCTCCCTCAACCGCTCTGCCACCCTTTCCTTGTTTCTAGACCAGAGGTCATACCATCTTTTGCGAACCTCCTCGATGGTGCGATGGCTGACTCCTATGGCATTAATCTTGCTCTGAATGTCCAGCCAAATCTTTTTTGTGTGTCAGGGACACTCATTGCTGCCTTGTCAAACAGGACCTCATGGTGTAGGCAGCACTCCTCAGTCAGGACCTCCAACTCTTTATCAGAGAATTTCAGCTTTCTCTTCCTCCCTGCAGTTATTGCCTCCTTAGCTTGAGTTGCCATGGCTGCAGTTGCTCCTCTCAGCTGGGTGCGCCTCTGCTGTATGTGCTGGCTAGACTCCTCCCACTTCCATGGGGGCTACTTCATGGTTCTGATGTCATCATCCAGCACCAGGAAGTGTGTTTTCTCTTTTCTTTTGCACCCGTTCCCTAATTGCGACACAGTCGCAATTTGCGACTCTGTGACACCCATGTGCAATTTAGGAAATTGCAATTTGTGATTTCGCAAATTGCGATGCGACTCAGCACCGAATCGCAAAATGGAATTGTGATTTTTTTCTTACATCCCATTTTGAGTCGGTTTTTCCAACTCGCAATTTTTTAGCTTCGTACATGTGGCCCTAAGATCCACATGTACGAAACTTTTGAAACATATAAAACAAAAGCAAAGGGGTTTGCAACCAAAACAATGGCTTCTTGCGATGTATAGAAGTCATTTGCAAACCCCAAAATGCAATACAATTGTTTTGCGAGTCGCAAACATTTGCGAATGCAAATTCGAATTCACAAATAGGAAATCACTATTTGTGATTCGCAAAGGGTATGTACAGTGCATTCACAAATGGCAAATGGTCGCAAAACAGAGGTTTTGCACAGCTTTGGAACAGGTTTTAAATGGTTGGAGAATACATAAACTGGCCCAGAATGCATCAGGGATCACCACAATGGCGGCCCTTTACCTTATTGCATGGAGGATGTGAATACTGGCTGTTCAGAGGAGGTGGAGGCAACAGTGGATTTTCAGAATCAGGCTTACTCTCTTTCAACAAACTGCGAAACAGATACATGAGAAATATAGGCCAAGTAGAACTGTCATGTTGGAGATTAATACACTCCTACACCCACACCTTGAAAGCAGGAGACTACACAGTAATGGAATCCCCACTCATGTACAGGTATTGTGCTCATTGCACCTATTAGCCTCTGGCAGTTATCAAGGTGTGATTGCTGTAGCAGGTGGGGTGTCACAAAGTGTGCATTCATGGTTCTTCCATGCATTTCTGGATGTCATGCGGATCTACATTCACCAACTCATATACCTACCTAGGAATGCCCAGGAAATGCATACTACCAAATTAGAGTTTTACAGGATTGATAGTTTTCCTCATGTCATAGGGTGTATAGCTGGGACACATTTGCCCCTATGTCCCCCACCTCATCTGGAATAAATTTTCAGAAACAGAAAAAAATATGCATTTCCTCAACATTCAGGTGGTATGCAATGCCTACAGTATGATACCTGATATTGTGTTGCAATATCCAGGAAGCACCCATGACTCCTACATGATTAGACACAGCAGAATAAACAGATAGCTGAAAAGAGAGGAATTTATGATGGATATCGATTAGGGACTGATTACTAAGTAAATATGAGATATATGTCTGCAGTCAGCTATTCATCATGTCATGTAGCCTCACAACTATGTCTGTGACAGTGTAGGTGACAGTGTGTGTGCTCTACAGCCATGGATACTAACATCATATCTTACTCCCACATCCCAACATGAGTGCCAATATACCAATACACATCATAGCATCAGCAGTGTAATTGAGCTGACTTTTTGCCTGCTGAAATCACATTTCAGATGCATGCACAAGAGTGGGGGTGCCTTACAATTTGCATCAGAAATAGTCTGCTAAATAGTAGCAATGTGCGCCATCCTCCACAACATTGCTACTAGGAGAGGCATGCACATCGAGATGTCTGAGTCAGAGTCAGAGGATGTTGATCCTGAGCCAGTACAGCAGCTGAGAGATGGAAGGAGAGCAGTAAATGGGAGAATGCACAAGGATCACATTGCCATGCAATACTTTGGGAGGTACGCTTTTAATGTTAATGCATTGTGTATGTGAAAGGAACACAAGACACTGTTGATGCATGTAGACCAAAATAACTTTAATGTGAAGTATGTATTCTGTAGTCAAACTAAACACAGATCAGTAAATGAAAATAAAACTCTGCTGCTTATTTCACCAGATGAGAGTGCACACAGATATGACTAACAACACTGCATAGTCAGCTCAATGTTTCCTGTCCCTACGGCCAGATGGGCTAGCTCCTTGTCGTGATGCAGATGCTGATGCTTCTCAGAGTGCTGGCATCTGAGGGAGGGACACTGCTGGTGCTCGATCGATCTTTGAATCAGCTCCTTCTCTGCCTCTGACCCCTGCAATGAGGTGAGTCTGCATTGCCTCAACAACAGCTGCTATCTGTTGCAGACTCCTTGTGACATTGCCAGTGAAGTGGCCCATCTCTACTTGCACATTGACAGTCCTCCTGACCAAGGTTGCTGTAGCATCTGCCAGTTGCCCAATTGTCCGGTTTAGGGTGTCATTCTGGCTGCACTGTGTCCATCCCTCCCACATTGACCTGAGTCAGTGTCTGAGAGTTGTAAACACAGCTTGTCGAGGGCAGCTGTCATGATGTCCATTTTATGCTCCAAGTGGCTTTGCTTCTCTGCCATTTGCCTGGTGGCAACATTTGGAAACCCCATTATTATACAGTCATGCATGCTGTGCAACTTAATGTTCATCAACTTCATCTCTGTATTTTGCAAGCATTGAATTCACAACATTTACTTTTCTAGCCCTCCATACAACTTTGTGTCATCGGATGCAGGTGGGATTGGTAGAAGTGTTGGCGGCAAGGGTCATGCCCTGTTATGCTGTCGACCATGTCTTAGTATAAGTGACTGGCGTGGTCTCACTATGGGAGTCATTGTCAGACTTGTTTGTGGACGGCTTTTATCATCCTCTGGCGCAGCAGGCAGTAAGTGTTACTTTAACATTTCTCTATGTATGACCCAATACATTAACAGTACAATGTACATGCTGTACTTACTTGGGTTGGGGTCAGGAGTTGAGGTGTCCAGGTGTCCGAATCCAGCAACTGCCTTTGGCTCAATGGTGCCTTCCACCATTGTCTCTTTGACTGCAGGTGGGGGTATTGTGAAGAAAACATATTATCTGGAGATAGTGTCCAGAAGTATTGAGAGGTGTACATATCCCCAGTTGCAATGAAAGGAAGTGTTTGAGAGATCTTGAGTATACGGTTATTGTTAAGTCAGACCGGATTCTCGGTTGTCTTTCAAAAAATGCATCCATAGGAAGGGGCCATGCTAAGCCTGATTAGCAGTATCCTGTGCCGTGTAGAATGTAACGTTACAACCTTTCATTGCAACTGGGAATATGTACACCGCCCAATACTTCTGGACATTATCTCCCGATAATATGTTTTAGCCTTGAGAAAGTCAATATGACGAAACACGTGTCAGCTGTTTTTGGATATACCATTGTTTCACAGGAATAAACTTCGATCAACTACAATAACGTGCTTTTGGACTTTGAATTAACTTCTCAACTTGAATGAACATTTCTGGACTACATTGGTGTGCCCTGATATACATTGACAGTTTTCAATTCTGATTGGCCTCCCAATCAGCATTTTGATACCCATGTTGGTTGGGTGTCTCACCAGGTTGACACCCTCATTATTCGTTTTTGCAAAGACCAAGGATTTTTCCTCAAAACTATATACATACTTTGAATTGGATGTGCGAACTTTATAGCATTAACCACCTTGTCTATTGTATTGTTTATAATCTCTAAGGAATTGTTAACTCACCCCCTGTTCTCCTGCAGTCTCAGGGACATCAAAGACTGCCTAATACAGTACTGGTGCTGCTGAACTCTGCTCTCTGTGAGTCTCACCATTGCATGAGGTGCCCCCTTCAAGTTCTGTGCCTCAGAAGTGGGTTCTGCAGCTGCTTCCTGCAAAAAGCAATGCATTGCTTCCAGTGCGGGAGAAAAATCAACATATCACTTGGCAGCGATGATGCAGCAGCTGCCCGACGTCACAGTCTGCTCGGATCGCTGGCGACCCTCTGTGTGGCCTAAAGAGGATGCATCGCATTCCCTTTGACTGAGCCTGATGCAGTGGAAAGTACAGATACATCTTGCCCTGAGCATCGCCCCACCAAAAATACTGTTTCAGCAGATCCTGTATGGGTTCTGTAGCCGGCCTGCCATCCACCCCAGATGGCCTGGATTTTGGATTTGCACCAGTCCCTCGCGACCTCAAATAACATTTGGACCGCTAGTGACTTCTAAGCACTGTTTTCACATTTAGGCGGTCATTATGAACACGGCGGGAAACACTGCCGACCGACGTGGCGGCGGTGAACAGAATCCCAACGGTGGCGGTGAATAGAAACCCGCCATATAATGAACGAAAATCCCAACCCTGCCAAAATTCACCAGGCCACCACTCCCTTCCATGACCCTTTTGGTGGGAATCCCGGACCTCCCCACCCCGCCACCGCCAAGCACACCCACATCCCGCCCTCTAAATAATGATGCACAAACCACCTTGGCGGACAGTGGAGGCCGTACTACCTTTGGCGGCTGTGACCGCCACGGGCAGCAAGTGAACTCAACAGCAAGAAGTGCACACCTTGGATAGGCGTATGACCCACACACCTGACACACATCCTGAACCCCATAAAATACCCCAGACACATCCCACAATCCTTTACAACGAAACCAGGACAAGAAGATGGAGAGCACCAGAGGCAGACAGCGAACGCCAGCATACAGGAGACGCACAGAGACCCACAGAAGAGCACCCTCACCTCGTTCCCAGCCCCAACACCATTCACCACACTCACCATGTTCCCCCCAAACATCCATGCTTCACCGAAAGGGAGTTAAGGACCATGGTGGACGAGATCTTGAAGGTGGAGCCACAAATATTTGGGTCCGAGGTGCAGCACACACCCTTCGCAAGGAAGATGGAGCTGTGGCAGACCATTGTGAACAGGGTCAATGCAGTGGGACACCATCCACGCACCAGGGACGACTTCCGCAAGAGATGAAACGACATGCGTGGGAAGGTCAGGGGCATGGCATCAAGGCACCACATCGTAGTGCAGAAGACTGGGGGAGGACCACCACTGTTGTGTAGCCATTTTAAGTATAGCTCCATGCACGTTAGTTTAACATACTAGGCCGCTGTGCACTTTGCCCCAGATATATTTTATTCAGCTTCGCACTGTTATTTTGCAATAACCAGTTTTTACGGTCTTGTTTTAATTTCTTCTATCAAACTGTTTAGCTTAGTTCAGCACTGTGTTCTCAAACAATGCATTCTTGATCGCCCTGTGCTTCAGTCAAGGCCACAGTCTGGTACATTGCCGGTAAACGTGGTAGTAGTTTAGTCTCCAACATTCGTAGAAAATACACATCCTTACCTAAGTACATTTTCTTAGAACATCTGCTGTGTTAGTTTTAAAAACACTTTCTAGTCGTAGTACACGTCAAGAGGGAGATTCCAGCCAGGGAACCACAACTGTATGCTGAATGCCCCTTTGCAGATGCTGAAGCAGATTACAGGCCTTTGCTCAGGTATGAGGGTTGATGTCCTTCCGGGGGAACCTGAAAGGCAGGCTTAAGAGCTTAACATGCTGTGCTCGAAATATAACTTAGAAAGAGAATAGTCCATAGATTCTAGCGGCACTATGATAGCCTTATTTTTGTGTTTCACTCTCATCGTTACTATTTTAATATTATTTTGTTGTGTAATTCTGGTTATTGCAGCTCACGCTTTGCTATCCAAAATGCAGTTGTTTTATTAAACCAATTGTTAAAACTTATACTGCCTTTATTGTCATTTATATATGAGACCGCACTGTGTATGACAGAAACGGTTGTGACCTGAGTGACCACAACGTCCCTGAGAAGTACTGATATATCATGCGCTCGGCTGCCCAATTGTCTCTACCATTTGGGAGAGATGAGGCACTGCTACTTAGCCAGAGCAAAACCCAGATTTGGAGCGACAAGCGTCATCCACCGTGGGTCAGACTCAGCCCTCACACTATGAACGATCTTGCTGCTCAAAATCCAGTAGTCTCATTAGGATAGTGAGAGCCTACGCAACACCACAAACACCACCCGACTGCACAGACTGGGAGGAAATGGTATTGGCCATCTTGTACCCTGAGGGACTCACTGGACTCACTGGAGGAATGGACTCGGGTAAGTAATCAATACATACCCCATATCCTCCACACCTGTAATGTATGCACCACCCCACCCCACCCACCCCTACCAGGTCCAACACCCCACCCAGGCATCAGCCACTACATCCACCCCCCTTCATGACCACAAACCCACTAATAGGCCCACATCCCTCCCGCTGTGCACAGTCACCCACCCCTGCACGTGCCCACAATGGAACGACACCCTCCACCACAATGCAAACCCACACTGGCGCTAAATGCAATGTCAACCTCACAAAGGCACACTGGAAGGCCACTGAAAGTAACACCAGCACAAATTAGCCCAGTCCTGTTCACCTCAAATGTTCATGCAGATGTAACAGACATGTCTATGTCCCCCAACAGGCACCACCACCCAGGCAACCCTAACGGACGGGACAAGGAGTGCTAGTGCCCTCTAGGGAGACAGAGGCACCTCACAGGACACTGCTGAAGGATCCCTGGAAACTGATAAGCAGGCAGGCCCCTCACACAGTCCTGGACTCTCACCATGCAGCAGTCCCATTCAGGAAACCACTGTCACCCCTACCACCCAGTCAAGACCAGCAGCCCAGGGCAGGCATCCCGACACCAGTGTATCCAAGCCACAGACTGGTGGAACACAGGTACAGAGGCCACAGTCTCCCACTCCCAACATGAAGGAAGGCAAGGGCCCAAGTACAAGTGGTACTGCCAGACCAGTGCAGGGGACACAGGCACAGGGGGCTAGGGCAAGTGCAAGGGTGGCAGTGGGCCGGGGGGAGGCCACAGGATGGATGCAGGAGCCCAGGACGTGATATCTGAGGTACTGGGGGCCTACCAACATACCCATGACAGGTTGGCACACATTGTGTCCACCCTGGAGCACAGTCAGAGGATGCAGCAGGAACACCACCAACAGGCCATAGAGCAGAGGAAAGAGCACAACGCCACAATGGCCACCATAGCAGGAGCACTGCTGCAGCTGGTCAAAAACCAGTCTGACACCCACACAGGACAAGAGGCCCCCACATCAGCACCAGAAAACTAGCATCAGATTACCCCAGCAGCAGAAACATCCCAGGAACTACCCTCACAGGAAACCCAAAGGCCTACCATGTCACCCCCTGAAGGTCAACATCAGGCGCCCAAACGGACCCTCAGGCCAAGATATGGCACTGGAACCCGAGCTAAGAATAAGGCCCCCTTCAATAAGTAACTCTGCAACAATATGCACAGCAATCATCCCACCCAATCACCAACCACATATTGCTAAGAGGCAATATGAAGTACTGTAAGACAAGATGGACCTAGCAATACTACCAACAAGGCATCCACCATGTTGGTCTTGAGGACACCCCCCCTTATCACTTGCCATCACTGTAAATAGCACTATTCACTCACTTCAACCAATAAAACACATTTCACACCTGTAACACTGTCCCCTGTGTTAAATTGTGAACAAAGTGAAGTATGGATGCAACTGGCAGAGAAAAACTTTATTGTCAAATCTGTGCATAAGGAGAGTCCTGTGTGCCTAAATGGTGGCAAGGAGGAAATGCACATAATTTCAGTCTGTACCATACAGAAGTGGGCAATGTTTTGCCTATCATTACCAATCACCCCCTACATGACTGAGCACACTGACAGTATTAGTCACAAGCCCCAATGTCAGGCCCAAGTCCCACACAGTTACTGGAAGTAGAGTTGTATCAGTTGGTTCCTGGAATGGACATTTTCCCCTTCCTCATCATCACCATCACTCTCCTCACCTCTCTGAGGCAGCTGAGCAGGACCTACAGCACCCTCTACCTCCAAGAGGGGGATAGAATGCCTCACTGCCACGTTGTGCAGCATGCAGCAGGCCACCACTATTCTACACACCTTATCAGACCCATAGACCAGGGAACCCCCAGAGATATGTAGACAATGAAATATAGCCTTCAGAAGACCTATAGTTCGCTCTATTACCCTCCTAGTAAGTACATGGGCCTCACTGTAATTCCTCTCTGCATCCCTCCTGGGATTCCTCACTGGTGTCAGGAGCCAACGTAAGTTTGGATAGCCAGAATCACCTAAAAAATGGTGCAATACAGAGTCGTCATTGTTATGCCCCTTAGTCAGACAGGCTGGTTTTCTGGAATGTGTCAGTTAGTGACAGGCACACTTACCTATCATCCACCCTCTGTCCTCTTGTAGTTGTTCCATCTTCTGTGGCACACTACTGTTCCTCGACACAAAGGAATCGTGGACTGAACCTGGGAACATAGCATTCACATGTCAGATGTACTGGTCTGCAGTACATACCAATTGGATGTTCATGGAGTGAAAGTTCTTTCTATTTCTGTACACTTGTTCACTCACTCTTGGGGGTATGATAGGTATGTAGGTGCCATCAATTGCACCTATAACATGGGGTATGTTGGCAACGGCATAGAATTCAGACTTGATGGCAGGGAGGTCAGTACTTTGAGGAAACCTCACATAGGACTGCAGATGTCGTATAAATGCATTCAGAAATCTTGTCAGTAACATGCTGAACATTGGCTGTGAAAATCCAGCACCCATGCCCACTGTCACTTGAAATGAGCCCATGACCAGGAAATGGAGTGCAGAGAGCACCTGCACTCCAGTTGGAATGGCATGCTGATTACGATTTCCAGGAGTTAGTGCAGGATCCAGTAATGCACAAAGGTCCTGAATTGTTGCACGTGTGAGTCTGTAAGTGATTATGATCTGACGCTCCACCATGGTCCTCACATCCACAAGTGGTCTGTACACCGGTGGTGCCCTTCCTCGTTACAAGGGTCGGTACCCAAGAGGGGTTACAAAAAGGTGTGATGGAGACACATAGGGGGTCATTCTGACCCTGGCGGCCGGTGGCCGCCAGGGCCACCGACCACGGGAGCACCGGCAACAGGCTGGCGGTGCTCCCACGAGCATTCTGACCGCGGCGGTTCAGCCGCGGTCAGAAGCGGAAAGTCGGCGGTCTCCTGCCGACTTCCCGCTGCTCGGGGGAATCCTCCATGGCTGCGGAGCGCGCTCCGCAGCCATGGGGATTCTGACACCCCCTACCGCCATCCTGTTCCTGGCGGGTCTCCCGCCAGGAACAGGATGGCGGTAGGGGGTGCCGCGGGGCCCCTGGGGGCCCCTGCAGTGCCCATGCCAATGGCATGGGCACTGCAGGGGCCCCCGTAAGAGGGCCCCACTGTGTATTTCAGTGTCTGCAATGCAGACACTGAAATACGCGACGGGTGCAAACTGCACCCGTCGCACCCCTGCAACTACGCCGGCTCAATTCTGAGCCGGCGTCCTCGTTGCAGGGGCATTTCCTCTGGGCCGGCGGGTGCTCTTTTGGAGAGCGCCCGCCGGCCCAGAGGAAATGTCTGAATGGCCGCCGCGGTCTTTTGACCGCGGTGCGGTCATTTGGCGGCTCCCTCCAGGTGGGCGGCTCCCTCCAGGTGGGCGGCTCCCGCCACCCGCCGGGCTCAGAATGAGCCCCATACATAGGCACACTTGTCATAATTAGTGCACTGCATTGTTCATTGTAGTGTCTCTACAATAACTGCTACCTGACAGATACACATGTACAGCACAAGGAGGGAACAGAGTATTTCATGTGTACTACAATACTGAATGGACAGAGGCCTAGGTGCTTCATGTGGCTAGTAGGGCCTGCATTGTGAGTAGTAATTTATTTGCGATGCGTAGGTCATGGCAAAATGTTTGCCCTCTGTAATTCTGCCCTTTCGTTGTGGAAGTGACCTCATACCGCTAGCAGTTGACGCCATAGCGTGGTGTTTACCGCTGTTCGCACCCTCATTGGTTAACATGGATGCCAATGGGGAATCCTGGCGTATCATCATCGCTGCCAGAGGTGACCGTGCACACTGCCGCGGAACGTACGCACATTCGTCATCGTTTAATCACCTGACCCCTTGATCTCATGCGGACAGGTACTCCACTGTGTGTACTGCTGTGGCCTGCCTCTGGCTATGGATGTGCCTCGTGTTGCAGGGGAAAGGGCCCCGGCCTTCACCCAGGAGGAACTGGAGAAGCTAGTTGACAGGGTCCTGCCCCTGTACGCAAAACTGTACGGACAGCCAGAGGTACAGGTGATTCTGGGTTTTGGGGGCACTGTGTGTGTGTAATGGATGGTGTTGATTGCACATATGTGTGCACCTCTGATCCTGCATGGGCCATGGTGCCTGGCATGCTATGTGCGACTGTCCTGTATGTCTGAGAGTACTGTCCGTCCCATAGTGGACGATTAGCCAGCTGTTCCCATCGTGCAAGTGCCTGATCTCCTTGTTCCATTTCTGTGTCATCCTTTTAGGTCAGCGCCCATCAGAAGAGGGCACATTGGCATGCCATCGCCAAGGAGGTGCGGACCCTGGGGGTCTACAACCGGCGGAGCACCCACTGTAGAAAGAGGTTGGTGGACTTGCGGCTCTGGGCGCGTAAGATCACTGAAGCCCAGCTGGGGAAGTCCTCCCAATGTGGAAGGGGTGCCTGTCGGGCACTGACCCCCCTCATGCGACAGATCCTGGCAGTGGCGAACCCGGACCTAGATGGGCACTTGAAGGCTGCACAGCAGTCACAAGGGGGTGAGTACTCATTTCACATACTTCAGTCTGGAAGGATGTCTGTGTGTGCATTAGGGTTCAAGCTGCTTAGAGGCAGGGACTTTGACTGGTGTACATCTACTTTATGGTCCCCAAAGGGTGTAGGGGTGTCTTAGAGCAGTATTCTGGTCAGTAGTCAGGGGCATGGCCATGGGCATAGTGAACGGTGTTGCCTGTTGGGTGTGTCTTCTGGATGGGTGTATGTCTGGTCATTATGTACCTCCATTCAGCTATTTACAAGTGTCTCTCCTGTTTTGTTTCCCCATCCCTGTTCTCTTGTGTTGGTTTGGTACAGCATCAACATCTGGCGAGGGAGCCCAGGCACCGGCAAGTGGGGAGGCAGCGGGCCACGGATCCTCGGAGGCAGAGACAACCGATGCCCAGGAGACCAGCGGGTGGGAGGGCGAGGGGAGTTCCACGGGGAGGCAACTACCACAGGAGGTAGTGACTCTGAGACCTCCTCCGATGGGGGCTCCCCGGCGATGGCGGGCCCTAGTGCCCACACCACTACCGTGACATCTTCTGCCACCCCATTCCATCACCGCCCTCCCTTCTGCTCCCCACCGAGTTGCCCGTGCCCAGCCACCCAGAAAGGTGGGCGTCTCCTTCGCCCCAGGCACCTCCTCCCCTGCCCCAGTCAGCCCTGCTGCCCTCACAGAGGAGGCTATTGACCTCCTGAGAACCATCTCTGTAGGGCAGACAACCATCGTCAATGCCATCCAGGGGCTAGCATCAGAGGTGCAGCAGACAAATGCCTATCTGGATGGCATTCACGGTGCCGTGTCTGCCCTACAGAGATCTTTTCAGGCTCTGGCCTCCTCTCGGACGGCAGCCAGTTTCCCTGGCCATTCCGTCCCCCCTCCGACCACCTCTACCCCTTCCAGCACCCCACTCCCTTCACCCGTCCAAGGCACACATTCAGACACGCAGTCAAGCACATCAACACACAAGGAACACACTTCTAAACACAAGCACCACACCTCCCACCACAAGCATTCACACAGCCAACAGACACATGCACACACAACATCCACTTCCCCCAGTGTGCCCACCTCTTCCGCCTCCCTGTCTGTCCCCTCTACATCCACACCATCATGCACTGCACCTTCACTCACTGTTGCTGCTCCTCTTCCTGCACTCACCACAATAGCAGACATCCATAAATGCATCCCATACACCACACATGCACTCCCCACAACTACTGTAGTTGACACCTGCAGAACACTCACCAGACTTGCAGACACCCACACAACATACATCCACACTAGCTGTCTGTCTTGTCCCACTGTGTCCACACCCCCTCCTCCCAAAACACAGAAACGCACCAAGACACCCACCCATCAGACATCCACCACACCACAGCATACTGTCCAGTCACCTGCACCCACTACACGCACCCTACACCACATACATCTACACCCTCTGCCTCCACTCCCACGCCCTCATCCACGCCCACCCCAATTGCTCCAAAGAAACTTTTCCTCTCCCATGTTGACCTCTTCCAACCCACTGGCCCACCCCGTCTTGTCCCCAAAACGTGCTCACCTCCTTGCCCTTTCCACTCCTTCCACATCACAGCCCATCCCTGTCCGCCCTTCACATTCCTGTGCCCCTTCCCCCGATAATAAAAAGGCCCGGACTGAGCCAAGGCCATCTAGCTCCACTCAATCCAAACAGCCCCCACCCCCTTTAAAGGACAATAACACCCCCCCTCACCTTCCAAACGAAAGTCCTAGGCCCACCCCTGTCGCAAATCCCCATCCCCATCACCCCCTACCCCCCTTCCGTGAGGTGCCTGGATGCCCATATGTTGCCCCATTAGGTGGAGGACAATGCACTTGTGGGAGTCAGGTTGGGCCCGTTGTGGCCATACAGACTAGCCATTGGCCCTGTTTAGACTGTTTGGTTCAGTGAGCTTCACATTAAAGTTTCTGTGTTGCCTGCGATTCGGCGCCACGCCGTTTAACCCTGGTCTTTTGTTTCATTGTTAATTGGTGTGGGGCATTTGTATGTACTAATGTCAAGTTGGAATAGCCTTGTGTCGGGTAAATACCTGTTGCTGTGGGGTGTATGGGTTGTGCTGCTGTGAAGGTTTGGGGGGGCGTTGCAGGCTGGGTAGAATGGGTGGGTATGTGACTGTGCCCTTTCTTCCCTTGTTCAGTAGGTTGCTGTACTTACCGTCGTCGTCTTTGTCGGCGGTCTCAGTCGTGGAGGTATATGGCAAGGAGCAGGGATGGCATGATCTGCAGCTCTCTATCCATGTCTGCCTTGGCACGTTCTGTGGGACTCCGGTGAGTGTTTCCTTATATTTGGTTAATTTCTGCCTGGCTCTGTGTGGAACTGGTGGCGGAATGGTGGTTCATAATTTGATGGGTGGGTTGGGCCTTTCCGTCGGCCTGTGGGTGGACTCTGCCATCGTCGTCGTCACTCCTCTGCTGGCGGTGGATGGTTTGCGGGATGCCTGACTTTTGTTTGGTTCATTATTTGGCAGTCCAGCCCGCTCCTCTGCTGGCGGTTTCTACCGCCACTGCCGATGGCACGGGACAGACCGCCATGTTCATAATGAGGGCCTTACTCTTTAAAAATTCATATTTCTAATTCTACGGGATTGATTTGTGAAATTTTGGTCTTGTTTTACTCAGATAAATAGTCTCTATTTTTCTAACCTGGTGTGGAGTCTTTTTGTGGTGCTTTCACTAAGTTAATGTATGAGTTATTGCACAAATACTTTACACATTGCCTAGATTAAGCCTGTCTGCTCTGTGCCAAGCTACCAGAGGGTGATCACAAAATAATTTAGGTTGTATTGTGACTTACCCTGACAATGATTCTGGCCTCTACATGGACAGGGTGCATACCTCTACCAACTAGAGACCCAATTTCTAACAATGGTGATCAGCAGTGAGGATAGGACTTGTGTTTACACTACCCATCCACGTTTAAGACCATTTAGAATCTTTTCATTTTTCCCTGGTTTGCTTTTTTGATCCATCCTCTAGATCATGCCTGGAGCAGGTTCTGCAAGTGGAGCCATGGTGGAGCCATGGTGTCTGAGCTGGATAAGCTGGAAAAGTACACAGTAAACCAGTTGAAAAGCTTCTGCAATGAGATGGAGGTACCTGCCCAAGGAGCCACAAAGAAGGTGGAGTTTCAAATGGTGCGGAGGGCCTGGGCAGAGGCCCGCTCCCAAGATTATGATGGGTTGGATAAGCCTGTGAATGACTCTTCTGAGGAGCTACCTGAGGCAGTTGTGGGGGAAACCCCTGGATTTCAGAGCCCCGCAAGAGCACAAAGCAGTGTATCCTCCCATGGCCTGTCCCCAGATGAGCTGAGGGGAAAAAATGGGAAGGAATTCAATCTACAGATGGCAAAGCTCAAGATAGAGACTGAGGAGAAGCAAGCTTAGAGGGAAATCAAGCGAGCTGAGGCTGAAAGAGCTTGAGCTGAAAAGAAAATGTTGTTTGCTCATGAACTGAGTCTAAAAGAGCTGGAACTGAAGGCCAGGCAGGCGGATTCCAGCAGTGATGGTGGCAGCATACATGCAGCACCTGATGGAGATAAGAAGGTTCATATACCCAAGGATCTAGTTCCCAGTTATGTGATGGGTGGATTACACTGATAGGTGGTTTTCTACCTATGAAGTTGCTCTGAAGGTACACAGGATTCCTGAGAAGCACAGGGGGCAGGTCTGTGTAAACACCTACCAACACTTGGAAGGGACACACTTCTAACATTAGAGGATGGGGACCATACCAAGTACACTGCCATGAAAACCATTTTGTCAAATTAGGACTGACCCCTGATACTTATCGCCAAAGATTCAAGGACAGTCAGGAGCTCATCAATCCAGGGTAGACTTCATTGATTACCCCACTAAGGCACTGAATGGCTGGGTGTGGGGCAGCAAAGTTAATGGTTATGTTTGATTGTACAGGTTAATCATATGAGAGAGCCCATGCTCAGTGTCTGCTTTACAAAGCTGTGCCACCACCTAGTTCACAGTAAAGTGTCTGACCCCAGAAAGCTACTGAGGAGGCAGACCTCTGGGCTAACACCAGAGTGTCCAAAAAGTATCAGGGGGTACACTCATGTAGGTGGTCAGGGTTCCCAACAGAAGAAAAGGGGGAGGGAGATAAAGGTAAAAATAAGGAGTTGTCTAAAGGACACCAAAATATTTCCCAAGGGAGTACCAGTAATTCGTCCCAGTCTCATTCTAAAAAGAAAGGGTTCTTTGACCATAAGGCAGGAATGTTTGTATCACAATGTACAGAATGCTGTCAGGATCAAGGCTGTGTGTGGTCCAGGTTCCACCGAAGGTCCGCTGTGCGGGATTGCGGTTCTTTATGCGCACCACTGGTCATCCTGCTTGTTCCAAGAATGGCCAGCATCATCGTTTGCCCTGTGGTAAAGCTCAAATAGCTGCAGGTTCAGGTCATTGGTGGTCAAGATGCACTTATTTGTGCTATTCTATGAAGGGACTACATTTCTCATGTTTTTAGAGGCAGCAGCCATCTTGGGGTGTGGCTAGCCTATAAAGCCCAGCCACACCCAAGCTCGTGGCTCACTATTTTGAAGGCTTCGATGCAGTCAGACCTCAAGGGACCTTCCTCTGGAGCAAAGCAGAATTTCTTCAAAGGCAGCTTGGCAGAAACTCGAAGGTTCCAGTTATTCCATTTGGAATTCAGACACGAGTAGGTCGTACTAGTGGGCAATAAGGTCGTGAAGACACAGGGGATACACTGTCAGTGCCTCTATGATGTGTGGCGTATCCAAATAAATATTCCTAAACAGTTGGACTACTCTACTACATTGCCCATAATGCACTGTCCTTGAGGTTGGCATATAGGCATGGAACAAATTTGGATGATGCATGCTTCTGTGGGCTGTGGTTGTGTGCATGGTGCCTTGAATGGTGTAAGTAAGTGAGATTTGCTACTTACTTTTGGAGGTTCCAGGTGCTGAACTGTCCAGGTCCCCAATTCCTACGACAGCCTCTGGCTCCAGAGTGGTCTCCACCATGCTCGCTATAGGAGGTGGTACTGTGGATGGTCCTCCACCTGTTCCGTGCGCCTCCCTCAACCGCTCTGCCACCCTTTCCTTGGTTCTAGACCAGAGGTCGTACCATCTTTTGCGAACCTCCTCGATGGTGCGATGGCTGACTCCTATGGCATTAATCTTGCTCTGAATGTCCAGCCAAATCTTTTTTGTGTGTCAGGGACACTCATTGCTGCCTTGTCAAACAGGACCTCATGGTGTAGGCAGCACTCCTCAGTCAGGACCTCCAACTCTTTATCAGAGAATTTCAGCTTTCTCTTCCTCCCTGCAGTTACTGCCTTCTTAGCTTGAGTTGCCATGGCTGCAGTTGCTCCTCTCAGCTGGGTGCGCCTCTGCTGTATGTGCTGGCTAGACTCCTCCCACTTCCATGGGGGCTACTTCCTGGTTCTGATGTCATCATCCAGCACCAGGAAGTGTGTTTTCTCTTTTCTTTTGCACCCGTTCCCTAATTGCGACACAGTCGCAATTTGTGACTCTGTGACACCCATGTGCAATTTAGGAAATTGCAATTTGTGATTTCGCAAATTGCGATGCGACTCAGCACCGAATCGCAAAATGGAATTGTGATTTTTTCTTACATCCCATTTTGAGTCGGTTTTTCCAACTCGCAATTTTTTAGCTTCGTACATGTGGCCCTAAGATCCACATGTACGAAACTTTTGAAACATATAAAACAAAAGCAAAGGGGTTTGCAACCAAAACAATGGCTTCTTGCGATGTATAGAAGTCATTTGCAAACCCCAAAATGCAATACAATTGTTTTGCGAGTCGCAAACATTTGCAAATGCAAATTCGAATTCACAAATAGGAAATCACTATTTGCGATTCGCAAAGGGTATGTACAGTGCATTCACAAATGGCAAATGGTCGCAAAACAGAGGTTTTGCACAGCTTTGGAACAGGTTTTAAATGGTTGGAGAATACATAAACTGGCCCAGAATACATCAGGGATCACCACAATGGCTGCCCTTTACCTTATTGCATGGAGGATGTGAATACTGGCTGTTCAGAGGAGGTGGAGGCCACAGTGGATTTTCAGAATCAGGCTTGCTCTCTTTCAACAAACTGTGGAACAGATACATGAGAAATATAGGCCGAGTAGAACTGTCATGTTGGATATTAATACACTCCTACACCCACACCTTGAAAGCAGGAGACTACACAGTAATGGAATCCCCACTCATGTACAGGTGTTGTGCTCATTGCACCTATTAGCCTCTGGCAGTTATCAAGGTGTGATTGCTGTAGCAGGTGGGGTGTCACAAACTGTGCATTCATGGTTCTTCCATGCATTTCTGGATGTCATGCGGATCTACATTCACCAACTCATATACCTACCTAGGAATGCCCAGGAAATGCATACTACCAAATTAGAGTTTTACAGGATTGATAGTTTTCCTCATGTCATAGGGTGTATAGCTGGGACACATTTGCCCCTATGTCCCCCACCTCATCTCGAATAAATTTTCAGAAACAGAAAAAAAAAATGCATTTCCTCAACATTCATGTGGTATGCAATGCCTACAGTATGATACCTGATATTGTGTTGCAATATCCAGGAAGCACCCATGACTCCTACATGATTAGACACAGCAGAATAAACAGATAGCTGAAAAGAGAGGAATTTATGATGGATATCGATTAGGGACTGATTACTAAGTAAATATGAGATATATGTCTGCAGTCAGCTATTCATCATGTCATGTAGCCTCACAACTATGTCTGTGACAGTGTAGGTGACAGTGTGTGTGCTCTACAGCCATGGATACTAACATCATATCTTACTCCCACATCCCAACATGAGTGCCAATATACCAATACACATCATAGCATCAGCAGTGTAATTGAGCTGACTTTTTGCCTGCTGAAATCACATTTCAGATGCATGCACAAGAGTGGGGGTGCCTTACAATTTGCATCAGAAATAGTCTGCTAAATAGTAGCAATGTGCGCCATCCTCCACAACATTGCTACTAGGAGAGGCATGCACATTGAGATGTCTGAGTCAGAGTCAGAGGATGTTGATCCTGAGCCAGTACAGCAGCTGAGAGATGGAAGGAGAGCAGTAAATGGGAGAATGCACAAGGATCACATTGCCATGCAATACTTTGGGAGGTACGCTTTTAATGTTAATGTATTGTGTATGTGAAAGGAACACAAGACACTGTTGATGCATGTAGACCAAAATAACTTTAATGTGAAGTATATATTCTGTAGTCAAACTAAACACAGATCAGTAAATGAAAATAAAACTCTGCTGCTTATTTCACCAGATGAGAGTGCACACAGATATGACTAACAACACTGCATAGTCAGCTCAATGTTTCCTGTCCCTACGGCCAGATGGGCTAGCTCCTTTGTCGTGATGCAAGATGTGTTCAGTTGCTGATGCTTCTCAGAGTGCTGGCATCTGAGGGAGGGACACTGCTGGTGCTCGATCGATCTTTGCTATCAGCTCCTTCTCTGCCTCTGACCACTGCAATGAGGTGAGTCTGCATTGCCTCAACAACAGCTGCTATCTGTTGCAGACTCCTTGTGACATTGCCAGTGAAGTGGCCCATCTCTACTTGCACATTGACAGTCCTCCTGACCAAGGTTGCTGTAGCATCTGCCAGTTGCCCAATTGACCGGTTTAGGGTGTCATTCTGGCTGCACTGTGTCCATCCCTCCGACATTGACCTGAGTCAGTGTCTGAGAGTTGTAAACACAGCTTGTCGAGGGCAGCTGTCATGATGTCCATTTTATGCTCCAAGTGGCTTTGCTTCTCTGCCATTTGCCTGGTGGCAACATTTGGAAACCCCATTATTATACAGTCATGCATGCTGTGCAACTTAATGTTCATCAACTTCATCTCTGTATTTTGCAAGCATTGAATTCACAACATTGACTTTTCTAGCCCTCCTTACAACTTTGTGTCATCGGATGCAGGTGGGATTGGTAGAAGTGTTGGCGGCAAGGGTCATGCCCTGTTATGCTGTCGACCATGTCTTAGTATAAGTGACTGGCGTGGTCTCACTATGGGAGTCATGGTCAGACTTGTTTGTGGACGGCTTTTATCATCCTCTGGCGCAGCAGGCAGTAAGTGTTACTTTAACATTTCTCTATGTATGACCCAATACATTAACAGTACAATGTACATGCTGTACTTACTTGGGTTGGGGTCAGGAGTTGAGGTGTCCAGGTGTCCGAATCCAACAACTGCCTTTGGCTCAATGGTGCCTTCCACCATTGTCTCTTTGACTGCAGGTGGAGGTATTGTGAAGAAAACATATTGGCCCTGATTCTGACCTTGGCGGACGGCGGAGGCCGTCCGCCAAGGTACCGCCGCCAAATGACCGCACCGCGGTCAGAAGACCGCGGCGGCCATTCAAACATTTCCTCTGGGCCGGCGGGCGCTCTCCAAAAGAGCGCCTGCCGGCCCAGAGGAAATGCCCCTGCAACGAGGACGCCGGCTCAGAATTGAGCCGGCGTAGTTGCAGGGGTGCGACGGGTGCAGTTGCACCCGTCGCGTATTTCAGTGTCTGCAAAGCAGACACTGAAATACTTTGCGGGGCCCTCTTACGGGGGCCCCTGCAGTGCCCATGCCATTGGCATGGGCACTGCAGGGGCCCCCCGGGGCCCCGCGGCACCCCCTACCGCCATCCTGTTCATGGCGGGTTTCCCGCCATGAACAGGATGGCGGTAGGGGGTGTCAGAATCCCCATGGTGGCGGAGCGCGCTCCGCCGCCATGGAGGATTCCTCCGAGCAGCGGAAAGTCGGCGGGGGACCGCTGACTTTCCGCTTCTGACCGCGGCTGAACCGCCGCGGTCAGAATGCTCGTGGGAGCACCGCCAGCCTGTTGGCGGTGCTCCTGTGGTCGGTGGCCCTGGCGGCCACCGGCCGCCAGGGTCAGAATGACCCCCATTATCTGGAGATAGTGTCCAGAAGTATTGAGAGGTGTACATATCCCCAGTTGCAATGAAAGGAAGTGTTTGAGAGATCTTGAGTATACGGTTATTGTTAAGTCAGACCGGATTCTCGGTTGTCTTTCAAAAAATGCATCCATAGGAAGTGGCCATGCTAAGCCTGATTAGCAGTATCCTGTGCCGTGTAGAATGTAACGTTACAACCTTTCATTGCAACTGGGAATATGTACACCGCCGAATACTTCTGGACATTATCTCCCGATAATATGTTTTAGCCTTGAGAAAGTCAATATGACGAAACACGTGTCAGCTGTTTTTGGATATACCATTGTTTCACAGGAATAAACTTTGATCAACTACAATAACGTGCTTTTGGACTTTGAATTAACTTCTCAACTTGAATGAACATTTCTGGACTACATTGGTGTGCCCTGATATACATTGACAGTTTTCAATTCTGATTGGCCTCCCAATCAGCATTTTGACACCCATGTTGGTTGGGTGTCTCACCAGGTTGACACCCTCATTATTCGTTTTTGCAAAGACCAAGGATTTTTCCTCAAAACTATATACATACTTTGAATTGGATGTGCAAACTTTATAGCATTAACCACCTTGTCTATTGTATTGTATATAATCTCTAAGGAATTGTTAACTCACCCCCTGTTCTCCTGCAGTCTCAGGGACATCAAAGACTGCCTAATACAGTACTGGTGCTGCTGAACTCTGCTCTCTGTGAGTCTCACCATTGCCTGAGGTGCCCCCTTCAAGTTCTGTGCCTCAGAAGTGGGTTCTGCAGCTGCTTCCTGCAAAAAGCAATGCATTGCTTCCAGTGCGGGAGAAAAATCAACATATCACTTGGCAGCGATGATGCAGCAGCTCCCCGACGTCACAGTCTGCTCGGATCGCTGGCGACCCTCTGTGTGGCCTAAAGAGGAAGCATCGCATTCCCTTTGACTGAGCCTGATGCAGTGGAAAGTACAGATACATCTTGACCTCAGCATCGCCCCACCAAAAATACTGTTTCAGCAGATCCTGTATGGGTTCTGTAGCCGGCCTGCCATCCACCCCAGATGGCCTGGATTTTGGATTTGCACCAGTCCCTCGCGACCTCAAATAACATTTGGACCGCTAGTGACTTCTAAGCACTGTTTTCACATTTAGGCGGTCATTATGAACACGGCGGGAAACACTGCCGACCGACGTGGCGGCGGTGAACAGAATCCCACCGGTGGCGGTGAATAGAAACCCGCCATATAATGAACGAAAATCCCAACCCTGCCAAAATTCACCAGGCCACCACTCGCTGCCATCACCCTTTTGGTGGGAATCCCGGACCTCCCCACCCCGCCACCGCCAAGCACACCCACATCCCGCCCTCTAAATAATGATGCACAAACCACCTTGGCGGACAGTGGAGGCCGGACGACCTTTGGCTGCTGTGACCACCACGGGCGGCAAGTGAACTCAACAGCAAGAAGTGCACACCTTGGATAGGTGTATGACCCACACACCTGACACACATCCTGAACCCCATAAAATACAACAGACACATCCCACAATCCTTTACAACGAAACCAGGACAAGAAGATGGAGAGCACCAGAGGCAGACAGCGAACGCCAGCATACAGGAGACGCACAGAGACCCACAGAAGAGCACCCTCACCTCGTTCCCAGCCCCTACACCATTCACCACACTCACCATGTTCCCTCCAAACATCCACGCTTCACCGAAAGGGAGTTAAGGACCATGGTGGACGAGATCTTGAAGGTGGAGCCACAAATATTTGGGTCCGAGGTGCAGCACACACCCATCGCAAGGAAGATGGAGCTGTGGCAGACCATTGTGAACAGGGTCAATGCAGTGGGACACCATCCACGCACCAGGGACGACTTCCGCAAGAGATGGAACGACATGCGTGG